>NW_024722981.1:302500-345000 GCF_018991925.1 Homarus americanus | reverse complement strand
ACTAGAATTCGTATTCAGGCTCGTACTTGTATGACCTTTCGACGACGTGAAGTAAAGAATTTATCGTAGACTTATCCCCGTTAATCCTGGCACCTTGGTTGGCTACGTACAGGGAATTGTTATGAAGCGTTGTGTCAGTCTGGATGTTGAAATTCTCTTTGTATACTGAGAATGTTAGTTGAGGATATGAACAAATATATGTTGGTATTTTTTCTTGTTGTCTTTGCTTTTAAGTGTTGCTTTAAATGCCTGTTTTGGTCTAATATTCCCCCCTCCTGCTTATGGGGTTTCTGTACTCCTTGATCTACTGCACAGGACGAGAGTAAAACACAACGTATAAACATATATATATTTCACTACAAAGCACTGCCGCCACACAAGGCACAGCGTGTTGCCTAATTGTTGGAAGATGATGACAGACTGCCACAGCACCACACTGCCTCACTCTCTGCTGGAAGTATGTGATCCTACACCCCAATACCTTGAGGTCCCGTGAGTTAAACTGCGCCCCCCGGGGAGATAATTATACCGACACAAGGAAAACTAAGAAATTTTCCTGCAGCCAAGAGTGTGTACCGAACGTTGAAGCCAATTATCTTAATCAAACTTAAGAATAAATATTAAATTTCCTGTGAAACGACACCGGAGATGTTTACAACGGCTGTGGCACATTTGTTACTGACACAAAAGCGTTGTTTGTGTGTAATACAGCTTGATGGATCGCTCCATCTAAATGCAAAACATGCTGAATAATATTCATGCATCGGGTATAATCTTTTCAGCCTCTTGTCAACTGGTGAACAGTTTAACAAGTCATGATTTATTACTTTTGTCTCTGTGTGTGAGTTTGTTATTATTTCTTTTTTATATTTATTAATTCTATTTCTTATAAATTATATATAAGTTTGTTTTATGCTCGTTTATTTGTTATTTATTTTACTCTTATTTCATCTTGTGGCTGGAAAACCAAACTTTTTATTGAATTAATCTGTGAGATTAAGCTGCGAAGATAAACTATAGGGTTAAGCTGTGAGGTTAAGCTGTGAAGATAAACTGTAGGGTTAAGCTGTGAGGTTAAGCCACGAAGTTTAATAAAGGAAAGGATCAGAAGGTGGGTGAGAATTCCATTACCAAGCGGCAGAACTGGGAATGAACCTAACGAGGACAATCATATAAATTGGATGGCGGATGGCGTCAAGAATCACGGACCAGGATCAAGGTTGGGTTGGTGTGGCTTGTTGGTGTTGGTGATCCTGGTAAGCGTCTTTCTTTCTTCCTCTGTCGAGTCATACGAAATATTCTCTGTCTGTCTGTCTGTTGGCCTCCGCGTACAACTGTATCAGTCTCTCTCTCTCTCTCTCTCTCTCTCTCTCTCTCTCTCTCTCTCTCTCTCTCTTTCTCTTTCTCTCTCTCTCTCTTTATTTGTCCTATCTTCCTGTAATGTCATTCACCACCAGATATGATCCGGTTGACCTTATACACCCGCGTTTACTCGGGAGTCGTGAGAAGAGATCAGCCAGTCTCATGTTTACACGGGTCGCACTACATCATAAGCTGTGTCATTACCTTCTGTCCCCACAACAATAATATCGGAGGTGCACGGCGGTAAACACTGACACGTCACCATTAGTTTTGCTCGCCGGCTGTGTTCTGTCTCCCGGCTTCATAAAACCAAATATAGGAAAGCCGCAAATTGTGTCTGTAGCGAGTTATGAAGCCGGAGCCAACTCTCTCAATTGTATAAATGGGTTGGGTATGTTTGTGGAGATGGGTGTGTTGCCTCTGTACAGGTGTGTGGCCTCTGTACAGGTGTGTGGCCTCTGTACAGGTGTGTGGCCTCTGTTCAGGTGTGTGGCCTCTGTTCAGGGTGGGTGGGTGGGTGGGTGTCTTTTAAACTGCTGTTCTTACGATTGCTTGTTAAAAATTAATAGTTATTGAGGAAAATAAAAGTGTTTAGAGGGTTTTAAAAGCGGTCGTGTTAAGCTACGTGGAACAGATGGTAAGGCTTCATAAACTAGTGATCGTTGTTTCACTCTCCTCGTATCTTATGGGACACTGTTGATCTGTTCTTTCGGTGAGTCCTGCTTGTTGCCCTCCCTCCCTCCCTCCCTCCCTCCCTCTCTCACTTATAATGAATAACAATATATTCCTCCGTTTAAAGTCTCTCCCATCTTGCTCTGGCTCTACGGTTTTTGTCAAATATATTCTCCCATGCGTCTTTCGCTTAGAATTTGTGTATCGTATTAAATTTAATCGGCATGTTTGACAGCCATAAGTCAGCTGGTGGCGTGTATTGGCCACATGTTACCTTTAAATTTGTGACTCAACTTTACGAAGAAACATCAATTCAATATGATTTATCTTTTGATTTTGTTAAAATTATTTCAAATCTCGACACGAGTTAGTGTAAATATTTATATTCTATGACTCCCTCGAGATGTAAATTGTCTTCCTCTTTACTACAGGAATTTGTGTACCTATTAAATACATTAACATTGTCTAAGTAACTATTATGTCTCGCCCTTACATCGTCCTGCACTTGAATTTCCTTTTCATTTGTGTTAAGGGATTTAAACACTTCTTCCAATACTAATCTGAAAAGCTTTGGCGAAATGGTGTCCCCTTGACTATTCAAATTTCTTCGTAACATCATCATATATATCACTAATAATGTCAGTGTCCATCTCTTCAGTAACCTGTAGAGTATGTGATGAGGCAACTGTCTTACTGCATCAATATAACCTTCTCGTAACTGATGAATATTGATGTTAATGGTAAGTCATGTTCATCTTATTCACCAGAGTACATATTGAACATGATGCAAGTTGTCTGTAGTACTGTAATGACACACACACACACACACACACACACACACACACACATACACACACACACACACACACACACACACACACACACACACACACACACACACACACACACACACACACACACACAGAGCTACCTATCCTCCTGTACTATCCATCATAGGTGAACCTTGTTATATGTCTTTTCCACCGTCCATCCATCATTATAGAGGTTGGCAGCAGGTGTCCCAACATACCAAGTTAATTGGAGTATTTTACCTGTCCACAGTAGCCAATAATATTATGTCTCGCCAAAATAGGAAAATTATTGCTTTATTCGTGTTAATTTTTTTCTACTCTTAAAATAACTTTATAGATAATTATTCCTTTAATTCTAGGTCACTTCATTAGTAACTTGGTTCAGTGCGTCTATATGGTGGTTTTCCTTGTTTTTTCATTCATGACCTTTTTAAGGAAAATATGAGGTCAGAGGTCAAATACCCCAAATAAATTATAGAATATCTGATGCTGTTGTGTAAAACCTGAAGAATTTTAGTCTAATTAATATTGTCATTATTACAAATTATTACTCTTAATTAATATAAAGATTATTATCATTGTTATTATTTTATTGGGTTTGTTATTGTTGTTTTAATTGGGTGTTGTTGTTAATGTGTCTCTAAATATCATCATTATTGTTTTATTATTAATATCGTTCTTCTCTTTGTTTTTGTTTTTTAGTTTTGTTCTTATATATTTGTATCATCACTAATTTACCTAATTTTCCAGTTTTTGTTATCTATTGTTATCATTTTTCACTGTTTATCATGTTATTGTTTATTTGTTATTGTTTGAGTCTATTTACATTCTGTCAGCTGGTATGTGTTGCCGTCTTGGTGGTCATCCATATTTGCTCTGACGTTCATGTGATCAGCTGTTTTTGGTTTATGTTTATCAAGTCAGTTGACAAGTGCTGATATATATACGCTGAGCCAAGTCTTACTGATCAGCTGTTTCTTGCGGATATTCTGCTGTCAGTTGTTACTTGTTGACGGTCTTGTAGCTCAGCATAGACTGTCATCTGTTCTGGAATGGATATCTACATTACCCTTCCGTTGGTACAAACACAGATGGAAGTCTCTCTGTATTCCTTGTTGTTTTTTTCTTCAAATTTTTCTGTTTTTTTCTGTGTTTTTCTAGTTTTTCTTTTCCTACGTCTTTCTTTTATTTCATTTTTTTTCTGATTTTCTTACTTCCTTTTCATTCTCTCTTTAATGTAATCTTCATGTAAGTTTTCCATTTTTGTCATCATCATCATCATCATCATCATCATCATCATCATCATCATCACCGTTGGACCGTCTTCCCCCCTATTCTACCAGTGTGTCTTAAGCCTTATTGTTCATTGACCGTCTCCAAATTTCCTTGTTTTACACACACACACACACACACACACACACACTAAAAGACTTCAAGTATATAATGTCCACAAACTAATAACTTTTTCCCCCCAAAAAAAAAATCACTATATTCTAAAAATATTCCAAATTTACCAAAAAGTACAAACCCAAAAATTTCCAACATCCAAAAATGAAAAACTGAAGAAAAAAAATCACAATGCTGTAAATAATTGTAAACATGATGAGATTTCTAGGTATTGATGTAAATGAAAATAAAGGTTAACTTGTGTGGTCTGTAGTGTGTCAGGTGAAGGTGATGGATGAGGTGAGTCGTGTGGCGGGTGAGTGGTCGTAACCTTACTGGTATGGCAGAAATGTGACGTAGTTCGGGGAGGTTTTTTTGTGTGTGTTTTGGTAGAGAAAGGGAGGTGGTGTGGTGTGGTGTGGTGTGGTGTGGTGTGGTGTGGTGGTGTGGTGGTGGTGTGGTGTGGTGTGGTGTGGTGTGGTGTGGTGTGGTGAAAGTTTTTGTGTATAATTCAATATTATTATAAGATTCATTGGGTTTAGGACTGTGTACATACGCATGGCTGCTTGTTTTACACACACACACACACACACACACACACACACACACACACACACTGTACAACCAACACTTATGCACGCTTGAACATTCCCTGACAAACATCGCTCGCACGCACTCACGTTTAAGAACATGCACGCAATCATGCTCAAACATGCATATGAATATCCTCCCACTGACCTCACACACACACACACACACACACACACACACACAACACACACACACACACTGACATACACACCATCATCACTCTCTCTCTGTTTACCATTTCCAAACAGACTGATTCCAATTAGTAGATCAAATAGGGATAATTAACCCGGTAATTGGTGTGCCATTGAAGTTATGACTCGCTGACCTCCACATCGGTATAGGCACACTAAACCCTAACACACTCCCTCAACACACTCCCTAACACACTTCCTAACACACTTCCTAACACACTCCCTAACACACTCTTTAACACACTCCTTAGTCATGATAATTCAAATTGCTGACCTCCACTCTCCATCTTTGGGGTCACAGGTACTTAGAGTTTAATGATAGAATGATGCTAATTAAATCACCTTTCTTTACCTGCGAGTTTGCGTATCGGAGACTTGCTTTAAGTGATTCAGGTCGAAGGCAAAATTATAAAGGTTAATCAGTGGTTTTTGTCTCCCTGAGTGATAGTTCGATTGAAAGAAAGAAAGAAAGAAAGAAAGAAAGAAAGAAAGAAAGAAAGTTCGTGCTATGTTTTATTTTCTTTGGTTTTGTTTGGTTTTGGTGTTTTATTTTTAAGGTAATTTTTGAGTGGTTTTTTGAGGATTGTTTTTTTTATCATGTTTTCAAATCTACTTTTAATTTATTTCTCAATCTGATTCTTTAATTAACCAACTAGAATCTACATACAAAAAAAAATCAGGTTTAAAGTCGATAAATTATATTTTTTTTACTACAATTTATATCTGATCATCAAGATTAAACATTCAACATTCAACATTTACAATCATCTCACAGCAGAGGAGATAATAACAATCACTAAATATCAACTTTTTTTTGGTATATAAACATTTAAGAGTTTAATTATCGTCTTATATTAATAATTATTTAATGGTGTTGATGTTTTTACCGTTGTGTATTGTGTCTGGTAATTTACCCTAATGAAATATCAACAGTTAAAGGGCAGAAGAGTTTCCGAGACAGGAAGTGTACGAGGAAATTATCTATTACCTCTCTTGGTATTTACTGAAGGCTGTGTGTACGCCGGAAGTTGTGTGTGTGTGTGTGTGTGTGTATCGGAGGTTTGGTGTACACATGAATGTTTGTGTATGGGTAAAGTGTGTGTGTGTGTGTGTGTGTGTGTGTGTGTGTGGCCAATCGGAAGGTGTGTATGTCGGAAGGTGTGTGTGTGTGTGTGTGTGTGTGTGTGTGTGTGTGTGTGTGCGTGAATCGGAAGGTGTGTGTATGTCGGAAGGTGTGTGTGTGTGTGTGTGTGTGTGTGTGTGTGTGTGTGTGTGTGTGTGTGTGTGTGTGTGTGTGTGTGTGTGAAAACCAGTTATAGTCGTTTTGATTAGAAAGTGAAAATTACTAAGAGTCATTAAGTGTTTGATATTTCTCGAGAGTAATTAAACCTGTCGTACTAATTTCATACCCATAATTAAGCTCGACCTCACACTCTAAGTCACCGTCATGTACAATAATAACTAAATGTTTACTGAAATGTTTATATCTCTAACTTGTATAAACTTTGAAATGTTTAATATTATTTAATGTTTAGTGATTGGCAATTATCGTGTATAGTAATTAACGTTTTCTATTCTATGTTTAATGTTTAGATTTTAATTTTTATTAGGCAGTGTTTAATGATTAATGCTTCGTGCTTAATTGTTGGTTTATATTTAAAACATTTATGAACACTGACGTTGACGCTTCTATAAAAGGTTAAATAAGGAGAGGTAACATGTGGGGAGGTAACATGTGGGGAGGTGACATGTGGGGAGGCAACAGGTGGGGAGGCAACATGTAGGGGAGGCAACATGTGGGGGAGGTGACATGTGGGGAGGCAAACATGTAAGTGGGGAGGCACATGTGGGGAGGTGACATGCAGGGGAGGCATAACATGTGTGTGGGGAGGTAGCATGTGGGTGACATGTGGGGAGTGTGACATGTGTGTGGGAGGCAACATGTGGGGAGCAACATGTGGGGAGGGTAACAGGTGGGGAGGTAACATGTGGGGAGGCAACATGTGGGGAGGTAACGTGGGGGGAGGCAACATGTGAGGGAGGCAGCATGTGGGAGGTAACATGTGGGGAGGCAACAGTGGCGGCAACATGTGGGGTAACATGGGGAGGTGGCAACATGTGGGGAGGCAACAGGTGGGGAGGTAACAGGTGGGGAGATAAAAACAACCGGCTAAAACTAGATATGAGTGGATGAGGGAGTAAGAGAGATGGGAGGAAGAAGAGGAGGAGGAGGAGGAGGAGTGAGGGAAAAGGAAGGGGCTAGGAAGGAAGGAAGGAAGGGGGAAGGAGGGAGGAAGGGAGAAAAGATGAATGTCATTTACTTCTCAACTTTGACTTTTAAAATTTATACCACCAAGAGTGTTATCGATGTGTGTGTGTGTATGTTTTATTTATCCATTCTTCTTCTTCTTCTCTTTCTTCTCACCTCCTCCTCCTTCTCTCCCATAACCCAACCACAACAACCCATAACAACCTTAACACTCCAATCGCAACCATTATTACCGATACGGCCAACAACAACAACAACAACAACAACAACAACAACAATAATAATAATAATAATAATAATAATAATAGTAATAATAATAATAATAATAATAATAATAATAAATGAACTAAAATAATTATTGGTGTTAGCGCAGGTAAAGCTACGGTTGAATAAAATTGTACGATAATAAAAAGTCGAATAAAAGTGAAATACTCCCTAATGAAGCCGTTATGGATTGAGTTTACTTCCGACCTCAAACGTGGTAAGACTTGTGTTAATATTTATTGAAGGTGAAATAAGGGAAAATATGTTGATTTATCATTATTATTATTATTATTATTATTATTGGGATTGAGAAACGATTGTGTTGTGATGTTGTTAATGGTGATAATATTAACGATACTACTACTACTACTACTACTACTACTACTACTACTACTACTACTACTACTACTACTACTACTACTACTACTACTAATACTACTAATAATAATAATAATAATAAAAGGGAAGAATTGATACAAGACGGAAGCAACAAAAAATATATCATGATAACAGAGAGAAATAAAAGAGGAAGACAAAAGGTAATAAAATGAAACTAAAAAAAAAACCCGAAGGAAAAACACGAAATAAAATGAAACGGAAGAATTTAGCCAGCAATTTCTTTGCCCTGGGATAACGACGTTCAGTGCTGTGGTCCTGTGACACCAAGAGCAAAAGCAGTAACAGCAGGGATTAGAGGAACAGTGTCTGAAGTATTAGGAACAGCAGGAGCGGCGGCACAACAATAGCAACAGCAGCAACAGAAGTGTCAATAACAGCAGCTAATACAGCAACACAAATAGTACAGTGTTCCAAGGGCTACTATCATCACCACTACCACCATCACCACCACTACCACCATCACTACCATCGTCAACATCAGCAGGCAAGCATTAGGAGGAATTGGAGAGCAGCAGTAGCAGTACCACAAGCAGCAGCAGCAGGAGAAACAGGAGGAGGAGGAGGAGGAGGAGGAGGAGAAGGAGCGCTGCACGCACACTCAGCACGCAGAACAAAATGTCACAAGGAATAAAACAGCGGCCACAGCACGACCCAATAAGGTGGTGGGAGGGAGGGAGTGAGTTACGAGTGGAGTGAGGGAGGGAATAAGTGGAGGAGTGAGGGAGGGAAGGAGGGAGAGGGCGTAGTGGACAGGGTGCAGTGAATAAGAGGAGAAGGAGGAGGAGGATAAGAGAGAGACGAGGAGGAAGAGGAGGAGGAGAGGGAAGGGGAGGATACAAGTGGCATTTACATCTAATTTGAATGTTAAGCGTCTCAGGAATATTTACAATTAATTCCTGGGACTTAGAGAGTATCAGCCCCTAGTAAATACGATACTCAATCCTATAATAATATTAATCTGAATCCTGAACATAGTTTTACATTAGTCTCCTTAAGGTGTCTAAGAGAGAGAGAGCCAATAAGAAGGATAAAATAATGATAAATACGAATATATAAAAGGGAATAGATTTTAAAAAAATGAATAACTGATAAAGGAAAAAAGAGAAATACTGATGATATACTACACACACACACACACACACACACACACACACACACACACACACACACACAGCGCCTGCAGGGTCACTACCAACGGAAGATAATATTGGTTCTATTCACCTCGTGGGTCGTCCAGTTATGTAAGTTGCCAGAAGGGGAAGGAATAATGACCCTAAGCCACTACAATAGACTCTCTACATTCTCTAGTTTATATATCAACGAAGCAGCAGTTGGGCAGGGAGCCTTATTGACCTAAAAAAAAAAAGGAATTAAATTATAGTGATCTGTAATTTTACTTCACAATAAATCGTCTCCCCCAAAGTACAGTGGTTAGCTCGATATCCAGGTGCAGGTGTATGTTATGGTGATGGTGTCCTATGTAACCTAACCTAACCTAACCTAACCTAACCTAACCTAACCTAACCTAACCTAACCTAACCTTCTGAGACAAGACCTTCAACAGAGGGTATCAAATGTTGTTTTGTTTTATCAATATATTTCTGCTTTACAACCATTAAAGTCGTCAACTGGTAAACTAAGTCAGTAAACACGCCAGATAAAAATATCAAAACAACAAATTAGGTAAAAATATTAATGGTATTGTTGTTTGTATGTATGTATATCTGTGTTTCAACGATGAAGTCTTTTAAACACGTAAACAACTATTTGACTTTAAGAGATCCACCTGTCTGTACACCTGTTTATACCATTAAAGGTTAAGTGATACACCTGTCTACAATATAAACAAGAAACTGTATCCAACTAACTTTTCCTTGTTTACAGACGCTGAGGAACCTTTGAGAGGATGACACACAAAACACCGAGGACCCACAACACCGCCCTGCAGGACTCCACTAGGCTATGTCCTTCAGCAGGTTATTGGTCCTGACCCTGGCCACGGTGAGTAGCCGCCTACTACCCTTGAAACCCCAGTCTGCTGGTTTTTACGGCATGACCAAGTTTTTTCATGCGTAGAGACCTGGTTCTTTTTTTTTTGTCGTTTTTTATTGTCACTGAGACGTTTTATGTGTGTGTGTGTGTGTGTGTGTGTGTGTGTGTGTGTGTATCGGGAAGTTCTTTTTTTTGTGTTGATTTGTTTGTTGAAGAGTGAGTCATCGTGTTGACCTTCCCTTACGTATGTTTTTATTATTATTATTATTCCCTTCGTAACGGAAAGCGTTTATACAGCTTAAGGCTATTTTCGTTCGCCTATTCATTAATCCATTCATCCATTCATCTGTCTGTCTGATCGGCCCCTACATTACGTAATCAAGCTTACCACAGTGGTCGCGTACACAGAGGACGTGTATCTATGTGATGTTGGAGGTGCAAGAATTTATTGCAAAAAATATGTATTCTGTTTTTGTAATACGTCCTATAATTTTAAAGACGCAGTTAATTGTCCAGTCTAATTCAGTCCCCTGTTGGTTATAGGGGCTGTGTCGGTGGCGATATTTACACACACACACATACACACACACACACACACCAGTAAAACAATGACCAAGTTATCGAGAGAGAGAGAGAGAGATTACGAAATTTCTTCCTTGAAAACTTCCCCGACACCTCAGGATCCCTACCCACGGTCTTAGTTCCGGAACCACACAAAATACCCCATCACACGTTGACGTCAACAACCTCCATCATCGGGAAAGGTGTACCGCTGGAAGAGGTCGGTTTTCCCACAAAATTTATAAGGTACGGGTCCAGTACAGTCTCAGCGGGAGGTACAATTTGGGTACGGGAATCTTGATTGTAAACGAGCTACCGCGAAGACCTGGTATGAGGGGATGGTGAAGGTACTGGTGGGTGGCTAGAGAGAGAGAGAGAGAGAGAGCAAAGTGTAACTCACATTATATATAACCTTTGACCCATACAAGTTCTGTAACATCAACAAATTAGCATAAATTCTAAACTTGTATACAGCTGTCAGTGGAAGCCGTCAGAAACATCATTGTGTAGTATTTTAACTGGCCAAAATACACAGAGGCAATGTCACGTGTTCAATAGATTTTTTTTATCAAGAAAATGTCTCTTTTTTATAATAGACAATTACTTATAAAAGAAAAACCAGGAAAAACAACCTTTCCAGATGTGATAAAAATTCCTTTGATTTCGCTTTCACAATAAGTGTTAATAAACTACAAGATGATGAGGGAGGTGGGGCCTTGCATGATGATATTCAACGAGGGAAAGAATAACTGGGAAGAAGACAGGGAAGTTAAGAAACAATAGAGATGAGAAATAACAGTGTTTGTAGGCTTTTGTTTGGCGTGAAGGGTTGTGGCAGGTCGCTCACTACCAACAGTAACTTTATAAAGCGGGGAAAACAATGTATCGTCACTCACAGAAGGGAAGCCATAAGGACGGTAGTCTTTGTGTTGACAGACCTGTAGTTGTGTTTTATTTACTGCCGCCGGGTTCACCTGCCTTCAGATAGGATAATGATACTACTACTGCTACTACTACTACTACTACTACTACTGAACCTTTTTTACGTCAAAGAACCAACAGAATTTTAGTGTCAACAGAACGTGTCTCTTGTGTGGATCGAAGAGGACTTTGAGGGCAAGGAGGCGGACGGTAGAGATGATTACTGTTGTCAGGTGTGTGTGTGTGTGTGTGTGTGTGTGTGTGTGTGTGTGTGTGTGTGTGTGTGTGTGTGTGTGCGTGAAGGTAATGGACAGAAGACCTTACTCATAACCTACCCGTCGCTCCTGTCATCCAAACTCAAAGGAAAATAGTGACATCATTTATCCTTCACCTTTCACAACGCAAACTCACCCTAAGCACCACCTCCCTAGGACTCATTTTCCTTCTCCATAACACCAGAACACGCGACGAGGCTCCATGGGCTGCCATCACCTGGTAGTGAGTCGTCAAGGTGTATAATCTCTGAAACTATTGGGTGAAAAAATTACCCAGAACACAGTATTTATAATAGTTTTTGGTCAAGTCATCTCGGTGTTGTCTCCTCAAGTGATGGGGGGTGTTGATAATGCTTGTGATACTCTGATTGTGTCTGTGTGTTTTGGTGTATTTTTGTGTGAGGTGGGTAGTTGAGTTAGCACAGTTAGGGTGATGGATATTCATTACTGCAGTCGAGGTGGTGTATAACCTGTACACGAGGTAGAGCTGATGTGATGGTATAGCTTGTGTCCCCCAAGAATTATTTCCACTGTGTGTGTGTGTGTGTGTGTGTGTGTGTGTGTGTGTGTGTGTGTGTGTGTGTGTGTGTGTGTGTGTGTGTGTGTTAAAAAATTACCCAGTTTACGTACATACTAGTGGTCACCGACAGCCCCATGTGCCTACACATATATTGTCGTCTCAGATATTACGAGAAATTCACGTCACGGAGCATTAGTTTGCATCTTCTTGTTGAAAGTTCCTCTTCTCCATTGCTCTCGTCTACAACTAGAGTTATATTTATGACAGACTTTCCCTATTGTCAGGGATTGCAACATAGGATATATTGCAGAGGAGATCATTGTGATTGATTAAGTACCGTGCATAAATATGAAGTTTTGATTAATCTGTATACAAAGGTCATTTATCAATATTCTCTAAGTTATAAAGAACACATGTGGTGAGAAAGTATCTAGGTTTCTATGTCTGATTCGTTCCACAGAGTTATAAAATGTCTAAAATTTATCAGTTAGGAGGTAAATGATTTACTTTACTAGACTGTGATTTGTTGAAAAGACTAAATAGTGAATTGCATTGGTGTTGGAAAGTGAAAATGCAATTGTTAAACTTAGTTGAATAAGGTGACTAAACACTATGGCTATTATTGCAAAGAGTTATATGCAAATGTTGAGAATGTTGCAACTGTCTAGATTGGAATACCTTATTAGTTGCAAAAGGTCAGGTGAGGTTTATCTACTATACAGCAGTAAGAAGGTCAGAGTGATATGCACAAAGGTACAGTACAGCTCGTTGTAAATGTTGACTCGTATAACTTATTGATGTTGCAAAGTAGATATTGAATTGTTGAGATTGTTGAAAATATTTTTATTAATTGCACCTGAAGGTTTACAAAGGGTCAGATGTGATTTATCTCTTACATAGCAATAAGTAATTATAATTAACTAACTGCAGGAAACAACTATTTAAAGGGTTGACTCCTAAATACTGTTGAGGTTGCAGAAAGATTGATGGGGTCATTCAGGTTGTTGCAAAGCGTTTCTTTAGGTGTAACTGATTCGTTGTAAAGGGTAGCAGTGAGTTATCTGGTAGTAAATAACAAGAAACTACGCTTATCTGATCTACTGATTGGCTTATCTGCTATTATCGTGTTGTTGCAGAGATTAACTAAAATTACCTGAGCAGTTGCAAGGGTAAGTCTTAGTATCCTTTTGTTACAATGAGAGGGAACCACAATCACATATCCTGCAACACGAGTAACTATGATTATGTAATATGTTTCATCGAGTACCTATGATCATATCGAGGCGTGATATAAGAGGCTGTGTTAATGTTTGATTTGTAGTAACTCCGTCTTGTGCAGGATGTATAATTCTCGCTGGCTTTGATTAGTTAGCATTAGCTGATCTTGCAACAGATAATTGTACTTGTTTTTGATGAAAAGTACAAATTAAGGTTATATTTTCGTGTTTATCTTCATGATGCGGTGGACTACATTCATTTTGTTGTTAGAGCTAAATTCAGATATTTTTATTATTGGTTACCATTACGATATTGCTGGATAGACTGTAAATGCTAACTGTAGCCAGGTGTCCTTGTAGCTAAATATACCTACATATCTTTCCGTAAGTGCTAAAGATAACTTCCTTACAGAGTGGATATATCTGTATACTCTTCAATTAGTGCTGTGTGTCCCTTAAGTCCCGAATATAGTTGTGTATCATTTAAGTGTTAATTATGTCTTAATGGTTTCTTGAAAATGTTCACAATTACAAAGTTGAAAGCAACGGGGATAAACAGAGAGACGAGTAAACGAAGAGGCGAGGAACAGGAAGAGGAGGAAGAGAAATAGGACGTCTACGGGAAAGGGTCGCGGAAGGGGGACGTGATTGCTGCCCGTATCATCATTGGGTATGACTTTGCTTGGGAGATTGGTATCCCCACATCCCCTGAGCAACGCTCTTGTGCGTTATGCAGAAGACCCGACAGCCGCACCCTTATTCACTACCTCCTAAGATGTCCCCACACACAACGCTTCCGTGACGCCTGCTGGACCACCACTCCACGACCCCCTGACGGAGACACGATGATCCTCCCAATACTGGCCAGATATTATGTAAATAACATTGATTATGTGTTAAAGGAACATCCTTCCTTCCTTAGGCTTTAGTAAGCCCCTTTATAATATTTATACTGTATATACTTTTCACACTTGCCAGATGATTCTGGTGTCATTGTACAGGGGTACCTAGTGACAGCACTAGGATCCCGCTTCCTCTATCAAGGAATAAACCATTGAAATTGAAATTGAATTGAGAAATAGGAAGATGAATATGAGTAGTAAACGGAAGATGAAGAGAATAGTAGTACTGGGTAGTATCCACAATAACTACAACAGCATCACTAACAACAACAAGACATACCATTTACTTCAGCAGCAACAGTAATTTAACAGCCTCAAACAGCAGAGATCTTAGCCACGATAACAGCAGCAACCGCATTTAACAGCAGAAGCCTCGACAGCAATAACAGCAGGATCACCACAGCCGCGACGCACCAAGCAGCAACGCCCAGTGCATAGTGATAAGAATCGTCTCACTACTGCACCTGCCCCTGGGAGAAGGAAGAGCGAAATAGAGAAGAGGGGGAGCAGGAGGAGAAGGAGGAGGAGCAGGAAGAGGAGGAGGAGCAGGAAGAGGAGGAGGAGGAGAAGGAGGAGGAGAAGGAGGAGGAGGAGGAGGAGGAGAAGGAGGAGGAGGAGCAGGAAGAGGAGGAGGAGCAGGAAGAGGAGGAGGAGCAGGAAGAGGAGCAGGAGGAGGAGGAGCAGAAGGAGGAGAGAAATGAAAAAAGAGTTGAGCATGGAAATAAGGGATCAACTAAAAGATGGTAAGAAGGTAACATCAACAGAGAGAGAGAGAGAGAGAGAGAGAGAGAGAGAGAGAGAGAGAGAGATCATCGAGTATTCAGGTACAGATGCTCCAGATCACCACCTTGAAGCACAGGTACAAGTGAAAGTCATGAAGGTGTTTTGTTTAATAGTCGCAACTAGTGCTTCCTTCTCTCTCCTTCCCTCCCTCCCATCTCTCCCTTCCACCCTGCCTCACCCCCATCTCTCTCCCTCCCTCCACATCCCTTCATTCCACCCAAGATCCATTAATGCCCTTATTTTCCCTATGGCTTAACTCGTTTGTCCTATTATTATTATTATTATTATTATTATTATTATTATTATTATTATTATTATTATTATTATTCCTGCTACCACTAGTTAAGATGCTATAACTGTTACTACTTCCATTATTTTGGCTGTACCTTAATTCATCTCTACATGGGGTAATGAGTTGAGCAGTTTTTTCAGATTTTTCAGCTAAAAGGGTATCAGGTGTTCTAGTGTACAGTATAGTGTTTGGATTATCAATTTTTTTGTAAGTTACACCATTATCCTCAACAGATTTAATTAATGTTATGAATTATCAACGTATCTAATTCGTTCACTTAAGCAACGACTCAAAGATGGCAGTATTAAATGGTCATCAAGATTGCCCCTAGACTATACTATAATTAGATGGGATATCGGAATCACATTTACGAGGAGATATCCGAACCAGTGTAAAATAAAAAATATATTCCGTACACTATATCGAGTTCACACACACACACACACACACACACACACACACACACACACACACACACACACACCTTTCTAGCATGACTGAGACTCGAGCGGTCTTGTATAGTGAAAGCTCGGTGTTACGACGGTAATTTGATCAGATTACCATGAGAATCTACACACAAGTGCTTCTGAGGCACGAGAGAGAGAGAGAGAGAGAGAGAGAGAGAGAGAGGGAGAGAGAGAGAGAGACTTATACGACTTTTGAAACGGGTTCATACAATACCGAATCACCGTTCGGACTCCTTTCAGTACCCGAACTAGATTTAATGTCATAACGAAACACTTGTGTAGAACAGCGTTTCCCTTATCGTCAGTGATATCAGATACAACAATTAGCTCTCAGGGAGTATAAATTACTTCCTACACTTAAGGGATAATAGAGAGGATAATAGTTAACGAATTGGTAACGCTGGTCGCAGGGAGATCTCTCAACATGAAGCGGTCAACTTATAGCCGCTGTTCTGGGTGGGTTAGGTAAAGCACAGACAGGTATACTTTGTGTTGGTGATGTTAATAGAATAATGTATATAAAATGATGATATAATGATGTGGTATATTATTATCATACTTTCATGTTAGGAAAGATATATTCAGAAGTATGATAACGTCGTTTATCACCATTATACTTAACCTTTATATTCTTGATGATATAATGAAGACAGTGAAAGAGTATAATGATATGGTATATTCCTATTAGACTTTATCTTAATTTTTTCTGAATATATGTTTAAGGTTATAACATAATATAATGAATATATCATTATTATGGTATCGCATCCTGTTTTATTAATATATGGAAAATGATGATATATTTCTCATTAGTAATTTATAAGTATGTCCTTTAATATACTGTTAATATACTCTTGTGTTATGTTATGGGTTTGTGATTGAAATGTGAATTGAATTGTCTCTCTCTCTCTCACAGTAGTCATGTTTTTTCTGTTTATTTGTGTATTTATTTATTTATTTATCGAATTTTCTCATTTCCATAGCTGTTTATCCATTTGTTTACATATATGTCTATTCGTAATTCATATTATGTATTTATGTGTATGTCTTTCCGTTTCATACATTACATTATTTATTCATTTATACAGTCATAGATTTTTTTTTTTCATTTATTTATATACTAATTCAATGCGTGTTTTATTTCATCCATTCATTTGTGTACACACACACAGACACACACATACACACACAGACACACACACACACAGACACACACATACACACACACATACACACACACACATATCACTCTTATATATAACTTACATCACCACATATGCGTCATAAATACAAACCAATTCTCTCCTACTCGACCTCATAAACATACTGGACACAGTTAACTCGAGTACACGGCGTCGAAACCCATTTGGTACTCAGAACAGAACACACACGAAACTAATAACTCCTGAGAGCCTTATGTTCCTACTCATACAGTCAGTTCACAGCGTCAATATCTGTATCTCTCTTTCTCTGTCTCTCACTGTCTGTCTCTGTCTCTTTGTGTCTGTCTCTCACTCTCTCAAATGTGTTTGTTTATTTGTCGTCTATTTATTATGGGTATTTTTTTTTTCATTTGTTTATCGGTGTTGTCTTTATCTACTTTTCTTTATTCTATCTATTTATTCTCTCTTATCTATATCTCCTCTCTCTATTTATTCCTCCTCTCTCTCTATTTCTCCTCTCTCCATTTATTCCTCCTCTCTCTATTTCTCCTCTCTCTCTCTATTTATTTATCCTCTCTATCTGTTTCTCCTTCCCTTTCTTTATCTATTGTTACCTCACCTTACCTTACATTCATCTCACTCCTTATTTGCATAAACCATCAGGTGCTTTCATTCTCAATAACCGGAGGCCAATGCTGTAGTAACCCTTACTTACTGTAGGTATTGGCACTCAACTTAATTAAACCCCACCTAACCCACCTAACCTCCAGGTAAACCCATGTATATACTATCCCAGACACGTACAGTATACTCCAGGTAAATCACAGGTATATCACCAATGCCATGTTCACAGTATTCAAGCTACGTACACACTGTCTGATTCACGTACACATATCCAACCCCATGTATTTTGAGTGCATACAAGGGGGTGTTCAGAGTCAACCCACGTAGTTTAGGGGGTGAATGCTTGGTCGACATCCCCTTCCCTTCCCTTCCCTTCCCTTCCCTTCCCTTCCCTTCCCTTCCCTTCCCTTCCTTCTCTCCTCCCCTCCCTCCACTCTCTCTTCCCTCCTCTCTCCTCCCTCCGGGTATTATAGTACAGGAGCCTTATTAACCAAGATTGATAATGGCCTCCTTATGGCCAGACGCAGGACAATAGATGGGTAGCGGCCAGAGTGGGTATTGGTTGCTACGTTGTATTATATTATTAACTAACATGTTGACGGTTGTATATACTGTACCTGTTCACTCATTACTGACCATGTTATTCTGGTGTGTGTGTGTGTGTGTGTGTGTGTGTGTGTGTGTGTGTGTGTGTGTGTGTGTGTGTGTGTGTGTGTTTAAATTAATGTGCGTATGTTTCTAAATATTATTCAGTATATTTGAATTTGTTTAAACTCTACACACACACACACACACACACACACACACACACACACACACACACACACACACACACTACACTGCCCCGATGACTTTTGCGTCTTGCTGCACCTGAAAAAACATCCCTCACGTGTGTAAGAAACAGCACTATCAATCAGGTCAAAAAAGGCGAAGTCCTGGCGATAAACAGAAGCCAAAAATCTCAGGCATGCGTAAAGAAACAGCCTCATATTTCATGGCTTCCTAAATGGACTTATTATACCTTGTCCATATTTTGTCATTCTAAAGGACGGAGGGCATCAAGGCATCATTTATCACTGTTAGACAAGACACAGCTGTCGATATCAGCCCTCATTATCCCCGCTGTCCTGACCTCTCTCCCTTCCCTCCCTCCATCCCTCCCTCCCTCCCTCCCTCCCTCCTCAAACTCCGTAATTTCGACCATCGTCAGAATCGCTCACTTGCAGCATCCACAGACACCGGTACCGCGGTTAACATTGATAGCTGAAGCATCAATAATAATAGAAGAGGTCACAGAGACAGCAGAAGTGTTGTGAACAGCACAGAGAAAAAGAGCAGACGAACCAGTAAGAGCAGCACCGGTGGGTAGTAAGAGAACTGTAGTCTACGGAAAAGAGAGTTTGTTGTTTACAGTACCAGAAATCTGAGCAGCAGTAACAAGAGCAACAACAGAGGGCGCACCACCAGCTTTCAGACACCTATTTATCATCCCTATCCCGTCTCCACCATTTCCCCACCACTCCGTCACCTTCCCTCCCCCTCTCCTCACACCTCCCCTCTCCCCCAGACACAAGCTAAAGAAGGTCTGCGGGGAGCCAGATAAGATCCTAATCTTAATTTGTGACGGGGTGTGATACAGAGGCCAGACGGGACGCTCCGACTGCCTTCACCACCACCTCCCTCAGAAACTCATAATGCACGCCCCTGCTGCCATCATCGCCACCGTCACCATCACCGGCGCCTCCTTCGGGAACTTGGGCCAGGCGTGCTCACAGATTCGTGCGTTGAGTATAATTTATTTTTTACTGAAATATTGATAAGAAAGCGTGTCTAGTTACGGTTGACTCGTGGTACAATTTCGAAGGCAGTTTGGCCGCCGTCTTCATGTGAGAAAGTTATGTGAGACTTTTAGTTTTAACTTACGAGTCTTTGAGGATCTGAGCTCTGGTGAGCAGTAAAAGTTTTGGTTTGGAAAACGAGTTTCCATGAGCCCTACCAGAGACAAGTCCTCGTCCCGTAAATGATCTCTATCGCAGGCAGAAGACTGACGAACGTTCGCCTGGAGTACCTTCCCTATAAGCGTGTCATTAAAGGATGACTGTAAAGAGACGCCAGACGCTGTTGGTCGCTCGTATTTATGGCACTGATCAATGATTTCGTTGCCTTTCTGTCGATAATCTGAGGGTATACAAGAGATGAGTCCTCCACGAGGCGCCACAGGTTAATGGACTCTCAAGGGCGAAGCTTACAGGTGATGGTCGGATAGACTGTGTGGTCACCGTGCCTCAGAGGAGCACTTATGACAACCTGTCGATAATGTCACAAGACCCTCCTCCTACCCCGGATATCTTGTGAGGATCTATGTACAGTACTTCATATAAATTATTAAACGGATAGTCACCTAAACAAGCATGCATATGGATTCAAAAGTGCATAAGCTTGTATCAGATACATATACTTAAGAACATATATATACGCATTTCAACCCAACACACACACACACACACACACACACACACACACACACACACACACACACACACACACACACACACACACACACACACACACACACACAGACTTTCGAATACACGTCAGCATCAAGAAAGATAGAATCTAAAAGTATAAAAGTACTTTCTCTTCCCAGTTAAGCCTCTCCAGGGATGAGAAAAGTTAATCACACCGATGTAGCGATAACACAAGAGAACAGACAAGACTGGGTACCTTAGTCTCCGAGAACGATGACTAGAACACAAGAACGAGAGAAAGAACAAAGGTCAAAAAGTTAGTTAAATTCGTCGAAAGCAAAAAAGTTCTCGATTGCATTCCAGATTCTGTGTTTTCAGGTAAGTTTTCGAAAACCCTGAAATAAAGGCAAATCCTCATCTAATGGATTTTATGGAGAGAGAAGTCCGTTATAGGGAGGTCTCACTATATCAGGACACCTTGTATCTCACTTCTCACTCAAGATGAATCTGGAGAGACAGAACACCCGGAGAGACGACACACCTGGAGAGACGACACACCTGGAGAGAGACAACACGTGGAAAGACGACACACCTGGAGAGACGACACACCTGGAGAGACGACACACCTGGAGAGACAGACACACGGACGATAAACATATGAGTTACTCTTGTCGTTTTAACTACTCGCATTATCGTCGTGTTTCTTAGTGTGTCTGTGTTTCTCACCTCCCATATCTCCTACTTCTTAAGGTATTTCATTCCTCTTGAGCTATACCACAGAGAAAGGGAGGTTAGACAGACAGACAGACAGACAGACAGACAGACATTTTTGTTTTGTGGTTCTGTTTGTCATTACGAAATCAATATCAAGTTTATCATCCCATTTCCTGTTTTAGTTGTAATAATCGTATACAATTTTGAAATATTAGGATTAGTGTTTATCTTTAAGTAAAATATATCAAAAAAACTTCACGAGATACATATTATAAGTATATAAGCGGTCCGTTATGTATACTCCGTTGCCACAATCAATAATAACAAGGCTCAACCACTAGCTATGACTAGTACCCCTCCTCTCTCTCAAACCAGACTCGAAGAAGAACCCGTCAAAGAAAACGAGTCTCTTTGTTTACGAACTCGAAAACTAATCGACTTTGCCAGGTCGGTGAGTTTCAGAGATTTTATTAAGATACTGCCCAGCCAACATAACAGATGAGGGATAAATGAGAGTTCTACTTTATTACTTCATATTTATTGGAAATAGTTTGACCCAAATCGTCGGTGAGAAATAAAAACTCGAAACAGAATATGGTCGTAAATGGAGGCGGTTTGTGGCTCCCCCGAGTACTGAGTCGGTGTGAGGAAATGATCTTTACTTTGTCTATATGAAAAGGAATTATGAAGAAGTAGATGGAGCAAGAAGAATAAGATAGAGAGGATGAATAAGAAGAACAGGAAGACAAGGAGGATAAACAAGAAGAAAAGATGAAGGAGGTGAAGAAGCGAAATGATATGATAAATGAGGAAGAACTTGTATAATATGAAGAAACTGAAGAATATAAAAAGACGAACAAATAATCGAGAGATAAAGTGGCCAGAAATCCCCAAACAAACAAGTAATGAAGGTCAAGAAGAAGAAGAAAATGAAGAAAAAGTGGAAGAAGAATAAGAAACAGAAGCGGACGAAGAGTAAAAATATTAAGAAATTAAACTAAAAGAAGAAGAATAATGAAAGAAGGCGACGAATATGATGACAAAGATAACAGATATAAGTAAATCTTGACTCTTTTTCTGTTCTAGACTTTAGTATCATAGACACTTCATACTTTACTATACATTATTTGAAACCTCATATCAATAGTAAACTACCTTATTTAATTGTGTATATACGTTCACAATCACACATTTCTGATGAGAGATGACATACACACACACACACACACACACACACACACACACACACACACACACACACACACACACACACAAATCGGGAGTCTATATCTTGTCAAATCTCCGTATTTTTTGTTTATTCCGCCAATACCTCATAATTCTATACCTTGTTTATATAATGTAAACACTAACAACTTGGCGTTAGAATTATATATAAAAAAATTCTCTATAAATCATCATATAATTGATTTTTAGAGAAGACTGTATTTATACTGAAAATTTACTCCACTTCGTTTATGGTATTTCCCAATAGACTTTTGCTATAGGGAATTACGTAAGATAAACATGGTTGGTTTCACTCTTGTTTGCAATTTTAATTTATGATGGAACTTTTTTTTATAGAGTTGTGTTATAAAAATTCGGATAATATGAGGGTTTTTTGGGTACAGTGAATTTTTTTGATAAATATTTTCCTGTATCTGTGCAAAATTTTATTTCAGATACATATAAGCACCTGTTCAAAATAGTATGGAGGGGAAGGTGAGGTGGAGGGGAAGGTGAGGTGGAGGGTAAGGTGAGGGGAGGGAAGGTGAGGTGGAGGGAAGGTGAGGGAGGGTAAGGTGAGGTGGAGGAAGGTGAGGAGGGGAAGGTGGGGGAGGGGAAGGGGTGAGGGGGAGGGAAGGTGAGGTGGAGGGGAAGGTGAAGTGGAGGGGACGGGAGGTGGAGGGGAAGGTGAGGGGTGGAGGGGAAGGTGAGGTGGAGGGAAGGTGAAGGTGGAGGGAAGGTGAGGTGGAGAGAAAGTGTAATTGGAGGAACTTTGGTAGGAGAGGTAGGGTAAAGGTATAGAGTAGGGTAAGGTGTGGGTGAGGGGAAAAGGAGAAGGTCTGGGGAAGGGATATGAGGATGTGAGGGGGGATATGAGGGGATGTGTGGGGGGATGTGAGGGGATGTGTGGGGGGATGTGAGGTGATGTGTGGGGGGAGGGGGAGTAGTGACTATCTCCTGTTTTCGTCGTTAACACTATAATAATCTACACAACTGAGGCCTCGTGTCTCTCTTATTACCTCTCCATTCTCTACCACTTTCACTGTCTTCTTCTTCCTACTTACTTACTTACTTACTTACTTACTTACTTACTTACTTGACTTAATTGACTTACTTACTTACTTACTTACTTACTTACTTGACTTACTTGACTTACTTGACTTACTTACTTGACTTACTTACTTGACTTACTTGACTTACTTACTTGACTTACTTACTTGACTTACTTGACTTACTTACTTGACTTACTTGACTTACTTATTGTCTCTTCCCTTCCCTGTCATCTTCTCCTCCCCCCTATACCCTCTCCTACCCTTTCCTTCCCTCATCCCCTTCCCCTCCCACTCCCCATCACATCACTACCCACCCATCCCCCAGGTCACCCCATCAGACGGCCCATCACCCCATATTTGTCCCACACTCCCCCTGGATGATGGTGGGCAACCAGACACAGTATCATGATGGATGACACATGCAGCCGTCATCCGTCTTTGGCCTTGCTGGATGTAACATATGATAAGTTACAGAAGAAATCCTTTCGCTTATTTGATATATAATGTGTACTTGTATATACGTTATGCTGAGAGAGAGAGAGAGAGAGAGAGAGAGAGAGAGAGAGAGAGAGAGAGAGAGAGACCAACTTATCACACTAAAAAAAACACGATACTTAAAAATACAAAATAAAATCGCAATATTAATCTAAAGTTCAAATATTAAAGAAAAAACAATTAATAAAACGAACAAAATGGCGAGAAATGACTAACAACTCTAGAATGAAAATATTACAAAATATTGAAATGAAAACACAAGGAAAAAAAGGTAAGGTGTATGAGACCGCATAAAAGCATCACCGTATGCCCTTATACCGTGACCCAGCTTGACCTCTTGGGTACGATGATTCGGATAATTGCATATTGGGTTATGTCATCGTTCAAAGCAAGATCCCGCGTCGCACTAACGGGGTTAAGTGATTGTACTCAAGGGGGGTTTGATGACTCATTGTAGTGAAGATAACAAGCACGTACTGAAAGGGTTAAATTTTGGTACTTAGTGATATGAGTACGTATTGAGAAGGTTAAATTATGTTATTTCATGGTGTAAGCACGTACTCAGTGTTCAAGTTATCGAAATACTTCGCTTAAGTACGTACTCAAAAGGTTTAAGTTATGGTGCTCAATAATGTAGGTTTGTTATTGTCCTCAGTGATCTAGTTGTAGCTTGAGAGAGAGAGAGAGAGAGAGAGAGAGAGAGAGAGAGAGAGTCAAAACCATGTTAAAATGTAATTAAGATAAGCCAGAAATATCAATAACACGTGATTCCAACAGACAGTAATATATTCATCTTAACAATAAACCCATTAGGATCCATTTCTCTCGCCATTAACCCATTAAAACCCACGCCTTCTCCTCCCATTATACCCATTTCCACGCTTAACCCATTCTGTCCTCTCCGTGGCTCGACCCATTACCGTGTTTACATACAGGCACGTGATGTTTGAGGTGCCAATGGCCATTTTTGAACGAGAAATTCAGGGAAGTCATTTAAATTGAAGTTAAGGAAGATATTTCTCAGATGTGTCCAACAGCGGCCATTGTTCAGTCTTGTAAACAAAGCCAAGTGTTACCTGGATCTACAGGTATGATAATTTACAGGTGAGGAAAGTCTTACCTGTCTTGCCTGAATTATCGCTGATTATTCTTTGGGTGAATATTTTGATGATATTTGGAATGTTGTATCTCTCTCTTTTTTTAAAAGACGTTGATACTTGTGTAGATCTACGGATACATATACATAAATATGTATGTAAACACACACACACACACACACACACACACACACACACACACACACACACACACACATGACCTCCCACATAGCCTTAATTACCATCTGTGTGTTTTCAAGTCCAATAATATCTCAAAATCTACGATCATATCTCCCCCAGATCACTTACCGACCCTCCCAACGTATAAACTCAGATATACCCAGATCCTCACACGCCATACAGAGCGTACTGACAGCGAGATGTTATCGTATACTCTCTCATATATCAACATATCTTGGCAGTATATTTCCTTCGTCTTAGCAAGTAGATAGGATCGTATATTCTATTATTATATTAGCATACTTCACTGGTATACCTTAGAAGTCGTATAGGTATAGCATATAATTATATACTTCTTTGATATAGTTTATAGAAATTAATATTATATCTAACATCAGTATACCAATATAGTTTATATTATTAACTCGTATAATTAGTCATTAGATCTCACCGATATAGCTTAGATAACTATATAATCTATATAAATATACCTAACTAATATTCCCTATGAAATAATATAAGACGTTAAATATATCACCATTATCAATATCAACATACCTCGCTAGTATATTTCCTATAATATATAAAATTTAAGCTCTAATACAGATCTTATAGAGAATGACGTATTATACAGAAGCCGGGGATATTTTCAAGTGGATGCATTAGTCAGCTCTATGCCCGCCTCCCCTGACTCACTGACCGATCATATTTTTCCGTACGAGTGAGTTATTTTTCGTCTCTAAATTCGTTTCATTATATTGGGTAATGGACGTAAGACTATTGCTCGGCATTAACCCAACTATGACCAGCACACACACACACACACACACACACACACACACACACACACACACACACACACACACACACACACACACACACACACACTGTTATACTTACATATCTTACGCCTTATGCTAAATACCCAAATATGGAAGACGGGAAGAAGTGAAACGAATGAATATCCTTTGGAGAATTCATTGTTCCTGCGAGTTCTCATTATCATCCATCTTGTTAATACGAGTAATACATCCCTCGCTCTCACATAGTTAAGACCGAGAGTTTATATTATCTCCTTCATTATCTCTCTTTCCTTACTCGTTCTTCTCTTTTCTCTTTCTTATATAATCTTCTCTCTGTCTATCCATCAATTCCTCTCTCTGTCTCTCTGTCCCCTCCTCATTCATCCGACTGCTGTAGGAGGAAGGGGGATAGGGGATAGATGAGAGACTTAACTAGGATAGGGGATAGATGAGAGACTTAACTAGGATAGGGAATAGATGAGAGACTTAACTAGGATAGGGAATAGATGAGAGACTTATCTAGGGCCTTTGGTCGCGGAGGGAGATAGTTACTTCTACTATTTCCATCAGTTTCTCTCTCGTTCTCTGTCTATATCTCTCTGTTTCTCTTTGTTTACCTCTTACTATTTATCTTTATCGATTTATCTCTCTCTTTATCTGTCTCTTTATGTGTTTCCCTTTCTTTCTCGCTTTTATTTCGTTTTCTCATCCCAGATTTCTACCCTGGTACGTATTTTTTCTTGGTTATTCGGTGAATATTCCATTATAATTAAGAAGGAAAGGCATCATTGGACTGGGAAACACTAGTCGTCACCACGTAAGGTTAATCAGTACTCTGCTTGAGGTCAGGAATCAAAGACCAAAGGACTTAAATAAGCTTACTCACAAATACCAAGGTTGGGCAGGGTTAAAGTGTCATGCCACGAGACAAAGATTGAATTTGGGGGCTCCTAGTGAATGCAACCAGCTGTCTGTCTGTGAGTTATGAATGTTATACTGAGAACTTGACAAAATTAATTATTTAGGTTAGATTTGATGTGTGGATATATTACAGGAAGATCTCAAATGGCTTTAGTATTCAGTTATTCATTTTATTATTGTATAGAATTGTGGAGTTTTAGACTTCGTTTTGGATCTGGTCATATTTTAACCCCTTGAATACAATGTCATAAACTCGAGAGAATAGTTCATCGTATTAAAAGGGTTAAGGCACCGTACTGAAGAATTACGACTGTATGCGTCAGTAGCTAACTTATCAGACTCAAAGGGTTACGAGACCTCAGGAGGGGGAACATCGTACTCAAATATTTATTGTAATCTTTATTCTTCTTAATAAGACTAAGAAGGTGTGCGACTGAACACAACACAGCTTGAGGCAGAGAGTCTGACTTAAGGCTCTTGTATCTCCCGACTCTCCACCTAGTCACCTGTCCTTGGAGTTTCAACTAGTCCTCTCAGTTGCCTGTCCTTAGAGTCTCTCGTCCTAATTTTCCTCATTAGTCATTCCTCCTTAGAGTCTTGACCTCTCCTCTCACACCTGGACACTCGCTCCCAAAGGCTCCAGCTGTTCCCCTGACACCCACTGACCTATTCTTAAAGGTTCCTATTGTCCTCTCACACTTACTTACTCGCCTATCCTTGGGGATTTCACCAACACACACACACACACACACACCTGTCCCTTCCCTTGACCTCTGACCTCTAATACCAGCTTCTGGCCGCCTCAGATTTATCTCAACAATTCATATGCATAAGTGAAGCTTTTTGTCACTGCCATTTGAATATGTGATTATATGTATGTCCGTTGATATATAAAACTTGAATATGTATGTAAGTAGTTGGTACATATGTAAGTTTATGGATCTGTGTGAGTACGAAACATAGTAAACATTAAGTAAATATTTTTTTTTTTGGGGGGGTTATTGTATGTATGTATGTATGTGTGTATATATGTATGTATGTATGTATGTATGTATGTATGTATGTATGTATGTATGTATGTATGTACTTTGAATATCCTTTAAATGAAAAAGTTGTATAAAAATATGAATAAATTTTTACCTGTTAAGTATTTCTTACAAAGGACTGTACCTAAAACAATATTGTGTCCATCACTATCACCACTATCACCATCACCAACTGTTTACCACTACTCACCATACCTTTACTACCACCATCAATACCACATCACTATCACTCACCACAACTGCACTACCTCCACCACCACCAATTAACCACCTCGTCACTACCCTCATCATCACTCACCAACACCATCTATCACCTCACCACTATCACTCACCATCCATCACCTAACCTCTATCACCACGTCATCACACACTCACTACCATCCCTCACTATCCTCCTCACCACCTTTCATCACTTACAATATAGTACAGTTATAAACCAATGCCTTAAGTGGACAAAAATAACAATTACTTATCACCAAAAGCCTTGTTACACTCACACAAAAGGTCATCACTTAGGCTACGAGGTCACGGTGGCAGTCGCGTGGTGAAAATGTTTTAATTACCATAACTTTAAAATCTGTCGTGTGATTGTGTTAAAACTTAGAATAAATATTGACCATAAATCCAGCTAATTGTACTTATAATTTAAACTAATCTCTTACTTAAAAAAGATCACTGTAGTAAAGTTTAAAATCAAATCATATAATCATAAATTTAAATCTTGTAATTAATGTAATTTTTTTCAACTCTAATCTATCTAATAAGGTCACTAATAACATAAAATGAAAGAAAATCATATATAATGACTAACTTGTTATAAATATTGATCACGTGTTCAGGTGGTCACAGGGATAGGCGAGTCTGTTATCATGGACGATCAAATGAATCATATTAGCGTCACTGTGATCACTGGTGCGTGTGAGAGTTTGTTTAGTGTCAGGGATTGTTGAGGTGACGGTGGTGTTCTGCGGCTGACAGGGGCATTGGTGCTGTCGGGAGCATGGGTAATGTTCTTGGGGCTGTCGGGGCCAAGGGTGGTATCTTAAGTCTGTCGGGGGCACGGTTGGTGACTTAGGCCTGTCGGGGGTACTGGTGGGGTCTTTTAGGCACGAGAGAGAGAGAGAGAGAGAGAGAGAGAGAGAGAGAGAGAGAGAGAGAGAGAGTCGCTGGCCCCTGTACCGTCAATTTAGCTTCAAGATTCTTAGTACAGATTTAAAATATTTAACATTAAGAATTTTCCAAACTTAAAGATGGATGGTTGACGTGATCTTGTTGTTTCCTCTTGTTTGCTTGCTTGCTTAAGAGTTCATTGCTTGCTTAAGAGTTCATTGCTTGCTTGAGGAATGCTTTCTTGGTTCACGTTTCCTTACTTCACACACACACACACATACTTGCTTGAGGTTCCTTGCTTACTTGAGGGATTCTTGTTTGATTGACGGCTCCTTGCTTGCTTGACGGATTCTTTGGTTATGACTTCCTTGTTTGTGAGGATTACTTTCTTGTTGTAAGTTTCTCCCTTATTTTGTCTATATCTCTGTCTAATTTCCTTTCCTTCACTCTTATCTTTCTCCTCTGTCTCTCTCAATCTCTCCCCTCCCTCAATCTCTCTCCTCTCTCTCTTTCTCTTTCTCTCTGTCTCTCTATCTCTCCCCACAACAGCCGCAGCAGCATCTCACAGGCTCATTATCTCGTATTATCTCACGTCATCTCTCGTTATCTCGTCCATCACCAAGACTCCCAAGCACACCTCCTTGATCAGAGTCTGATAGGATCGTACTAACAGCCTCGTTAGCCAGTTTACAGCGTGGGAGGGTAGGGGATTGGGGAGTCGAAGCACGCGATACTAAACCTGATCGTGGTTTTAACAGCTACGGTACGTCAGATTGATGATTTGTGGGGGGGGTTGTGGGATTCGAACCTGCTCTGCTGTGTGTGTTTTGGTGGTTCGGATAGTAAAATAGAGCTTGGTTTAACAGTTCCGGGATATCAGATAATATGATCTGGAGGTAAAAGTTCGAACTAGATGTGTTGTGTGTCTCATTTATTCGAACCTGTAGGGAGATTAGCTGCTACTGTAGGTTATTCCAGTGTACGAAACTTTTAAACTCTAAATGTGTTATTTCTCGTGGAATCGATATTAATGTTGTAAAATACATAATGAGTTTAGCCATTATTGATGTATGTATGTATGATTGGTGTATTTAAGTTATTCGTATACTGTATTCTGAAACATACGTATACACTCTGATTAGACATTATAACACAAATACACAAAAAAGAAAATACCCTGGAAGGCTTAACCTGTATGCTGTATGAGTGGTGGGAGAGGGGGGGTGTATGAGTGAATAACATACACCTGTACCAAATACACAGTGCTAGGCAAAAGTGTATGAGTTATGAATGGTGAGGTGGATGAATGAGGAGTGAGTGTATAAGTGATGGTGCCGTGAGGTGAGGGAGGGGTGGGGCAGTGTTGTATTGCCTGGTGATGAGAGTGGTGAGGGTAGGCGAGGTTGATGTTGATGGTGTCTCGTGTGGTGAGGTGGAGGCGAGGTGATGAAACCCGTAGATATGGTGATGTAAGGAGAGTTGTGATCGGTTAATATGGTGATCAGAGGAGAGTTCTGATTGGTTAATGTAGTAGTTAAGAGAGAGTTGTGACTGGCCGATAACTCTTGAGGAAGGGGACAAATTTATTGAAACTTTGCACGAACATATTATACCTCCTTCCTCACCCCGCCCCCCCCACCCGCCCACTCTTTCCCTACGCCCATCTGCACCCATCCCCTCACCCCTCATCCTCCTGACCCACCCACCCACCCACCCACTCTAGGACCTCAAACAAGTTGGATTTTTGTCATTATCCGACTGTTTTAACCACAGCATTTAAACCAGTTCAAACATATACAGCGTGTTCAACTTAATGAGAACGGACACACCAGCTGTCTTGTTATCAGAATTTAATCCAATTGCATCAGTTGTATTACTCTGAAATTTGATTTATATATTCAGTCTTCTTTACAAGTATAAATACATAAATATTCAGCTATATTAAAATCACTGGTATATCGACTTTGATAACGTTGTATCATATGACAGAATTATAGCCGAATTGTGTGTAATGTAGCCGACTTGTATTTAATATAGTCTTCCTCAGCGTCGATTGGCCGTCATTTGGGTAATATAGTCATTTCAGATAACAAAATAACAGTCTCAAGCAGAAGATACAGCATCTGGGGCGTATTATAGTCACCTTCAGAATAAAATAACCATATTGAGTGTTAAATAACCGTCTCTATTTCAAAACAGACGTCGTGTGCGTAAAATAGCCGTTGTTGGCAGCACTGAGCCTACCGTCTTATCGATCACTTGGTACAAGGCCTCCACAGCTGTCTCACGCCAACCCGCCCAGTTTCACCACCACAGATGTACAGAGAGATAACACCCCAGGCTCAAGGTCGACGTTCTGTGTTCATACTATAAGGATATTGACCCTAAGAGACCCGAGATTGAAGTACTATCTGGGCTTGTAAATACTGGCTGGACCCAATCTTCGTGCCGCCGTAGTTTTAAGACGCTGTGACCAAGCCAGAGTTGTGGCTACAAAAGGTAATTTGTGAAAAAGTCTCTCTCTCTCTCTCTCTCTCTCTCTCTCTCTCTCTCTCTCTCTCTCTCTCTCTCTCTCTCTCTCTCTCTCTCTCTCTCTCAGAATGGTTTTACCGGGACTGTATATTTCCTGACTGCAAATTATATTATCTCGTGTTACTGGTTTTTATCGTTATTACCCCGACAGTATTTCACGCAAAAACTTAATTCGTAAGTGGCGAAAAAAAATTACATAAAAAACCATGAATACCCCAATCAACATCATTCAGAACTTCGCGCAGTACACACAAAAACTCAAGCAAGAACTCACGCAACACCCTACACAAAATCTCACGCAAAACGCACCCAAAAAAAAATCAGAACCTCACACAAAATTTTACGCAAAATCACACGTAAAAATAAAAAAATTAAAAATAAATTCAACATCTTTACAAAATATCTCACGTAAAAACCTCACTCAATTCTTCACGCAGTTCCATCTTTTGCGGGAGTTAGATGAATGGTGTTGGTGTTCCGCTCCGCTTCCTCCCGCCCTCCCAGCACGTGTCGTCCCCATATATAGGTGATACTCCTCCCGTCTTATCTCCTAGTGAGTGAGTGGGAGAGAGAGGAGGAGGAGGAGGAGGAAGAAGAGGGAGGGTAAACGGAAGAAGAAGGAGTGGAAGGGAAAGAGAGGAAGAGTTGTAAAGAAGAAGGTAATAGGAAATGAGGGAGAGAGGATAAGGGAAGTATAAGGGGAGGGAAGGGGGGGGGGTGTGGGGAGTAGGGAGAAGCGAGAGAGAGGGAGAGGGAGGGAGAGAGGGGGCGTGGGACGGTAACTCATCCATCACACATAGTTTACTCTCTACTCACCGCTTAGTCTTTTATCTCTTCATCGTTAGCCATTCACCTGATTTTTTTTTATTCATCACTTGCGTCAGCTTGTGGTAGTAGTGGTGGTTGTGGTAGTAGTAGTGGTGGTTGTGGTAGTAGTGGTGGTGATGGTGGTGGTGGTGATGGTGGTGGTGGTGGTGATGGTGGTGGTGGTGGTAGTATGCACTCATCATTCACCACACATCCTCACTCTGGTTTATTCATCATTTAACTCAGCGACGGCGGTGGTGATGAAGGGAGACACTACATTCATCATTCATTCATTCATCACTAGTCATTCATACTTGGGCTCATACAAAGGAAAAACTTTACCTGCTGATTAAGGATCTGGGTTCACAGTTTAAATATTCGGGTCATTAGTGTTAAGGGTTATCAGTACGTTTAATCACTTGCTGGACAAAAAGTTCAGTGTCTGTAAAAACTGGTGAAGTGAGGGTGGTGTTGAACTTAGACAAGAATTATTATTATTGTTATTATTATTATTATTATTATTATTATTATTATTATTATTATTATTATTATTATTATTATTGTTATTATTATTATTATTATTATTATTATTATTATTATTATTATTATTATTATTATTATTATTACATCGGATAAAACAAACACAAACTTTAAACACTTCGCATCACATCAGAATACATTCATATTTTCATAACTGAAACATAACATAACATAACATAACATAACATAACATAACATAACACAACATAACATAACATTCCATTCTTCAGTCAACACTAACTCACACCACGACAAAGAAACATTTACAGCCAATTACTCAACAACTGAGAGATGTTTCCGTTTAGGTGTTTCGTCAGACCAGTTTAATATCATACTATTGATTCACTAAAGATAAAGTTTGGTTCTGTTTTATTAGTTTTTTGTTGTACTTTGATTTTGTTTTTCATTATCGTATTATACAGTAAGTAAGGAGTATACAGAATATCTACCCTGCATTAGTCTGTCTGTAGTGCGTGGTGGCAGGCTGGCTCAGTTGGTTGTATGTAAGTATGGGTCTACCTGCAGTCGTTGTGTACCTGGTTCGTGTCCTTTCACTCAAGGATATGATACAAACCTCTTATTAATTACAAAGAAGGGTCGTGAGTGTGTGTATAGGTATAGGTGTATAAACATGTATACTGTGCATATGTCAGCGTTATACCACTAGAGCGGGGAGAACTACTGTGCTTACACTTGGAATATATATATATATATATATATATATATATATATATATATATATATATATATATATATATATATATATATATATATATATATATATATATATTCAGCCTGAGAAATTCTATAGCTGTTGTTGTATAGGAAGGGATATCATAGAGTGAGATGGCCTTTTTACCTCGGGAGTACAGAAGACGTTGTGCCAGATCTAGGCTGACAGAATTAGGAAGCACTGTGTGAGAGAGAGAGAGAGAGTGTGTGTGTCTCCTAATCCTTGCTTCTCCTGGTATGATGCAGCAGCTAATTCTAAGTCTGGACATTTAGTTTTCTTTCTTAATTGCGTTGATAATTAGTTCCTCCCCAGCATACTACACAGGACCTGTCCAAATTACTCGCTCACCTGAGACTCCGCCTGGACCTATTAACTAATTGTCCATCACTGACCGTCGTCAGGTACACTGTGTCAACTTCCTTGCCCTACATCAACCACTCCTAGTTAGTCATTAATTCACTATTCCTACGATGTTACGATGTTCTCACACAGAGTTAGAACATCATCTCGGTAGTAATTACAAAAATATTATATAATGGAGTTTCAATATTTTAGGCAGCAATTCAATCTCATTTACAACTAATGTCTCAGCAACAGCTCTCACAAGGCACAAGTCTCAGTGGCTTTCAGACAGTATAATCAAATTTGTTCTTAGAGTGTTGGTCGGTTTTTCCAGACTGAATTAATATTTCCTTTCGGTAACCGGTAAGAGAGGCCAAACATCTTCCTTTTTCTTGCTGAAAATGTCCAACTCTGCCAAGCTTCAGTAAGTTCGTGAGATCAGATCTGTTTTAAGTGCAAGGGGTCTTATCGGTGCAGATTTTTACGGCAGCAATGATTATAGACTAGAGAAACGCCCGAATAAAGATATGTTTATAAGTAGTAAGATACCGTATAATGAAGGTGTGGGGGGGGGGGGGGTGACGTGCATAGAGCCGTGTTTTTCAAGATGATCTCACCACCAAAAATACGAAATCATGCATAAAATTGGCAAAATTTTACATGTTTATTCATACTTCTTTGTGAAACCTGTGATATGGTAAGGTATTAATATATCAATTAGTTGTTAATGCGGTATGGACGATGTTTACAACCCATGGCCAACCATTTCCTCCTTTCATCTGGTTGGCGGCTTGTAATTGGAAAGCGGTCTAGAGTCTCCAACAAGTTACATAAGGAAGAGATTTGGTTACCAGTGTCATTTAGTATTTGTATATAAATTGGTTAGTAAGTTATGATATTAGTTATATTAGTTTGAAGAGGTTAAAAGTGTCATTTAATATCTGTTTTTCATTTAGATATTGACAAGTTAGTTAAAAAAAAAACGAGATGTGCCGCCGATATGATGGATGATGTTTCTTATCTCCCCCAGACAGTACTGCGACATTTCTTAGGCCTCTGTGACTCAGTTTACAAAACAAAGGTTACCGAGAATTGGTCAGTGCCTCCGTTAAGCTGCACTTAAATAGAAAACAAAATATCCCTTACGACTGAAAATAATTTATTACTCTGGTCATGAAAGCTAACACTGGGCTGAGAATAATACAGCCTGAATGTAATATTTCACACAATGCATTTAAATCAGTCTGCATGTTTACTCAGGCGGATACAAACAGTTCATTATGTTATCTACAGTATGTTATCAATCTTAATGGCTGTGGTTAGTCTTTTGTGTTATAATTTGCTATAATTCACTGACATTATTTCTGATTGTTTGAGTAATGATGATGTAGTGACTGTTACCACCTGGTCCACCTGCAGGTAAACTCCAGGTGGTAACATTCTTTCGCATTTGTTTAGTTTGTTGATTTTTTCAGCGTGTCTCTCCTTGGTGTCACCTTCTTGCCCAACATAAAACGAATTATAACAACAGGTGGATATCGCCTCAGTGTCCGGATTATCAGAGGATCGCAAATTGAATATTCCTCATAAGTGAAGATAAAGGAAATTGTCTAAATTACTGACTCATCGCACAAGAGTTATATCCAAAATTACATCAGAATTACGATGAAACTTTAGCTTATGTAGATTTGACGATTCACTATCAATTATAGTACCAAAAAACTAGTACACCTTCCTTAATAACACAGAGATAAGAGTGGGTGAACGCATCAATAACCCTGCTTGAACGCACCACCCAGTAACACAGAGGCTACTATTGGATGAGCCAACATTACAGTATGAAGTGGAATGAAACGAAAGAATTCCTTGTGACTACTGAGGCAAGAGACTAAATTTCACGGTGGGTGCAGAGGCTGGTGAGCTGGCCACCTGTGTCCACTCGCCTTCCTCATTCATGAAGGCTGGGGGTGAGGGAGTGGTGATAAGATACCTTCACTCTCTCGTCTTGATATTTCCTTTAATCTTTCTTATTCCACAGGTGTTGGTATTTAATTAACAGGTGATTAGTGTTGTGTGTTAAATCTCTGATCATCTTTTTCCGTGATCTGACTGGAGAGTTTGGGAATCGTATCTGACTGGAGAGTTTGGGAATCGTATTTCAAGTTTGATAATATTTTAGTTAATGTATTTGACATAGACGGTATTCACCTCTGATTTACATACTGTACTTCTGTTTATAAAGCACCACTACTAGCGTCACCATTCTCTTAACACTATCACCAACTTGCTTTCCTTACCACCACTTCACCTACCAACATCAACCATCATTACACCACCATTACCCCCTCCTCCCCTACCTCACCACCGTTTCACTACCAATACCACCGTCAACAACCATCACACCACCAATATTCCCCTACCACAATAACTCTTCTCTCCTCCCACTACCCCCACCATCACCCCCACCCTTCCCCCATCCCATCACCACTCTTAACCCCTCACCACCACCACCACCACCACCACCACCACCCAGCTCTTACAGTCTAATACGTTGAACTTCCGCTTGTGTAAGATGTTTTAAAGGGCAATGCTGTAAATTAAATTTCTTTACGTTAAGTGTAAGAAAAAACGATTATTTAGATAAGACAGACAAGTTAATTACCACGAGAGAGTTTTATATAATATTGGGTGCTTGTTGTGATACCTTTTATTACTGATAGAGTTAATATGCCAGTGGTTTTAGGTGCTATGAGAGCCAGCAAAAGGGTGCAAAAGAGAGAGAGAGAGAGAGAGAGAGAGAGTGTGTGTGTGTGTGTGTGTGTGTGTGTGTGCGCGCGTGTACAGTACTCCTCTTGCCCTACTTACATGATCAGCTCCAACGCCTTAACACTAAAATGAAAATACAAAAAACATCCCATCGTATGTGAGTCTGTTCCCCACACAAGAGCAAATCGCACCTGTTTTACATCATACCCAGATCAACAATACTATATGTAAGACTTTTGTCGTGTTTCAATGCATAGATTATCATATACTTGGTAAAAATTCAGATTATGGTGTCGTTTATATCCACAATAGACGACATCGCTCCTCAAAGCTGTGACTATAAACCTGAAAATATATGTTACATTATTATAACCCCAGAAAGGTTATCCCAGATTATGTCTTGGTCTTATTTCAGGTTTACACACACACTCGACACACGTCTTCTTGACCCGTTTTTCTCCGCGAACAAAAAAAAAAGGGGGGGGGGAATAGTTTTAACCCCTTTGTTCACTTTTCTGGAAACAAATTACGAAGAATATTTTGTATGAGTTGATTCCCATTGACATCAAGATCTTCCCTACCATCTTTACTTACTTCCCCCTCCACCTCCCTCTTCCCCCTCCCTCTTCCCCTCCACTCTCCCTCTCCTTTTCCAGCTTCAGAGCCTTCTTAGTCGGCATTAAGCTTTAAATGTAACTTGCTGATGAACCAACAAAAACTCGCGGTTCGTCTTGCTCCAGGGCACCGAAACCTTTTCATGGCATAAATTACGAGAATCCTTGGCTCACTGCTTCGCTCGTGGTGTCCGAAGCTTTGAACCCGGCCATATACAGAATCATCAATACTTCGTAACGAAAACTGAGGATTACCAGAGGCTCCAGAAACGTAATCTGATTCGCGAAAGTTACAAATGAGGAGTTTATGTTCAAGAATATTACAGGTTAAGAGAATTATTTAATACCATGAGGAATCAGGGAGTTAATGGTCAGACAAGAGGTTCGAAAAACTCGAGCGTTTGTTCGAACACACTGAAGCAAACAGCAGTGGTCGCATCACTTGTGGAGTTTATAGGACGATATTACATCCTTGTGTTCCTTTCTCGGACGCAGTAAGGAGTCGGGCGTCTTATCACGTCTTCAGCTAATGTTTGTCCTCCGTCGCTTGGGTCAAAGGTTACAATTTGTTAGCTCGGTGTGGGGGCGAAGTGAGGGGGTAGCGAAGTGAGTGGGGTGGCGAGTGGGGTGGCGAGGCGAGGTGGGGGTGGCGAGGCGAGGTGGAGGTGAGACGCCAATGTTGTACTAATCACTTGCTTCACGGCTGGTCACTAAGAGCTCAGGATGGCAACTTTCCTCCTCATTTGTTTGGTTCTAAAACGGGAAATTATAGAATCTTTATTATCCTGATACATCTCTATAATGCAGTTTATTAAGGAGTAATTATAGATGAGTCTTGATCTTGTCCCATATACAGAGAGTCGAGCTGCCAACCATAACATATTGGTGAATAGTAAACTCCACCCTAGCACGTGTACCTGCCCGCCTTACCTGGCCGGGGCTCCATCTGTCCACACAGCTGGTGAAATATAACCCACACTCCACCTGTCGTGCACAACATACACCATCTGCCAAACCATCTGTCATGATATTAGTCAATAACCACAACTTCCCTGGGAAAAGAAAGACATGTATGAGAGTCAGTGCGCATCAGATTTAGATATTGAGTTAGGAATGACCAATGAAGGAGGAATATAATTTAACCAGGAATATTATATACAGTAAAGCATTAATCTGTTGTTGTTGTTCTTCTTCTTCACCGTCTTTATTGGGGTTTGTCATACACTATTCATTGCACACTCCTTAATCCCCCCCTTCTTGGTCGCTTCTCTGCCGCTGTTATTCATTCTCCTGTCTATCCAACTTAGTCTTTGTAAAAAAAAGGAAAAGATAAAGAAGGAAAGACAATAATAAGAGAGAATTAAGAAAAAATGGAGAGAAACACGATAGAACAAGATGGAACAAAATAAACGAGGAAAATGACTGGATGGAACAAAATAAACGAGGAAAATGACTGGATGGAACAAAATAAACGAGGAAAATGACTGGATGGAACAAAATAAACGAGGAAAATGACTGGATGGAACAAAATAAACGAGGAAAATGACTGGATGGAACAAAATAAACGAGGAAAATGACGGGATGGAACAAAACAAACTTGAAAAATGGCAGGATAGGACTAAGACAATCCTCTCTCAACAACATGAAACAAACACCAGCTGCTGACTCAACCAAGAAGCAAAAAACAAACACTTTTCTCCCCACGTACAGCTAGAGTCATCTCCCGGGGCAAAAAGTTGGCTGAACATCTTGTCCTGCAGAGAGCACTCACCTGGGATCCACACTAAGCTCCATCTACCATACAGAAAGGGCACCACCACTGCGTATGGCAACTCAAGCAAGAGGGATGAATCAAAGGCTTTATTGACATGTATAATTTTTGTCGTCTACTGTTACACTGGAGGAAATTAGATTGAACACTGAGCCATGCAGGGAGGAACTGTCTGGTATAGCCATGAAAAGGTTGATCTTGTGTTTGGAGAGAAACCCATTTACTGTTTTTTTCAACTTTCAGAGCAAAATAGTGTCTTATTTCTCTCTCTATCTCTCTCTCTCTTTCTCTACTACCTTTTTATCACTTTCTTCTTTCTTCTTCCCTAATTCCTTTCCGTCATCCTCTATCCCCTCACCCTCCTTCCTCTCCCTGTCTCTGTCTTCTCTTTCTCCTCCTCTCCATCTCTTTCTCTCTTCGTTCCCTCTTCTTCCCCCCCCCCTCTCTCTCTCTCTCTCTCTCTCTCTCTCTCTCTCTCTCTCTCTCTCTCTCTCTCTCTCTCTCTCTCTCTCTCTCTCTCTCCCCCTCACCCTGCACACTGTTTGCACGTCTCTTGTTCCTTGGGTTTATCGAGTCATAAATGTCGTGTAAACTTCCATCACTTGACACTCGATATAAGACAAATAAGATAAATCGATCCATTATTACCCAAACGACACTCGCCTTAATGTTTCCCAATTATGTAGATCGATAAGAAAAAATTTCCTCGAATGAAAAAAATAAATAGAATAGAGTGAAAAGTTTTGGCCCAATGATGAAGATTTATGAAAATTTTCCCTAAATGAAGGAAAATTATTAGAATAGAGAGAAAAGTTTTGGTTCAATGACGAATTTTGTATCAAACTTTTCCCTGAACTAGAAAAAAATAGAAAAAAAAATAAGCTGGTTAAAAGTTTATTTCCTTATTTTTTTTTTTTTAGTCCTTTGTATGGACGAAAACCTGCAACAATATTTTCCTAGTAACTAAAACTGGTACGAATTTTCCCAGTGACTGAAATTAATATAAAACTATAAATATCTACATTAAACACGACAAAGAGTAGGAAAATGAAGACAATTATTCCATTACACTTGGTTCGTACTTTGCTTTTCCTAATGACAATAATTGAAAACAAAAATAAATGTAAAATAAAATGTAAAAATAAAAGCAGTGCCCTTATAAATTTTCCTAGAGACCTCGGTACCTATTTTCCTTAAATAAACAAAAAAACGAATTAGGAAAACAAATAATAACACGAATGAAATATTCAGATACAATAGGCTCCTTGAATACGATAACTAAGAGGGTATAGAATCATTGTACTCAAATGATAAAGGTATAATACTCAAGAGGTTAAGTCACAGTACTCAAGCTTTAAGTCACTGTACTCAAGATTTAAGTCACTGTACTCAAAATTTAAGTCACAGTACTCAAGATTTAAGTCACAGTACTCAAGATTTAAGTCACAGTACTCAAGAGGTTAAGTCACAGTACTCAAGCTTTAAGTCACTGTACTCAAGATTTAAGTCACTGTACTCAAAATTTAAGTCACTGTACTCAAGATTTAAGTCACAGTACTCAAGAGTTATATCTGTCAACTCTTAAGAATTAAATTTCCCGCTTCATATTTTTTCCGAAACTCACTAAAAATAAAAATAAAAATAATACAAAAACTGAAGAAAAAAATATCATTAAATTAATTAAATGAAGCAGTAGTAAGCGGTCACTTGGGCAATTCAAGAAAAGAAGAATATTTGCCCACCCTCAACTAACCTCTGGGCTTTAATGCAGGCAAGAGTCCGCCCGACCACTGAGCCGTAACACAACGCAAACCGGAATTATCTGTCTTTTACCTTATACGGCTGACTGATCAACCCCCTCCATCGTATGTGTGTTCCTATGTGTTTTGTGGTGTTCTGGTGCTGGCTTGTGTATTCTGGGTGTTCTGAGTGTTCTCCTCGTGTGCTCTTCTGGGGTTTTCTTAAGCTATACCTGTTGTGTTCATGATAATATTAGACCAGGGTTTGTATTGTGTCAGGGTAGGTGTTGTAAAAGAGGGTATGGTGTGTGTGTGTATGTGTGTGTGTGTGTGTGTGTGTATGTGTGTGTGTGTGATGTAAACATGTACGAGTCCTTTTGTGTGTATTATATACTTTCATGTGTGTGTATATACGAATATATTTGTATTTCTTGTGCATGCGTGTGTGCTTTCATGGATAACTGTACTCTGTGCTTTTGTTTGCTTGAATCCATGCTTGTGTTTCAAATAATTCATGTGGCTGAATCATTATATAACTTTACCTGCACGTGCATGGGTTATATTATATCTTTTATATGAACGTTTGTCCTGTACATGTGCTTGAAATCATGCAAGCATCAGTATGTTTGGATATATGACCTTATGGATACTAATGTACACTTATGTACGTAAATGCAATACTGTACATGTCTGTGTGTGTATATGAACTCGTAATTCATAACTGCATGTACAAGCTTATGATGATGATGATGATGATGACGATGATGATGATGATGATGATGACGATGATGATGATGATGATGATGATGATGATGATGATGATGATGATAGGGTAGTCTTACATCCAAATATAGACTGACAAACGTGGAAGATGAGAAATTACATTACAAAGCTTAACCAGATTTCTTCCACTTCCCCGTTTTATCACCTCTCTCTTAGTCATCGTTCTTCTCTCACTCAGACAAAAACTGGATGTCCCTGAGGGTAAACTTTTGTTATATCCTGACCAAAAAATTAAATAAAAATGTAAAATAAAAAAAAATACTCCAGGTAACCACGGTCAGATTAGGGTAGGTTATGTTTGCTCAGGTAAGGTATCATTTGGTTAGGTTAGGTTAGGTGAAATAATTAACCTGTAGTGAATACCTGTCTCTCTGTTTATACTATAATTGGAAATAAATTGATTATCTCGTGTAGTGTGAAGCTTTAACAATATAAAGAACTTCTCCGTTAGATGGAGGATTCGCATCTACCGGACTCTCGATATAACGGAATTCCTTCTCCATACACTCCGTTATAGAGAGTTTTTACCATATTTACTTTTAACAGATTACCTCAAGGAAATTAATTTACCTGTACGCTTACCTGGACATGTACTCTCTAATTAATATTTCTGTATAAACTCACTTAACCTAACCTAACCTAACCTGCTTAGTGATAGTGCAAGGAACTTGCAACATATATTAACATTACTGCAAGATTTAACATTAAATTACCGGGTATAAAATTTCGCGAGAAGTTGTCCCATTTTCGCTCACTTTTAAATCCGGCAATTATTAGTTACACAGAATTAACAATAAATATGACAACGTTAGGTCGATATTTAGCGATTGGTTCTGCTTATTACAGTAACAACGGATGATGGCTTACCTGTGTGTGTGTGTGTGTGTGTGTGTGTGTGTGTGTGTGTTTAGGTTAATGTTTCTCACACTTACTTACTCTGTCGTCTTTATCCTCTCTTATTTTCTCTATTTTACTCTTCCTTTCTCTCTTCCTCTTTCCTCTTCTTTTATCTCTCCTCTTTATATCGGTTTTTCTCTTCTCTTCTCTTCATATAATTTACGCAGGTGGAGTTTGCTCATTTTTCATGTCCAGGTTTTGCG
>NW_024722981.1:0-297500 GCF_018991925.1 Homarus americanus | reverse complement strand
GGCGAGGGTGTCAGGTTGTGTGGCGGTGACTTCGACAACCACGCCACTCACAGGGCCACACGAGAGGCGAGGGTCTCCCACTCACTGCGCAAAGTCACGGCACTGAGACACCATCGCCCAGACCACCTCAGCTGAGAGACCCCTCACCTGAGCACCTCACTAACGGTGCCCAGCCTGGAGTACCTCCGCAGGTAACTTGTGTCATCCCTTAATGGTGCCGGGGTGTCGCTTTTTTGTGGGATTATCTTCACCCGGCGAGGCTTGATGTGATCACTCCCTGGATTGCCTAGTGCCTACAACAGTGCCAGCAACAGTGCTTTTGTTGCAAACCCAAGAAAGTGTCGTGACTTAGTGATATTCGTGCCATTGCAAAAGATTACTAGTGGAGATTTGTATATTTTTTCTCCGTCCTCCGTGTTGGTGCAAGAGATGATGTGCTTCAGATCATAGTTACCTCAGTCTACCCCACGTCCTGTGTGTGCTTAGATGGAAAACGTAATGGCTATCGTGGTTACCAACTGGCATCCATTAGTGTCGCCCTAGTTGGTGGCGTAGCACGACTTTTGGCCTAGTGTTGTTGTGAATTCTGTGGTGGGGAGGTCGCTCGCTACACGTTGGAGTTACTGCATTGTCTTCCTCTACACACCGCCAACATGAGTACTAGATTCAACCTGCAAGAGGTAAGTAACCCCACTTTGTTTACACATAGACGTTCAGGAGACCGCAGGTTCGCTCGCACCCCGAGTAACTTGACGCACAGTACTTAGTATTGACTACATGTTCAACTCATATTAACGTGGCTACATAATTATTGTATGTTGTGAGTTTCTCAGCTTGTATAAGACAATATTTTTTTGAACATGTGATGGTGGTCACGACTGCGCTTCATGATGCAATCTGTCAAATATATTATAAATGCATGGCAGTGGTCACGACTTATCACCGTATACGGCTACCATCTGACAGCAAGTCTTACATTCTATTTAATATATTAAGTTAGCTTTTAAAATGGAACACGTCTACCGGCGTGTTTGATATTAGTTGAAAAGCGACGGTTACTTTTTACCTGAGCAAAAGTTACTGTGTTAAAGACTGAGTAGTTGGTCTGACCTCCCAAGTGGCTGTGTCAGGCTGATAGCAGTGTGTCGCGACACTGTTTGAGTGGTAATTTACCAGCTGCCAATTAATCGACTCTCTTAATTGATTAACCCAAGCACCATTGTTATAATTACACCCGGAGGTCAGCAATTATCTGAAGTTTATTAAGTTCAAGCAAATAATTGCTTGGTGAAAACTTTTGTTCGTAAAATAAAAGGTCGCCACTGGAGGCAGAAGACTGTTGAACGCTCGCCTGGCGCAGTATTCATCAGTGTGTTAATTCTGGGTTGAAAGGATTGCCAGGCACTGTTGGTTGCTCGTACTGCAGATATTTTTTGTGTTAACGGACCTTAGAGCCGACAGGTGGCACGTGCGCCTCTGATGAAGATGAGGTGTGGGCAGGTGGCGGCGGCGGCGTCTCTGTACCCGACCAATAATCCTCGCGTATAATTACTCCCGGACCAATAATTAAGTCAGGGCGTTATGCAAGTGGTGTTCGGCCTCACATGTACCGTCTACCTGGATGTCTGTTGGCACCTGTAGAATTATTCGACATTGATTCTCACAAACGATACGGTCAGGGGCCTTTGATATCTAACCGCAGGGAAGTAGTAGTAGTCCCTCACTGTGGTTCTGCACCGCTTTAGATGTTGACAAGCAGCGACCCTGAAGTCATTGCTCGTCGGATGATTTAACTATAAGTGACCGACGGAGTTAATGGTGGTGGCGGTGGATGAGGCAGCGGCGACAAAGGTTAAAGACGTGGATTTTTTTGACTGTCTGATGGTTAAAGTTTTCATATTTTTTTTACATTATAAGACTATAGATTTAACGTTCAGTCATCTCTGGAAGGTCGTGTGCTATACCTCCTACAACCGCGGTCAGTTTTTATGTGTAGTTAATCATGTTGTGACAATCTCTCTCTCTCTCTCGCGTTCTTTTGTGGATTCATCTCAGCCGCTGTGTTTTTCTCAGTGCATTTCAGTTCCTCGGGTTTTTGTGTGTGTTATTTTAAGTTTGCTTGTATTTTATTTTATTGGTTTTGTTATTTTCGTTTTTCTATACTTTTTTGGTTTGTTTGTAATTTATGGTTCAATTAACACATATTTTTGTCATTTTTAAATCAGTTCTGAGGGTTTATTTTCGTTTTCTGTTTGGTTCTGTGTTTTTGTGCCATATTATGTTTCGTTTTGCACTTTATTATATAATTTTCTGTTCTGTTCTATTAGATAACTTACGCTTATGGTGTTCTCTTGTACCTTTCTGCTCCACAAGTTCTTCAGGGAAAGGTGTTCTGACTTCCAGGAACGGAGTGTAAAAGGTGTGTGGTGACTTGTGGGCTGATAGAGGCTGTTAAGGGTGGAAGAGAAGGTTAGGTTAGGTTAGGTTAGGTTTGGTTAGGTTAGGTTTGGTTAGGGTGTTTCATCTTAAGGTGGAATAAGCTGAAGTGCCTAATATTAACATGGTCAATTTTCTCAATCTAAAAAATGCAAGACTCCAACATGTAACGACGTATGCAGGTCGCGCTTCGTAAAACCCCGACGAGTTGTATGATTGAGTTCCGACCAACATGATGGTACCTTAACCCCCGCCTCTCCCTCCGTGGTCTCAGGGCGTTCCCTCTATAGTACGAACAACATTTTACCATGTACCCTTAGTCCCTGACAATCTCAGTGGCCGAAAATCTCAGTGCCAGATAACTTAATTGGCTGAAGTTATTATAGATGCCTCCTGAACATGCTAAGGCTGTGTTACCGAGTACACGGTGTACCTCGACAATCTCTGCTATAAGTTGTAAAATCTTCCTCCGACATTTGTGTGCGTAGCCACCATCACTCCACCACGCTATTATGTATGCAACTCAGACCCGATAAAAGTACCAAACCCGCGGGTAATAATAGTCCCGGGTACAAATTATTATCTCTGAATTTAGTGGCGAATTTGGGAAAGCAGACAAGTTTAATATAATAAAATGTGTGTGTTGAGATTTGTGTCTTCTCCAAGCAAAGTCTCCAAGATGTCGGAAATTCATTTTTTTTTGTTGCTTTCCTTTAGTTTCGGAATGGATAAAAGTCGAAAAATTTTCTATATATTTTGTACCAATTTTAATTTGAGTTTGATATTGAGAATTAATTTTTATATTGAGGTAAATGGTACTTAATATTTCGTTAGTGTTCAACATAAAATTAAAATTATTTAAAAATTTCACTAGCTATATAGTCTTCTCTAACTAAAATCTGGAATAAAATAAAATACTGTATTGTTATTTTCGATATAATTGTAATTTACTTAATTTCTCGTCCAAAAGTAAACAAAATATATATTAACAATTCCTAGATGATATTCCTTCTCTCATTAACTATACGAGATGAGTAGTATCACCTCATACCCTACATATCACAACATAGCCATCAAAATACTTCTCACGTACCACATATTATACTCCGGGCCAACATGTGCTTTACGACCTTATTAGCGTATATGTATGTAAATTTAACGTACATTCATTCGTTATGGTTATAATGAAGAAGTTTGTTGGAGGGAATGTTATGTATGTGACCGCGAGCACTGGTGGATTAGTAGTGTGTTTATGTTATAGTGAAAATAAACGTCTTTTCTTGTATTTGCTAATATTTTGAGTTTACTGGGTTTCAAAATGCTTCAATGTAAATACTACTACTACTACTACTACTACTACTACTACTACTACTACTACTACTACTACTACTACTACTACTACTACTACCACTACCACTACTACTACTACTACTACTACTACTAATAATAATAATAATAATCCATATTGGTGAATGATACAAAGAATGGCCTTTAACCTTGACTAAATATCCCTCAAGAACGATATACATTAATCGTCAAGTCAGTACAGCCGTGTGTTGGATTGACTAAACAGCCAAAATTATGTCTGGCAAGAAAATGTACTTAAAGTTAATGTTTCCTGTACTCTGGAACGATACAGTCGTGATATTGATGTTATACTGTAGAGTGAAAAATACTTAATGTTAATGCTTATATGGGGAAAAATATACTGTATTATATAATTATTCTTTAGGGAATTCTGTGAGAGAAGGAGGAAGAGAGGGTGGAAGAGGGAGTGGGGAAAGCGGAGGGGAAGGGGATTGATTGGCTGGGAGAAGTGAAAGAGGAGTTGGTGGAGATAGAAGGGGAAGAGGAGTTAATATAGAGAGGAGGGAGGAAAGGGAGATGAAGGGGAAGGGAGGGAGGGGGGGATAGAAGATTCGACAGTGAGGCAGGGGGGGGGGGGGTATAGAAGAATCGACAGGAGGGAGAGGAGGGAGGGAGGGAGGGATAGTTGTCTAGCCTAACCAGACGGGTAAGCGGTGCCGACTAGCGGTTTCCTTGTCCCAGCCGGCCACTACCTCCATAATCTCCTGCTTATAGTCTTTTGAGATTTTCTGAGACAATGTTATATTTTCGATAGATTTGGGGATATTTTAATGGCGCTGGAGGTTTTAATGGAGCTGGATGTTTTAATGGTGCTGGAGGTTTTAATGGCGCTGGAGGTTTTAATGGCGCTGGAGGTTTTAATGGCGGTGGAGGTTTTTAATGGCGCTGGAGGGTTTTTAATGGCGCTAGAGGTTTTTAATGGTGCTGGAGGTTTTAATGGCGCTGGAGGTTTTTAATAGAGCTGGAGGCTTTAATGGCGCTGAAGGTTTTTAATGGCACTGAAGGTGTTTAATGGCACTCGTGGTTTTTAATGGAACTGGAGGGTTTTTAATGGCGCTAGAGGTTTTTAATGTGTCGTTAGTTATGCCTTTGTCTCATTAACTACGCCGTTAGCTGTACCGTTAGTCCTGTATAATTGTGTTGTTAGCTGTGCCGTTAGCTGTGTGGTTAATTATATTCCGAATTACTTTGAGGAAGATCGGTAGGTGATAATTATCGGAAATAATTATTTCATATTTTCTGAATTATTTATAGGTTCTATGTTCTGTGTTTAATAAGTTGATACTTTAATTTTATACGTATTATTATTATTATTATTATTATTATTATTATTATTATTATTATTATTATTATTATTATTATTATTATTATTATTATTATTATTATTATTATTATTATTATTATTATTATTATTATTATTATTATTATTATTATTATTATATGCGGTAGTCACTCCACCACCTCCGCTTAACAACGGGGAAATTCCCTCTCACATTCCCGGTGCTCTGTTAAGCCCCGACTCACGGATCTCCATACCCTATCTGAGCCCCACTCCCCCCCCCCAAAATAGACCTTACTCCAGCGTGATCTGTGGCGTCCCTGTCCGCTGGGAGGGTTGGTGAGGGAGGGAGGGGAAAGGGGGTGTGGGAGGGAGAGGGGTAGGGGATGGTGTAGAAGGGGATTGGGAGATTGTGGGTAGGGGAGGGGATGATGGGATAGGAGGGAGGGAGGCTAGGAAGGGGGAGGAGGGAAGGAAGGTAAGAACTAACAGAGAAAGGAAGGAAAATATACAATATTCTTGGTTATTCTGCCTACATTTTCTCCAATATATCGACTTACAATATAAATAAATACATAAATAAAATCACGATAACCAGAAGAAAAAAAAAAGATTGCAAAATAATAGAATCATTCATGCAAAACAACAGACAACAATAGCTACCCCCCAAAAAAAAAAATACCTATTGCGTGTGATGAATGAGTATTACGTTTTTGTCACAATGTTGCAAAGATAAATTGCAATCGCTTTTAGCTTCGTCAGTTTATTAGCAAAAACGGTGAAAGTCCATAAAGAAACGTATATAACTTTTTAACCCGTCACGTTAAAGACATTTATTAGTTTGTCTGTGATTATAATGATATATTCTTGGTTAGTGAGGAGAGAGAGAGAGAGAGAGAGAGAGAGAGAGAGAGAGAGAGAGATATATATAAGTGTATTAATAATTAAACAAACAAATAGATCGAGAGATAAATAGATAGAGTATACTTGTACTGGCGTCACACTAGTCTAAAACAAACCCGTTGTAACTCATACTTGGCCCGGGTCTGTGGGTTCGAATCCCGGCACCACGAAAGCAAAGTTATTCACAACCACTGACTCAACTGATTGGCTTTGCTGACTGAGTTGATTGATTGACTCGACTGACTGATTTACTGACTGAATCGACTGACTGACTGACTGACTTACATATACTGACTGAATCAACTGACTGATCCGGGAGAGAAAGTCAGCAGCGGTGAATCACGGCGTCGTTGTCTGAATGAGTCTTTTAAGGTCCGTACGCTTTCCTGGCTCAAGCGACAAAAGCTCATACGGTCCATTGCTTTGGGACCTGGGAGGGTGTGAGTCGACCTTATCACCGTAAGGGAGATAGCACTATCTTGGGGTGAGCGAGTATCCATGTTGATGAATTCACCGAAGCGATTATTAGTGTGAGTAAGGGAAGGGGAGTGAGGGTGTGGAAGAGAGTAAGGGAGACTAAGGGGTGTGGAAGGGGAAGGGGAGACCGAGGGGGTGTGGTATAAGGGGAGGAGAGAGGGTGAGAGAACGGTAGGGAAGGGGAAGGGGTAGAGAGAAGGAGACGAGGAAGGGGGGGTGGGAGGGGTGGGAGAGGAAAGGGTTGAAGGGAAGGGGAGGAGAGTTGATCCATCACCCTTTATTTGTGACGTATTAACTGCTTCATCTAGTTCATTATTTTTACTAATCCTATCAGCTAATCAGGCTCTCTAATTAGGTCAGCCAATTATACCAGCTAATTACATCAGCTGATTATATCAATTAATTACGTCAGATGATTGGGCATGCAAATTATGTTAGCTAATCATGTAATCCAGTCAGCTGATCCACAAGATGATCCTCTTAGCATATCTTATCAGCTAATATGTAGCTGATCCACCCGACTTAGACTGCCTGATTATCCTGTTAAGTGATCCACCACCAGCCGTTCATGCCAGATATGGGTGGGGTGGGGGCGGCTGGAAGGGTCTTATGGGTGGGGTGGTTGTGGGTTGAAATGGGTAAATTTGAGCAGATGTGAGTTGGTGAGCACGGGTGGATGTGGGCGGGGTGGGGATGGATACGGGCAGGGTTGGGGTGGTTGTGGGCGAGGGTGTGGGCGGGGGTGTGGGTGGGTGGCTAGACAGTGTACCCCAGGGTTTCGGGCGTGTCGTACCGGGTTTCACCACACCATTACCATCACACCTCCGGCACGTGTGGTTTTCCTGTCAAACTGTTGATGGATTTTCGGGGTCGTTCTAATCCAGTTGCTGTCACCTCTCTCTCCTTCTCCTCCTCCTGATTTCTTCTTCGTTATCTGTCTCTCTTTACTTTCACTTTCTTCTTTTCCCTTCTATGTCTATCTCTTTTTTATCTCCCTGTTCCCTCTTTCATTCCTGTACTTTTTCCATTCTTCCCTATTAAGTCTCTTTATCTGCCTTCCTTTTCTCGCGTCCTTCCTCACCTCTGCCTTTCCTTTTCCTCTCCCTTTTACGTTATCTCATATCTCCCATCACCCCCACCACCTACACCCCTTCACCATCACCCCAACTACCACCACCACCCCTTTCCCCACCTCCCCTTCTCCCCTAACCCCATTCATGTTTCCAGCTCGTGGGGGAACGTGGCCTCAATGGGTCAAAGTCATATATATTACTGACACGTTTCGGTCATATAGGCATCGGAGGTGTGGTTGAAGGAAGACAATGCCATACTGTTGGTAGAGTTGAAAGTTAAGGTCTAGTTTCAATTGAGTCTGTATGTAAGTTTGGCCCCTCCAAAAATGTGTGGGTGTATCAGATGTCGAAAAAGGTGATGTAGCTTAACACACACACACACACACACACACACACACACACACACACACACACACACAGCGTTTATGAAAGTGAAATAGTGTCGGCGCAGTTCGTCTGTACGTGACTCCGTTGGTGTACAGAGAGCTCAATGACGTCATAAGTGTACGTGGAGCCCAGTGACGTCATAAGTGTACGTGGAGCCCAGTGACGTCACAGGTGAACGTAGAGTTAGGTAGTGTTTCAAGAAACTGATGTTAGGGTGGAAGGTGACTGGTGAGGCTCTGCTGACTAGTGAAGCTCTGCTGACTGGTGAGGCTCTGCTGACTAGTGAAGCTCTGCTGACTGGTGAGGCTCTGCTGACTAGTGAAGCTCTGCTGACTGGTGAGGCTCTGCTGACTAGTGAAGCTCTGCTGACTGGTGAGACTCTGCTGACTGGTGAAGCTCTGCTGACTGACTAACTATTCACGGACGACGCCAGTGTGTTTGGTTACATTCTACCACCACTATCATCACCACCACTACCACCACTATCATCACCACCATCACACAACAGCCGACACGAACAAGCCACAGAAAGAAGAAGAAGAAGAAGAAGAAGAAGAAGAAGAAGAAGAAGAAGAAGAAGAACAAGAACAAGAACAAGAAGAAGAAGAAGAAAAGATGGGATAAAGAACAAAGAGATTTCAATAGTACAGTAAGCATCAATCCACAGCAATTTACCTGAACCTCAACACCTTCCCTTATTACCTCACTTATCTGTCTTAATCACACCCAGGTAGAACCCTCTCTCACTAATAACCTCACAATTAGTAGATGGACGAAGTAATGACAACAGGAAACAGAGAAGAGATAAAGAGGTAACACGGAGAGGAGGTAATTAAAAGAATGAAATAATTAGCTAATGTGAAAGTCGTAAAGGAGTAAAGAGAGGGAGTAAGGAGTAAGATAAGAAATGAGGAATTGAAGTAATGTGGAGACTACTACTACTACTACTACTACTACTACTACTACTACTACTACCACCATCACCACCACCACCACCGCCACCACTACTACCACTACTACTACTACTACTACTACTACTAATTGTCCCTTAGATCATTATTCAACAAAATATTCACGTTACAGCACTACAACCTGTACTTATGACTAATTAAACTAAAGTCAAAACAAGGAAATAAATAAACGATGGTAAAGGAAAAAGACAAGAACTGGACAAGACTAAACGCGATAATAAGTAAAAGTAAGAAATTAATAACGCTAACCTGCCTGGCGTGTAAGGAGTTGGTTTACTTGTATAGTCTAGCGTGGAAATACTCAGAAGTTGTGTTTAAACAGAGGGTCGTAAAAGCTGGGAAGGTAAGAGTGACCGAAGGACGTGTGTGTGTGTGTGTGTGTGTGTGTGTGTGAGTGTGTGTGTGTGTGTCCGTCTATCTATCTATCTATCTGAGCCGGTGAGCACAAGGGAGAAATCTGGACTCCATACCTTCAGTAATCACGTCCGGGTCATACACTAGGGGTAGAGAAGGGGGAGGGGGGAGAAAATCGGGAGGGATAAGAGGGAAGAGGAGAGAGAGAGAGAGAGAGAGAGAGAGAGCAGTCGTCGTTTCAAACTACCAACCAATTTTCTCAAGTATCTCACCTCAAGTCACACATCAGGTGGTACTAATACAAGGCCATACAGCAGTCTCCGGTACACACCCACACACCCCTATATAACTAACTATTATATAAAGTTCACCTTCTATGACTGTTATTAATACAACTTTCACAAACATAAACACGAAGGTCTCTATGGGGAGTGAAGATTGCAAGTCATGTTTTATAGGGTAGTTGTCAAGAGGGAGTGAAAGTAAATAACAAAGAATTCTATCACTACTCCCGTTTAAGTTATGTTCACGGACGAAAAATGACAGCGATGTTATATGGTAGCTATGGGTGGAAGATCAATGTTTATAGTGTGTGGATGATGGACCGTAGCCTCACGACCACCCCCCCCCCTCCCGCTCCCCTAACAGAACACTGCGTCACCCGTGCTTCATTTTTTTTTATACTACACGAAGTACCAATTTAAGGACCTTGTCTTGGAGGGTGGTAAGAGGGGGAGGAGTGGCAGGTGTTGGAGAGAGGGTACAGGAAGTGGATGAATGAAGTGATGATGGATATGGATATGGTAGAAGAAGAAGAAGAAGAAGAGCAAGTAGAAGAAGAAGAACAAGTAGAAGAAGAAGAACAAGTAGAAGAAGAAGAAGAAGAAGAAGAAGAAGAAGAAGAAGAAGAAGAAGAGAAATTCGCAATACCAATACCATGGCGATTTGGTTCACTGTGTATATATTGACCAAGCAATGTTTGATCATTCATTGATATCTGGGGCGAATCCCTTAACATGCAATGATAATATGTAAATGAGGAGATAAAAATGCAGATTAGATTCCGTGGCTGCCCCTCTCTTGATCACAACGCTGTAAAGCTAAACGTTGTCAGAATCGATCGCTGGATGTCTTCTACGACGCTAATTAAACCTGACCTCAATATACTGGGCTGGAGCGAGACGCCATCGTTAAGACACTGTAAAATCACACCAAAATTGCTCGTCTTGGTTAAGCATGTGACCATTGTGGGTGGCTGAACCAGATGTGAAGAATGTCTAAATTTTTGGAATTCTTTCCCTTCTCACTGTAACACAAGACTGGCATATTGTTAAACTATTGTAGAGTAAAGTCAGATAAGTCACGAAGACAGGTCACTATTTGTCTTTTTTTTTTAACTCAAAATCAGTTTTGTCCCCAAAATTGAGAATAAATATTGCCAGACGTGGCAACACTGGCGAGCCAAAACGCTCCGGGCAAGGAGAAATGTGAGACCCCACGGGACAGTATTACCAACGTTGGTAAAGATTAACTAGATTTCAATGATGGCCACACATCAGTACTTTGAAAGTAATTACAATACTTTCTGGCATTTATCAAAATAAATTAAAGTATTTGGGAATTCCTGGTAATAGTAAGTACGGGAGTAGACATTCATTCATTCCCGGTGTGTGGTAAGTGATAGGGAAATTTTAATGGCTTGGGTTGGTAACAGTGCGCTAACAACAATCCATACTGCTCCATGAAAGAATGTTTTACACACTTGTCGTGAACGATGGCGAGAACTTTATTGTTTCTTCTTTACGTTTTCCCTCGTACCCAAGTGTCCAGTAATGTCCATATCAACGTAACCAAATAATAATAATAAAGTTGACATAAGTTAGAAGAATACAGGCTATAATTTTGACTAATAAACTATAATTATACCGTAAATCATAAAATAATATTCCCCAGAAGGATGTTGTAAATTATTAAGTAATTTTAACGTTAAATACTACACCACAAACTCCGCTAAACTGATAAAAACTGATGGGAGTAACGAAGTGTCTTGTATACACCAAACACACATTCACTGCCACTTACCATAATATATACAACAGATAAACTACAATATTTAATTAAGGTCGACACAACAGCCCGCCTCACTGACCTCAATAGTCGATAGCAAGTGAAACCGGACATGACTCCTAACATTAAATTCTCCTTATATATAAAAATTATTGTCATTCGATTTGGTAAGAATGGACGGGTGTATCTGATCGTGGCCGAACTTAATTGTCCGTGATTGATTGATTACGACAACTTTCAGACTAAACACTCAGGGGCCAAAAATACCTCAGATAAGACAGTGGGTTAAAATTCTCGTAGGGAACTTGACGTTTTTATGGCCGAGTTCCTTAGTTTGTTTACACCACCTACCAAGACGGACACTTTCCAATAATTTTCGTTTTTTTTTTTAGTTCACCTGTTCTTGGATTTAGGTTAGATATAAATGTTCCTCTAACCTGGGCGAATAAGCACCTGGCGCTACGTGACTCGACAACACACTCTATCGTTTGAGAAATGGAACACATTTGTTGGATAGTTAGCGATGACGAGTGGGGGGTTGAGCGACACTGGGATGGTGCTGTTACCGAGGTAGACAGTGTCGTCTTGCGGTGCGAGGGTCGAGGCTGTGTTGAGCCGAATGTTACTTCTAGTGAATATTTTTTCTTACGTGTTTGACACCTTGGATTATGTCTCTGGATCTTACGACGATGATCAAGAGTTGGAGAAGGAAACAGGAGTGGTTGAAGAGGAGATTACCGGAGTCTTATCACACTTTAGGAGAATAGGTAAGTTGTCTGCCCTGTGTTGTTAAAGTTAGACGGTAATCGTGAGGTAAGGACCCGTCACACACCAGCACCAGTGACGGGAGACATTCAGTGGAAATAGGCTTATTTTTACGTTGGTTAAATGAGATTTGTTTTAGTTAGGCTGTCGCGTGCCGTTAATAATAGTCTAGACCCCATAGACCTTTCAGGAGACATTATAAGCAATGCGTTCGTAAGTTTGTGTTATTTCTTCACTACCGAACTTGTTTTTTATAACTTAAAATAAATAATCACAAATTTAAGTGTAGTTTGACGACCTGGTAGCCGCACGGTAGTCAAGAAAGTTAATTGGTTGGTTGTGCACTTGACCACCATCTCTTCCCTAATTACAAAGCCAGGTACTTATTTATAGTTGAATGATCTGTAAGTGTCCTGGGTGCGAACAAGCGACCTATGAACAGAATGCAAAACCCGTATCCGCCGCACCTCTAGATATTTATTAAGATCCCACCCACCACTACCCCCCCCCCCCCAAAAAAAAACCACACACTGAAAAACAGGCGTCTATCTCCTTAGCCTTGACCAAATAATGTAATAAATTATATGTCACCTTTTCTTTGGAAGTAAAGCGTTATCTCGTTAGCTGTGAGCGACGAGTGTTGAGAGCACCCAACACCCCACAGAGCCGCCACATTAACCAGGCTTCACCCAACACCCCACAGAGCCGCCACATTAACCCGGCTTCACCCAACACCTCACACTCTAGTTATCAGAAAATTGACCAACGTGATAAAGTTTATATGCTTTACCCTGACCCCCTCCCTCGGGATGGACCAGCTCCTTTACCCCTCCTCCCTCCTCGGGACGACCTGATCTGCCCTATCGGGATATCCTGACCTCTCTCGCTCTTCATTGGTACGTGTTCTTGAAACCATCGAGACAAAGCATCCTTCTCCTTCGGTATTCACTACTCTCCTCCCTCGGGACACATCATCCTTGTCTCCTCGTTCCCAAAAGAGAGCTCATTATCTGCCCCATTGGTATTCCCTGCCCACAGCTATTCCAGGGTGGTGTAGGGAGCCCCCTCAACCCTGGGTGGTGTAGGGAGCCCCTCAGCCCTGGGTGGTGTAGGGAGCCTCCCCACAGCCCTGGGTGGTGTAGGGAGCCCCTCACAGCCCTGGGTGCACCTCTGACCCTGGATGTACGTGGCAAACATTGCTATGCGCAACGTCCGGTCCACCGCCGCTTCCTCGGTTATTAATGCGCCTTTTTCACCGCCTTTCTCGCCTTGGATAATTGGTTGTCACCTTCACATACGCCCAAGGCTTAGGATGTAAGGAAACCGGACAAGGACACCGTGAGGAAGGGCTCGATGGTGTGGCCGGACACTCTAGACAAAAGGGCTCGGGTCTATATGTCGCACAGGTAGTTGTAGTGCTAAGACTGTGTATATTAGAGGTAAAGGTGGGTCTGTGTCTGGGGACGGAGAGAGAGAGAGAGAGAGAGAGAGAGAGAGAGAGAGTAAAAGGAGGGAAAAATGGGAGAGAGATAGAAAAGCTGAAAGGGGAAGTGGAGGAGGAGATGTGACAGAGAAGATGGAATCAGTAATGGAAACATAGTAGGAAAAGTGAAAGGGGGGAGAGAGGGAGGGAGGGATGGTAGGTTATCGGAAATGGAGGAGGAAGAGGGACGGGGAAGATAAGACCAACCACGACTCCAATCATGCTAAGAGCTTCCGTGGACCATGTCAGGTCGTAGGAGGGAAGAGAACGACGATAATGGAGAAGGTATAGACGAAGAGGAAAGAAAAGGAACAGAATGGAGAGAGACTAACAGAGAAGCAGTAACAAAAGTGTACCTTAACTGATGCCAAGTGAATGTTTCTAGTTAACTTAAAAAGAGTCTCGGTGTAATTTTGCTGCCATCTTTGACGTCTTCTGCTACGAGGAGATTTCGACGTATGGGTCTCTGAGCGTACGAGACCCAGGTAGCAATTACATTAATGTAGAGTCTAGGAAGGCCAGGGGCTGGGCGATTAATTATTCCCAGCTGATTACAAGGGTATCATCCCCCCCTCTCCCCTCCCCTTTACCCACCCCCTCCCCTCTACCCTCCCCCTCCCTCCTCTTCCTTCCCCTTTACGCTCCCCCTCCTCTCCTCCCCCCCTTATTGCTTACCCATCACCCTCCCCCCAGCTCTGCTACCTTCTCCTCCTGCCCTCAATCCTCCCCATCTCATCACCCTCCCCATCTCTCTCCTCCTCTATCATCCCTTCTCCCTTATCTCCCATATTCCACCTCTCCCTTAATTTCTATGTCTCTTCCCCTTTTCCCCCACTCTTCTCCACCCCTCTCCCTTGTCTCATATCACCTCCTACCCCTCCCCCCTACTCCCCTCCCTCTCCCTCCCCTACCCCCCAGCTTCCAGACCGTAACATGTCACACTCACGGTCGTCAGGTCATAATGGTGAACGCTAGAGTTTAAAAGACTCGTGTGATTAATTACAGATAACAAAAGCGGGTTTTGTTTTTTATTCATACGCTTCGCCTCTGATCCCTCCCTCCCCTCCCCTCTCTCTCCTATTCTTTCTCCCTTGTACTATTCTACTTTCACTCCCTTTCACCCCCTCTTCATACCTCCCTTCCGCCCTCCTTTCCTCCCTCTCTCCCTTTCTAACCCTGTTCCATCCTCCCTCCCTCCCTCCCAATCAACTCGGTTCAGGTTCTTTGTTATTGAAAATATATATTGATTAGCATGTCCGGCCAGTCTGTTACACCAAGGAGTGGGCGAGGGAGGGAGGGAGAGAGAATTAGGATGAGGAAGAAATGAGAAGGTGAGAGAGACAGGAGGATGAAAGGTAGGGAGTGAGAAAGGAAGAAAACAATAGAGGATAAGAGGAAGAATGGGAAGATGGTAATGAGAGAGGTGGGAAGAGAGACAAGAGGAAGAGGGAAACAAAATGAGACAGAGGAAGAGGTGTGTGTGTGCGTGTGTGTGTGTGTGTGTGTGTGCTCGGGATGACAATCAGGAGTCCACTAGTTCCTTAATTCACGTCAACAGCTGCACGAAGGAGGAGGAGGAGAAGAAGAAGAAGAAGGAGGTGTGAGAGAGTCGAGAGAGGTGGAGGGGGAAGTGAGGGAGGGTCGAGTGGGAGGTGGTGGTGAGGGAGGGTCGAGTGGGAGGTGGTAGTGAGGGAGGGTCGAGTGGGAGGTGAGGGTTAAATGAGGGGGGATCTGAGGTGAGAGGGAATTGAGGGAGGGAGAAAATAGGGGGGCATGGTTAGGGCTGTCAGTCTTCATGGTAGTGGGGTCATGGTGGGCGTGTGAACCATGATGAAGTGAACACACATGGAGTGGGGGGGAGCAGGCCAGGGTTCGAACCATACGTCACTCTCTGAAATTAATCGCCTCGGAATATCGACGTCACTGCCCTCAACACGCTGTAATATATTGAATATTTGCTTTCGTGTTTAGTCAGTTTATTTTCTTTGGTTGATTTCGTGTGTGTGTGTGTGTGTGTGTGTGTGTGTGTGTGTGTGTGTGTGTGTGTGTGTGTGTGTGTTTATATAGATTTTTGTAACCAATATCTGTCTTTGTCAGTCTTCTCATGTCTGCATCTCGGTTTGATTGTCTGTCTGTGTCTGTCTGCCTGCCTGCCTGCCTGCCTGCCTGCCTGCCTGCCTGTCTGCCTGCCTGCCTGCCTGCCTGTCTGTCTGTCTGTCTGTCTATGTCTCTGTCTGTCTGTCTGTCTATGTCTCTGTCTGCCTGTGTGTCTGTGTAATATAATGTCAGGTTAGGAAACAGCCATCTAATGTCTTACCATAAACATCTAAACATTGGTAACACTGCTTCTTTATTTGAGGTGGTAATGATAGTGGTTATGGCAACACTGTTACCACGTCATAACAATCAATGATTTGGTTCAGTAAAGGTCGATTAGTGACGCCTGTGATAGGCCTGTTATCCCGCGGCTGCTGATTGGCTAGCCTATTTTGGAAGTGGCTGCTGATTGGTCAGTCCTGATGAAACAACTCATCAGGCATATGACCAGATGGAACAACTAAAAGGATCCCATAGCCCCAGTAAAACAATCCCACGATTGATTAACTAAGCTAGTGACCTAACCTATTAACCTAACCTCCTGCAGAGTAAGTCATTATATTCTTATGATGAACAAGTTGGAAATAATGTATGAAAATTATAATGAAAGTGACTTAAGGTACTGAGTAATAAATGAAAGTGATTCTAGAGTCACGTAGAGAAAGAATGTATGAAAATGATATTACAAGTGATTCGGAGGTTGTGTGTGTGTGTGTGTGTGTGTGTGTGTGTGTGTGTGTGTGTGTGTGTGTGAAGCGTAACATCAGGAGAAAACTGTGGCGTGTTACGTGTATCTCTTGGCTTCGTCAGGGTTTGTTGCTCTGCAGGTATCTTCTGGAGGTAATTTAGAGCTGTGTAGTAGTAGTATTTACCTCGCTGGACCCTCCTCACTTTATAACCCCAGCGATAACCACAACTTGTGACTGTGTCTATTTTTTATTTCCCAGCACTGACGATCTAACTATGTAACGTGGAGTAATTTAGGTGGAGCTAAATAGTAGAATTATACATCTGAATCCACCTTAACTCACAACTCTACTGTGGAAACTATACCTTGTCTTACCTATTTTCAAGCTCACGTTCTGCTTGGGGGAGTTAATAGAAGCTAAATAGTAGAATTATATCTGTAACTAATCATTACTCATAAGGTTCCTGTACAAAAATATTCTAGTGTGAATGCGTCCATTTTCCAGCTCAGATGCTTTGAACAGGTTGGAGCTAAAAAAATAACTAAATAGTGTAGCATTATGACTCCGACCCCTCTGTAGTGTGTAGCTCTTACGTGTGTGGGTTTTTGGGCCGTTTCCTCCATCGTATTACACGGGACTGTAACGTGTTCTCTGGAGTTTGTATTTCTCGTTTACACACGCATACATACATACATACATACATACATACATACATACATACATACATACATACATATTCCCAAGGTTAATCCGCCACCATTTCATCCACCCACACCACAACGGGCTAATCCATTATCACCCACATCATTTCTCATTCCTCCTACCTGTTCAACTGCACCAGGTAGACGCGGCTGGGGGAGAGGTTCTACATCACGGATTTAATGAGAATTCTACCAGTCAGGTACTCGAGAAAATCCCTCTTGTTACTCGGAACTCTCATGTGTGTTATCACGGCTTGGAATGATGTCTGGATGTGACGCATTTTATGACCTTTTTTGTGTGAATGACGCATAGGAGAGAGTGTGTTGTAGGTGTGAGGGACAGCTGGTGTGAGGGACGATTGTGAGAGACAGCTGGTGTGAGGGACGATTGTGAGGACAGCTGGGCGAGGACGTGTGAGGCGGCGGCGGGACGTTGAGGCGTGGACGGGGACCGGAAGCTAGGGCGCTGGGCGTGGCGAGAGGACGTTGAGCGCTGGGGCTGGGTGAACGGGGAGCAGGACCTGTGAGGCACTGGCGGACTTAGCTGGGCGGTGGCGCGGTGAGGACGGAGGACAGCTGGGCGAGGGACGACTGTGAGGGCAGCTGGGCGAGGACGTTGAGGCGCTGGAGCGGACGTGTGAGGCGGCTGGGTGAGACGATGTGAGGACGGCTGGAGCGAGGACGACTGTGAGGGCGGCTGGGTGAGGACTTTCCATCTAAAACGCCTGAAACAATTGTACCCATTCTTACAAGAGGAGACTAGAGCACACACAGGGCACAGGATGGATGTGTGTGTGATATATATCTTGTGGTAATTCCGACATGTGGCATTGAACATTCACCTGTAGCTATGACATTCACCAGATAACAACATTCACCAGATAACAACATTCACCAGATAACAACATTCAACCACACCAAAATACTTTGTCTTGTGTGTCTATGGTCGTATGTCTGTCCACTGTGTAATGCCATTTAAGTGATCGTCCCGTCTATTAAACGTCAGCATCCAGGTGTGTTCCAGGTGATAAACGCTTAGGTAAATACCCCTTAGATTCTTATCACTGTATTCTCGTTGGTCTATGGCGGTGTTTCATCCCCCCCCCCTCCGGTGAGTGACAATGGTCGTGAGGACAAGAACCTTACTGTAAACTTTAAAATATTCCTCGTGTCTCCCGGGATGGTAAATTAAGGTGACCGAACATCTGCTTGAGGCGATACAGACGGAGGAACCTTCACCTAGTCCTAATAGAAAGATTTATTACCTGAGCCACAACACAGAGGGTGACGGTCGTGTTTATTTTGTCTTTATTCGTCTTTTGATACCGAGTGTCTGTGTGTGTTCGTCTTTTGATACCTGTGAGTGTCTGTTGTGTTCGTCTTTTGATACCTGGAGTGTCTGTGTGTGTCCGTCTTTTGATACCTGTGATGTCTGTGTGTGTCCGTCTTTTGATACCTGTGTGTGTCCGTCTTTTGATACCTGTGAGTGTCTGTGTGTGTTCGTCTTTTGATACCTGTGGTGTCTGTGTGTGTTCGTCTTTTTGATACCTGTGAGTGTGTCTGTGTGTCCGTCTTTTGATACCTGTGAGTGTCTGTGTGTCCGTCTTTGATACCTGTGAGTGTCTGTGTGTGTGTCCGTCTTTTGATACCTGTGAGTGTCTGTGTGTTTCGTCTTTTGATACCTGTGAGTGTCTGTGTGTGTCGTCTTTTGACCTGTGAGTGTCTGTGTGTGTGTCGTCTTTTGATACCTGTGAGTGTCTGTGTGTGTTCGTCTTTTGATACCTGTGAGTGTCTGTGTGTGTCCGTCTTTTGATACCTGTGAGTGTCTGTGTGTGTTCGTCTTTTGATACCTGTGAGTGTCTGTGTGTGTTCGTCTTTGATACCTGTGAGTGTCTGTGTGTGTCCGTCTTTTGATACCTGTGGTGTCTGTGTGTGTTCGTCTTTTGATACCTGTGGTGTCTGTGTGTCCGTCTTTTGATACCTGTGAGTGTCTGTGTGTGTCGTCTTTTGATACCTGTGAGTGTCTGTGTGTGTGTCTTTTGACCTGTGGGTTTTTTGATCCTGAGTGTCTGTGTGTGTTGTCTTTTGATACCTGTGAGTGTCTGTGTGTGTTCGTCTTTTGATACCTGTAGTGTCTGTGTGTGTTCGTCTTTTGATACTGTGATGTCTGTGTGTGTTCGTCTTTTGATACCTGTGAGTGTCTGTGTGTGTCCGTCTTTTAATACCTGTGAGTGTCTGTGTGTGTCCGTCTTTTGATACCTGTGAGTGTCTGTGTGTGTCGTCTTTTGATACCTGTGAGGTGTCTGTCCGTCTTTTGACCTGTAGGTTGTTCGTCTTTTGTACCTGTGGTGTCTGTGTGTGTGTCCGTCTTTTGATACCTGTGAGTGTCTGTGTGTGTTTCGTCTTTGATACCTGTGGAGTGTCTGTGTGTGTTCGTCTTTTGATACCTGTGAGTGTCTGTGTGTGTCCGTCTTTTGATACCTGTGGTGTCTGTGTGTGTTCGTCTTTTGATACGAGTGTCTGTGTGTGTTCGTCTTTTGATACCTGTGAGGTGTCGTGTTCGTCTTTTGATACTGGAGTGTCTGTGTGTGTTCGTCTTTTGATACCTGTGAGTGTCTGTGTGTGTTCGTCTTTTGATACCTGTGAGTGTCTGTGTGTGTCCGTCTTTTGATACCTGTGAGTGTCTGTGTGTGTCCGTCTTTTGATACCTGTGAGTGTCTGTGTGTGTTCGTCTTTTGATACCTGTGAGTGTCTGTGTGTGTTCGTCTTTTGATACCTGTGAGTGTCTGTGTGTGTTCGTCTTTTGATACCTGTGATTTCCGTTTTTCTGTCTCGGTTTTTTGATAACTAATTGCGACTGTCTATTTGCCCCTGTCCACGTCTTTTGATATGAAATAATGTCCGTGTCTGTCTGTCTGTCTGTCTGTAATTATCTATCAGCGTCCGTGTACTTTTTGACCCAAATTGACCGTCTTTTATTTAGATATTTATTTTATTTTATATTTATTTTTATAATTTCTTAGTTAAATACCATTACTGATCTGCATATAGAACACACACACACACACACCTGATACATTATATTCATACATACATTATTCATTCATATAAATTAATTATAACAAGGTATTAAGATAGAGCTAATAAATCATACACAGCATATAATGTATTTAACATTGTATTTAAAGATGTATTTAATATTGTATTTCAGATTGTTTGCTTTTAACAATGATTGTATTAATATTGTTTACGATTGATATTGTTTGTATTTAACTTTGTATTTCTCCCTTTTTACAGGTAAGTTATATACCCGACTGTAACCTCAGATGTCTTGGTGACCCGTGAGTACTGTACTGTCAGAAGCTCAGTGCCTTGAGGGGCCTTTCTTGGTGCCTCTAGTTCATCCGTCTTTAATCTCTACTCTAACTCCTGTGTCCTATGTAATCCTTCCCTCTGTATCCTGTGTAATCCTTCGTCTTGTATCCTGTATAATCCTTCTGTAATCCTATGTAATCCTTCGTCTTGTAATCCTATGTAATCCTTCGTCCTGTATCCTATGTAATCCTCCTGTATCTACTGTAATCTGTAGAATAACCACTATTTAATTTTAATGTATGTATCTTTTGTCTGTATTATATATTTTGTATCATGTATCTCTGAATGTCTTTATGTATCTTCTATATTATTTTATACGGCATGAATTCTTATACAATTGTGTGGTAATTTTATGTATTTATTTATTTATTTTTTTTATTTTTTTTATTTTTTTTATTGTACTTGAAATATTGTCCTTCAATCCAGTGTTTAATAAATCTTATATGTAAACAAAAGGTCGAAGAGTGTTTCTGAAGCGCTTCATTGAACGTGTTTTATGACTCTTGATTATATACAGAGAACAAATTCGTAATATGAGACTCGACGCTAATTGGTGAATAGCTAATCGTCTTCAGTTGGTTGATGTTAGAATTATTTGGACTTGATTCGACTCGATTCGTTAGTCCAATTTGCTGGTTCGATTCAACTTAGTGCTTCGTTTTATTGGTTCATTTCGACTCGATGGTTCAGTTTCTTGGTTCGACTCGCTATTAGTCCCTGTCCTGATTACGGCCTCAGACTTTCAAATATTCTATGTCGTGAGCAGCCAATCAGAATAAACCGTGACGGAATATTTGAATATTGATTGGGAGGCTTTTGTATGTGTTGGTGGTGGTGGGGAATAGGCGACCACTTCCCTGCCCCTCCGCACCACCTTCTTCCCCCTCCACCTCCTCCATCCCCCTCCCACCTCCCCACCCCCACCCACCCTCCCCTCCTCTCACCCTCCCCTTCACTCATTATCGCCGGCATCAATAGCATAACCATTACTCTCACTATTTACTGCTACCTCCTGCTGTACGTCTGGTTGAGTAACACTAACGACCATTAACCACAACTGATGTAATTAACCATTGCAACCATCATCAGTCTATTTATCATTTCCATTTACTATCACCATTTATCACTCTCATCATCACTTACCATTACCACCTACCACTATCATCGTCTACCACCAACACCACCACCTACCACCACCTCCACCACCGCTACCATTACCAGCTACCACTATCATCGTCTACCACCAACACCACCACCTACCACCACCACCACCACCGCTACCATTACCAGCTACCACTATCATCGTCTACACCCAACATCACTTACCACCACCACCTACCACCGCCATCACCACCTACCAGCCCACCCATTACCACCAGCCGACCTACCACTACCACCAGCACACCATCTGTTGCGGTGACCTCTGGGTGTGGTTGTGGTGGGTGAAGGCAGCAGTACCAACACGTTCTCCTTGATAAATAATTCTTACACTCGTCTTTTCTTTTCACTTTCCTTTTTTTTATCATCTGTTTCACTTTTCTCTGATTATATTTAAAGATTTTTTTTTCTCCTGTGTATCGTTCTGTGTTTCTTTCTCTTATTTCTGCTTATTATCCTCTTCTCTGTGTCTTCTCATTTGTCTTGTTTATATATCTACGTGTTTTTATTTTTTACCAATTCTCTTATTATTTTTTTTCGACCTTCGTATCTACCTAACACATCAAGGTATTTCTCTCTCTCTCTCTCTCTCTCTCTCTCTCTCTCTCTCTCTCGTTCGATGTTGCCTCAGGATCTCTTAATTGTCCATACCTTGGTAGAACTTGTCCCGATTTACTTCATAATTGGAGCATAACATTGTTCCTCACATGTCATCCTCACTTGTCTTCCTCACTTGTCTTCCTCCCTTGTCTTCCTTACTTGTCTTCCTCTGAGGCCAGTCAATACCTTCACCCCCTGAGTCATGCTGTGGGGGACCAGGACTAATCTTGCTGGGGTTTTGGTTCTTTCATTTTCATCATAATTGTCTTTAGTTTCTTCACATGTTCTTCGTAGTCTCTCTTCCTCTTCTTCATAGACTTTTCTTCTCTTCATAGGCTCTCCTCCTCTTGATACTCTCCTTATCTTCTTCCTAGATTCTCCTCCACTTCACAATCCCTCCTCCTCCTCCTCCTCCTCCTCACAGACCAAGGCGCCACCACTCGTAACCAAAGCGAACCACACCCCTGCTACAGACTAGAGTGGGACCTTAATCTTTTCTGCCAAGGAGGTGGGGCGAGGCCCAAGGGCAGGGCCTTGAGGAGCAGGGCAGGGGGCAGGGCAGGGAGCAGGATGGATGGAATTAGAGTTGGGTGGGCCAGTCTTTGTACTGTACATATGTATATCGCTGCCTTGGCCACCTTCCTTCACCTACCAAGGCCTCGCTTAACCCTGGACAGAGATCTTTCACAAACGCCTCGTTAATTTTCAGCTTTAAAATTGTAGGTTGTTTCACTGACCAACGAGGTTAATTTAATTTTCTTAACTAAGTGGCTGCCCAGTGATGCCCCGAGGCTCCTGCAGTGTGTGTGTATGACTGTCTGATGGTGGTGGGTGTGGTGGGTGGTGTTAGTAGTGGTGGTTGGGAAGGTGGTAGGGGTGGTGGTGGTGACAGGAAGGTGGTAAGGGGTGGTAGTGGTGACGGGAAGGTGGTAGGGTGTGGTAGTGGTGACGGAAAGATGGTAGGGGGTGGTAGTGGTGACGGGAAGGTGGTAAGGGATGGTAGTGGTGATGGGAAGATGGTAAGGAATGATGGTGAAACAGGAAGGTGGTAGATTAATAAAAGTAGTGGTGACGGAAAGATGGTAGGGGGTGGTAGTGGTGACGGGAAGATGGTAGAGGGTGGCAGTGGTGACGGGAACATGGTAAGGGGTGGTAGTGGTGACGGGGCAGGTAGTAGGGAGTGGTAGTGGTATGGATGAAGGTGATAACAAGGGTGGTAGTGAAGGCTGGGGTGGGGGGGGTTATGGTATCAAGGACGATGGGGAGATGGTATCAAGGGGTAATGGTAGTAGCGGGGAGTTATCAGAGGGTTGACTCTGCCTACATAGCCATGTTGACAAATCCCCTCCAGGACATCAAAGTGACTCGAGGAATTTTAATTACTAAAACAACCTCCATCTGTTGCCGTCTCCCTTCACCCTTTCTCCCTACGTACTGCCTCTCCCTCCCCTCACACTCGTAACTATTTCCCCTCCCCCGATCAAACTGTCTACCTATTCATCTACCTCCCTACTTACCTTTTTCCCCCCCTACTTTAAACCCTATCCCACCCACCCACCCACCCACCCACCTACACCCTACTTACCCTGTACAATGTTATGAATGACGTGTAAACAATGTGATCACTTGTGTATCTATTTTCTCGTGGTTTGTTTACATCGTTGTTTAATGATTTCGTTATTTCATGGAACATTTTGATGGATAAATCGTCGGGTTTTTTTGTATGTTATTTGAGTGACTAATTGTTTATAAGAGCACCTGGAGGAGTCACCTGGAGGGAGTCACCTGGGCGAGTCACCTGGGCGAGTCAACTGAGTAGCAATCAGCTGATATGATATTTGGATTCCTTGTTACATCTTTTCCTACCCTCTTCTTCTCTTCTCTCGTATTCTCTCTCTCTCGCTCTCTCTCTTTCTATTCTTGCATTCTCCACTCTCTTACATATTCATAAGTCGTCCCTGTTAATTATCTAAGATATTCCAGTCGAGTAGTTATCAACAATAACCTTTATAAACACACACACACACACACACACACACACACACTAAGAAACGTAAGGAATTTTCATCAATAATCGCCTTCATATTTTCCTCTTCTATATATTCTGTTAAGCAGCTGTTGTTCCTCGAGCTAGAGACTGGAACAGAATGACATGACGGATGGAGTATCAAGACTTATCTTTTTCAGAACAATTTGCATATTTTTACGGAGGGATAAAAATTCACTTCGTTTCGCTAGGGGAGGTAGTGGTGGTGATGGTGATGGTGGATGGTGATTGTGATGGTGGATGGTGATAGTGGTGATGATGGTGGTGGTGATGATGGTTGTGATGGTGGATGGTGTTGGTGGTGATGGTGAATGGTGATGATGGTGGTGATAGTGGTGATGATGGTGGTGATGATAGTGGTGGTGATGGTGATGATGGTGGTGGTGGTGATGGTGGATGGTGGTGGTGATGGTGATTGTGATGGTGGTGATGGTGGTGATGGTGGTGGTGATGATGGGTTGTGATGGTGGATGGTGATGGTGGTGATGGTTAATGGTGATGATGGTGGTGATAGTGGTGATGATGGTGGTGATGATGTGGTGATGATGGTGATGATGGGTGGTGGTGGTGATGGTGGTGGTGGTGATGGTGATGATGGTGGTATGAATGGTGATGATGGTGGTGATGGTGATGATAGTGGTAATGATGGTGATGGTGATGATGGTAGTGGAGGATGGTGAGTGGAAGTGATAATGGATGATAGTGGTAGTGATGAAGGTGATGATAGTGGTGATGATGGTGATGATAGTGGTAATAATGGTGATGATGGTGGTGGTGGTGGTGATGGTGATGATAGTGGTATTGATGGTGATGATTGTGGTGGAGGATGGTGATGGTGGTAGTGATAATGGATGATAGTGGTAGTGATGATGGTGATGATGGTGGTGATGGTAGTGATGATGGTGGTTTATAAAGACGAGTGTATGTTAGAGAGACTTAAACAGCTATTTAGGTCTTTTGAATTAAGAAATAGAACGAGAGAAGCGACCTTATGATCATCACCATCAAAGGCCAGTTAGTTCATCCACCCATCCCTCCATATCTTCTCTCTTCCTCCCCTCCCCCTTACCTTCCTCTCCTCTCTTCCTCCCTCCCTCTCCTTCTTTCCCTCTCCTTCTCCTCCCCTCTCCATTCTTCCCTCACTCTCTTCCCCCTCTCTTTCCTCTTTCCTCTCCATTCTTCCTCTATCTCTCTTCCTCCTCTCTCTCCTCCTCCCCTCCATCCCTTCCCCCCCTCTCTCTCTGTCTTCCTCCCTCTCCTCTTCCTCCCTCTCCTCTTCCTCCCTCCCTCTCTCGTATTTGGCACCACTACTCCGTTATTACTGTCCAATTGCCAAGTCTCACCCGGGCGAAGTTGTAACTCAGTCGAGGATTCTATTACCCCCACGACTCAAGGCTAGTGGTGGGAGTGTGGTGGTGATAGTGAGGCTGTTGGGTGGGACTTTGGTTGTCGTGGTGGTTGTGGTGGTTGAGGAGTGTTTTTTTTTTTTGGTAGTAGGGGGTGACAAGAAACAATTGTGTCTGGGGAGGAACGAGTGGTCATTGGTAAGGGCAAGCAAAGGCAAGTGCTTGAGGTTTAGTATACAAGCAAAGGAGGTTAAGGACGAGGGCCAAGTTTGAGGTGATGATACATGATTTGAGAAAGAAAAAAATTAAGACAAGACCATAAAATTAAATGCAAAATACGACATATAGAAACAGAAATCAAGCACAAGTTTTAAAGAAAGAGCAAAAGATTTAACACAAGCACACGGTTAAGAGTCAGTTCAGGAGGCTAAGCTCAAGCACAAATGACAGTCACGAATAAATGGCGGCAAGCACGACTAACAGGGAACAGGCACCAATAACATCTGGGGATTACGGATAAGAAGAATTCAAATACGATTTACAGGGGATATGTGCGATCAGTCAGGACCCTAGAGGTGAATCGTTACAAGCACCGGGAAAAGTTACAGGCACGGGAGCTTATTCCTTACAAGCATTGAAGAGTTACAGCAAGCACGGGGTGTCTTAAAACAAGCACAAGAGGAAGCGAAGTTGAATAAAAACAAAAACGCTTTCCAAATACGCTTGACCACGATCGCGATAAAACACAGGTAAAAAACTGCTTTAATTAGCGTCTGTGTAAGTCGTACTCACCTGCGCCCCTTATCAGATAATGGAGAGATAAGAACAGATGAGAGTAAATTAGTTTGACGCCGGAAAATGTGGTGGCTGAGTATTAATGTTTTCTTGACAATATTACGAGAAATTAAAGTACTGGAGACTAAGAGACCAAGAGATAAGACAGGGTGGTGTGTTGTTAAAGATTGAGAGATTAAGAGATAAGCTATGGTGGTTGTAGCTTAGAAACAGAGAGATAACTCAAGATGGTAGAGACTCAAGCTGAGAGACTGTGAGATAATCCACGATGGTGTGTATTTACAGGCGGAGAGACTCTCAGATATGTTAGACAGCTTATGTTTGGAGACTGTTTATAAATAACTAACTTCTCCTTCAATATTATAATCATCATCAAGGAAATTATAGATGACAATAAACCATATCTAGTGTAAAATTATACTCCTTACCAACAGACACGGTAACTTTATTGTGATAACTGGAATTATAGACGATAACGAAATTGGCAGTATTGATATATGGAGTTGATAATAACGACAGGTGATTGATATATTACTCCTCAGGTAATTGTAATAGTAAGTTATATTAAGGTAGTAATTTGATGATTATATGAGTTTGGGTAATTATAATAACAGGTGTTCCAGGTGAGTAATTATGCTTGTGATAGGAATTAGAACACAAATACTTAATGAATGATAATTAAACAATAAAGAAAAAAAAAATCAAGGTTGTGGACCGCTGATAATTTTTTGGGTCATTTGATGAGTAAATAAAGTAACAGGTTTACACTCAACTCACACAACAAACTTCTTGATGATATTATCTTGTACTTGTCTTCCCGGACCACAGAACAACAGGAGCATTTCTAGCTGTCGGGTAAGTCTAGAAACGTCACTCCTGCCTCACACACACACACACACACACACACACACACACATACACACAGAAGAAGTTTGTATTGTGATATTATTATGCTTCATTAAACCTATGACGTTATGATACAAGTTTTTTTAATTACAATGAGAAGTTATCATTGGCAGTACAGTTCCCTGGAGCCATATATTCTTGAGGCTCTCTGTAACAAGAAATTACCCCACAAAAAACTTTCTTGGGTTAAAACGTTTTAAAAAATAATGCTGATTACGTCACCCTACACCTACGCTGGTTCTCCCTAACCCCCCCCTCCCCAGGTCCCTTCCTCTCTCCCCTTGGCTCACCCTCACAGCATCCTACCTTCCTTCACTCCTCCTACCCTCCATTTACATACTCTCCCTCACCCCCATACCCTCCCTCACCCCATACCCTCCCTCACCCCCACCTTCCCTCACCCCCATACCTCCCTCCCTCCCCCCACCTCCCTCACCCCCACCCTCCCTCACCCCATACCCTCCCTCAACCCCCATACCCTCCCTCACCCCTCTACCCTCCCTCACCCCTCTACCTTCCCTCAACCCCCATACTCTCCTCAACCTCTTACCCTCCCTCCTCCCCCTACCCTCCCTCACTCCCTTCTCTCCCTCACTCTCTCCTACCCTCACTCACTCCCTCTACCCTCCATCACTCCCTCCTACCCTCACTCACTCCATCTACCCTCCCTCACCTCCCCCCCCACACACCCACTCCCCTTCCAGCATGATGGACGACAGCTCAGTAATCCCTGGTCGACGTGTTCTCGGCCAGTTACTGTCGTCATCTCTCTGGTATTTATTTCCCCGAGTCGCTGTCTCTAAATTTCTCGCCTAGTTGGTCATTACCACTTGGGTATTTATTTTCTCTTGACTTATACTTCACGGAAATTACTTACCGTGAAGGCCAGAGAGAACACGGCTGTTACCTCACTGGTTTTGTTTACAAATTTTTATCTTCGATTAATCGCCCTGTTGGTACTTTAAAAGACACAATTACGGGTAGTTAGGGCCATAATCGCTCACTTTCGGCCTCGCTGTAAACAGGGTAGAGAGCAGTGTGGGTATGAATGGGTCTGGCCGATGAATACTAATGTTTGGCGTCTGTCCAGTGGCCGCCATGTTGACACCCCAGTCATGGCTTCGGCTGTTCCCGCGAGTCTTATTAAACACCACCTTTTGTTATTCCCTTCCTCTTGTGTCTTGCTATTTTAATGTTTCTTATTCCTTGTTCGTGGAAAGTTTAACATTTCGCCTTTTATTCTTCCCTGTTATTATCTTTAGCTTGACTTTTCGATAATTCTGGGTTTATTTTTTTCTTCAACTTTATTCGTGTTGCTTAGCTTCTCTTTAGCTAATTTTCCTCTCTCTCTCTCTCTCTCTCTCTCTCTCTCTCTCTCTCGTTACATCATCGTTAATTTCCCTATAACACTTAACTTATTGACCTAGGCTCATTAATCATTCATAATACTCTGCTATAATTGCTCTCTCGTTACAAATTATCTTCTCTATAATTTCTTCCACCACTTTCCTTCTCTACAAGACCTTCAGCTCTGCGTTGGCACCACTGACGACATCGTAGAAGAGCCTTGAGTGTCACCATTGATCTGGGAACACTGTGAAGGGCAGCTACACCTCGTGCTGTTGTTGTGTGAGAGGTGACGTGTTATGGGCCAATTTTATCCCACGCCTAATTGGGAGTTTGTGTGTAATGTGTGTGTGTGCGTGTAGTTTGTGTATGTGTGCGCGTGCGTATGTTTTATGTGTGTGTGTGTGTGTGTGTGCGTTAGCTTGTGCGTGTGATGACAATATGTGATTCAAGACAATTGTGAAATATATCAGAAATCACACTTAAGATCTTTTCCGTGTTAAATTCTCATACACTTTTACCTACAGATTATTGGGAAGTTCCATCCGATTATACACTTAAATACTTTCCTGTATAATTCTCGATGATTCGTAATTATGTTAAACGATTATTGGGGAATTTGATGATACACTTATGCCCTTTACTGTACAGGACTCGGGTACCTTTCCCAGTCACCTGCCGGAGATAATTTTCATCTCTACCTTATCAACTCAACATCTCCGGCGCTCATAATAACGCCATATTATCCGTCATTATGAGTCATTTCACCTAATTAAAGCGCCTATAATGACCCTCAGCAAACAACGGTTGCAGGAGTGAAAAAGACCATCTTATGTATCGAGGGAATTTGACTCTTTTGTCTAGTTGCCATAAAGGTGATAAACGATTGGAAGAAGAGAGAAAAAACACCTCGGTGCTGACTCGGCTAATCAGTACTGGATGTATTCATGATTGGAATAGCTATCGTGATCACTAGCGTGTCTTATGCTATTAAAAAAAAGAAAAAGAAATAGGAAGACAGGGTGTAATTGGCGGAGGTTAATAGGAAGATCGAAGAAATAGGTGTTGGGTTTTAGTATTGGCCAGGTGAGCAAGATACAAGATGGAAAAATTGCAAAGGTTAATTGGAGTGATGATTGTACCCACTGCAGACCGAGGTGTATAAAAAGCTATCACCTGTGTGACTATCTGGATGGTGTTTGTCGAGATGTCTGTGGTTAGGTTAGGTTAGGTTAGGTTCAAAAAGCCCTAGTATTAAGTGCATGAACTGCCAAGGTTATAGGTCATAGTTACTACAGCAGCCAACACCTATGACTCACCAAGGGGTCGTGTTGGTGAGATAGTTTATCAGTTCTTAGTGTCGTGTTGCCGTGTTCCTCATGTCTGGGTCTTATTGTTTCCTTCTCTTGAGTCTTAGTCTTTAGTGAGGTAAGAGTCTTGACCACTTGTGGCTTAAATTGTCAACCTTACAATCTATTCACATAAAAAACAATATACCAAAGTACTTAAATAAAAGGTAAAAATAGACGTATAGGTAACAAGAAATGTGATTCAAAACCATATGTAAATTAGGAATCGAATTTACTCTTTTATAAATCAGAATAAATAGATATGAAGATGATTTCATTCCCGTGGCGTTGGAATATTTATATTTTTATTTTCCCCCTTATTTTTCTTGTCTTCTTTATTATAGTTCAGGTTTATATTAAGGTCTGTCTCTGTGGTCTGACTCTCTGCTCCGTCTCTGCTCTGTCTCTCTGGTCTGTCTCTCTGCTCTGTCTCTCTGGTCTGTCTCTCTGGTCTGTCTCTCTGGTCTGTCTCTCTGGTCTGTCTCTCTGGTCTGTCTCTCTGGTCTGTCTCTCTGGTCTGTCTCTCTGGTCTGACTCTCTGCTCCGTCTCTCTGGTCTGTCAGTTCACCATCGTTATTATGCTTCTGATTTCGTTTACATCTTCTTATATATTCCTCCTATGACTCCAGTGCCTGCGTCACTAGGGGAGAAAGTGGCCCTGGCACCCACTTACAACCCCTGCCGCCTCCTCCTCCCTTACCAACCACCTGCCTCCCTCAATCTTCCCCCTTCGCCTGCCCCCTCACTCTCCTTCCCTCACTCCCCCACCTGCCTCCCTCACAACCCCCCCATCTGTCTCCTCCATTCTTCCCCTCCTCCTGCCTACTTTTTTTCAGAGTGAGGGAGGGAGTGAGGGAAGGGGAGAGGGGAGGGGGGTGGGTCAGTGGAGAGGAAGGAGATGGAAAAGTACAGAGATATAACTTAAAATGGTCAATGTTTCTGTGATCTAGATTTTAGTAGTTTTGGTGCCTTAGTCTGTCTGTCTGTCTCTCTCTCTCTGTCTGTCTGTCTGTCTGTCTGTCTGTCTGTCTGTCTGTCTGTCTGTCTGTCTGTCTGTCTGTGTTGCTCTTGATTTAGGTCACCTGCGACATATAGTGTATCAGTTTGTGCGTATAAAAAATAACAGATGACTATCGAAAAAAAACATTGTCGTAATAGAATTTAATTATATCTTAATTCTATAATCATGTAGCTCGGGGCAGTGACTTGATATATTACCGGTGACGTGCAGGTGGTGGTGCTGTCACAGGTAAGAGCATTAGGGCACCTGCAAGTAGAAACCACAAGTAAAAGATAAAACGATAAATAGTTTAGATCAGAGAAGCAACTCATAAAATACCATAAATCAGGAGATAACGAAGAAGTATTTATATAACATGAGTCACGATTTAAAGAAAAAAAAACTAAATAACACAAACCACAAGAGATACTGTACATTGTTTACACAGCATAACCCCACAACTATGTAAACAACAGTGTGAGTTAAGGCCATAAGGCTACTGAACTCTACAGATGTATAAACGCCAGCACCGTGTAGAATAACAAAAGAATGTAAACCTCGCAGGACTCCATAAAAACCTCCAAGACTAAACTTAAAACACAAATGAATTGAATCCCATAAACAAACGACAAACAACAGAGTTTAAAATGCAACAATCCGATTTAATCATCATAAGAAATAGCGAAAACAAAATACCGTAACATAAATAAAAACACTTACGACCCACCAAAAAAAAAAAAAAGTCTTGGATGAGAACCTTAAGACCAGAATGGGAATCCGAGCAACTTTGCCGCGAACATAAAAGCATCGTAATGGATGTAATATACGCCATTAGCGGGATGTAAATATTAAGGGTGCCTATAAATAACGCTGTAATACGTGAAGATGGGCGGCTAGGGGGGGTGGTCAGGTCCTGGGCGCTGGGATTTATAGGCGGTGATCACCAACTTGCTGCTGCATGCTTTGATGGTGGTGGTAAATGGCAGGAGAGGGAGAAGGAGGAGGTGAGAGGTGGATAGAGGGAAGGAGGAGGTGAGAGGTGGATAGAGGGAAAGAGGAGGTGAGAGGTGGATAGAGGGAAGGAGGAGGTGAGAGGTGGATAGAGGGAAGGAGGGAGGTAGGGAAGAGAGGAAGAAAGATTTCACAAATGTACAAGTTGTAGTGAAGGTGAGGAGAGAGAGAGAGAGAGAGAGAGAGAGAGAGAGAGATAAGAAAACTGTTAAAAAAAGATAAGGGGAAAGATACAAACGATGAGAAAACAACTAAAGAGAAAATAAAAAGAGAATAGAAAGGAGGTAAGAAGGAAAATGTGTAGAATAAAGTGATAAAAAGAAGAGAAGAGAAGAGAGAAGCGGAGAGAAGCGGAGATAATGTAACACGATGATAGTCAAAGTCAAATAAGACGAATATTTTTTTTATTTCTTTAAGTCCAGATTGTACAAGCCACAACGGATAGTCTATGAACGTAATAACACGAAATTGAACGATGATAACTGGATCTTGGCAGTCAGTGGCTTACCAGTCAGTTCTTCTATTCACCCGTACTCCCATCCTCCCACTCCCTCCTCTCACTCCTACTTCCCCCACTCAATCCCACTCCCTCCTCTCACTCCCACTTCCCCCAATCACTCCCACTCCCTCCTCTCACCCCCACTTCCCCCACTCACTCCCACTCCCTCCTCTCACTCCCACTTCCCCCACTCACTCCCACTCCCCTACTATTCACAGTCTAGAACTTTTAAATTTATTCTGAGCATTTTGTTAAGTTAAGCCCTGGCGCGCTCTCTCGCTCTCTCTGGAACTTTAAGCTTAACTCAACTTTTAAGCTCCTTTCTGGGACTTTAAGCTCCACATGGACATTTAAATATGACCTTTCCTATGTCTAGTCATACGATCACTTTGCTTTTTTGAAACTATTTAAAACTTCATGTGAATACTTTTCTTCTCTAAAACTTTTAAAACTCCATACGAACATTTTACTTATTTGAAACTTTTAAGACCAAATAAGAATACTTTACTTAACCCAAACTATTTAAAAGTACGATCAAAAGATTTAAGAAAGGGTTTAATCTTCTTGACATTTTGCTGGAACACATTTAAATGACTCGCGTAACTCGCTAAAGCCGTCTTGCTCAAGGAAATCACGTAGTTGTGTCTCGCTGGGTCTTTTGAGGTCAATATTATCGTCTTTTTCAGGGGATATTAGTCCATTTTTCTGGAAGTGTTACGTATTTATGTACACTTACAGCTCCGAGTAATAATCTATCTTGAGTACCCTGAAGGACTTGTCTGAAGGAGTCACGTCTCTTTCAAGGGCGTTTCAGTGTATACAAAGAATATATTTCATGGGATCATATATTTCTCCAGGGTCTTTTGATTTTGATATATATTTCATGTTATATAATTTTAATCTATTTCTTTGGAACTGAAGTGGAAGTGACGTTGAATCTAGTGAAGTATATTATAGTAATATATTTATAAAGAAATAGTGTGTCAAGACCGGGGTTTAGCTGGATATATATTTTTTACATCATTCTCGTCTATTTCTGGTGTGTATTTGGCGATATTTCACACTGATATTATTACTAAATTTCTTACCTCTAGTACTATTAAAACTAATGCCGTTACTGCTATCACTATTAATACCAACTATTACTACTGATGGTGTTTCTGCGACTATTATTAATTACTATTTTTACTATTACACCCCTTCCAGATTATTTCAAGACTAATCACTGCTAATCAGATTCTCAAGCATCCATAAGATAATCTCAACCCTTAACTATGATTACGAGTACCAATCTAGTAACAGTCGAGTCTCGGTACAATTTCGATGCCATAGAATCCGTAATCTTTGAATCAGTGGGTATGTAAGCGAGTTCAAGGGTTCGTATTATCGTATTAAGGGTTCGTTTCAAGGGTTCGTATCAAGGGTTCGTATCAAGGGTTCGTATTAAGGGTTCGTATCAAGGGTTCGTATTAAGGGTTCGTATCAAGGGTTCATAGGTCGTTCGGTATTGTTTGTGGAGTCGGTATGTTTATGTATGTAAATAAGACGTTTATATTATGTATACGAAACTTTATATCTGTTTCATGGCAATTTTGAATCCCTGAGTGTAAATAAGTTAAAAAATTCGGGTTTGGGGAGTTTTATATACTTTACACACACACACACACACACACACACACACACACACACACACACACACACACACACACACAGAATCCAGAAACAGTATCGTGCCAACATTGAACTCATGCCACCAATCCCTTAGAAGCGTTCTAGCATTCTAAATAAGAGGAAAAATCGAACGTATGAACCTTTGGAGAACCTGGGACCTGGGTAATGACTACCTGTCGGAAAGCAAGGTACTGCATGAGGTAGGGAGAGGGGGGGGAGGGGGGAGGGGTGAGATAGCATGGTGATTTTCTCATCAGTAACGCCGAGTACAGAGGTGAGGCTTGGTGAGGAGGAGATGAGAAGTGGGAAGGAAGGTCATGAGGTAGAGTGGGAGGTCATGAGGTGGAGTGGGGGGTCATGAGGTGGAGTGGGGGGTCATGAGGTGGAGTGGGGGGTCATGAGGTGGAGTGGGGGTCATGAGGTGGAGTGGGGGGGGTCATGAGGTGGAGTGGGAGGTCATGAGGTATGAGCGAGAGGCGTAAATAGACTTAAATATATCAAGCATCAGAATTTATATCTTAAGATCAAGTATTTTAACGTAAAGTTCCACCTTACGTCTAGCAGGAACAGGTGTGACTGAAGTTAAGAACAGGTAACAATGCATCTTTGTTTTTACGTATGACAAAAATACCTCGTAGTAATTATCGGACAAATGACCAAATTGCTTCTGTTGATTACCTTCAGTTAGTTCGAGTCCACTTTATAGATTTACAGCGAGTGTGTTATTCTTCTTCTGTTTTTGTTGCCTCTCCTCATCGCTTATGTCTGAGGGGAAAAATTCGAGTCTTTTGTCTAGAATTGTTAGGTGTTGTTGTGAGGTTTATGTCTTTAACGTAATGTCTTTTAGTCTCTAGGTGATTTATGTCTCACTGTAGCTTTGTCGAGAGAATGTACTGACTGTTTGTGGTAATTGATACTAATGAAAAGTAATTAATAACAATAACGAAGATATAAATAATAATGGTGGCTAAAAATATAACATGATACAAAAATTAGAATAAAAAAAAGTACGATAAAAAAACAAAAAATAATAAAATAATTGAAAAACTTTAATAAAAATATAAAATGAAGATAAATAGAGTAGTAATAACATAAATAACAACAATAACCAACCATATAACACAAGGTAAAAAATAACACCTGCAGTAAAACACCTTCAAACACACCTGAACACTTCCATTCGTATCACCTTGTTGTGTCCAGGTGAACCTCTTCTCATTCCTCTCGTCAGTAGATTCAGGAAACAACTCGTGGGTTACCTGAGTGTTTACAAGACAAATGTTTAATATATTTACAAAGATACGGTTATCAAGACAGGTAAATAGATACAACTGGGTGACGGGCGTACTATTGAATGTGTGTGTGTGTGTGTGTGTGTGTGTGTGTGTGTGTGTGTGTGTGTGTGTGTGTGTGTGGTGGGAGGAGCTGAATGAGTTACATACATTCTTGCTGTATGTGAATTTAAAAGTATATATTGTTAATTTACTTATGTACTTATATTTGGTTATTTATCATCTTAGTTACTTGAGTTTAATTATATTCGGTTATATTAGTTAAAATACTTATATTCGCGGTGCCGTTTTCTTTTTGAGGGATTACTGTGGGTTTTGTATTGATTCATTTTCTGCGTGGTGTTGGTGGGTGAGAGGTCAGGAGGGTGATTGTGTAAGGAAGGAGGAGTTAATAATAGTGGAGTAGTGGAGTAGGTTAGGTAAGAATGGGAGGAAAGCTGTGGGTATATGGAGGATTAGAGAGTGATGAAGGAGAAAGAGGAGGAAGTTCTGATAGATAAATGAGGAATTGATATAATAGAGGAAAGGAAGAAGGGGTTGTGATGATGATGGTGGTGAGGATAACATGGGGAAAACAGATGAAGAAAGAGGAGGGGGAACAGCAAGAGGTCATGAAGAGGAGGAGGAGGAGGCGGCCATACACAAACTTTGCATAAGATACCAACGTCCATTGTTTGAATGTTGCAGGCAGGCGTGGGCGTAAGTGTGAGTGTGGGCGTGGTGGTCTAGACGTTTGCAACACAGCCGGCGTTACTAGTCACTCCTCCTTGACCTCGACCCCCGCCCGCATACACACACACACACACACACACACACACACACACACACACACACACACACACACACACACACACACACACACACACACACACACACACACACACACACACACACTGCACTCACGCCCACATGCACCAACGCCCGCATGCACACCCACAAGTTCTATACCGTTGATATTTAGCTACTTAAGACTATTTAATACACTAGTAGCTATCTTAAGTACTCTAACTAGGACGCTAGTGTCCTCGTAGTGCTAGTTAAGGCGCCAGTCGGTGGGACAGGCTCAGGACCGTGGTGTTGGACTCTTCCTGAGTAACCAAACACTTATAACACCACTCTCTCTCTCTCTCTCTGAATGATTAGTTTATCAACAAGGCTCTCCGTCTTCCATAGACAGATCTCTCGTGTAACAGTTTTGTGGGATTTGCTGCACAAAAAGACGCCTTTCCTGACCACTTCTCTTCTCTCACAATGGTTGTGGTGTCATCACAAGCTTCAGTCGTTTATAATCCTATTTTTTGTCAGTTGTTATCCTCTCATAGACAAAGAACTGGTCTCAGTATTGTTATCCGTCCGTGTTTTTCACTTGTGTCCTAACTTGTGCTTCACCGGATGAAAAGGACGCAAGAGTAGTCTTCCTGTAGCTTCCCTCCACCCAGTGGGCGTGGCTGACGTCACTCCTGCAGGGGGCGGTGGCGGCGTCGGTGGTGTCGGCGCCGACGTGTGGCTCCGGCGGGGTTCTGGCGGACCCCATAAGGGCAGGAGGCACAGGGGCGGGTGAGGAGAGATACTAAGGGCTGAACCACGTAACCTGCAAACCCCCAGCAAGTTTAAGGATAGAAAAATGAACCTAAAAACTCAGGGATGTAGAGGTCATGATCGTGTTGCAGAGGTCAGCCCCGAGAGCACCATCTTCGTCGATGTCCCGATGACTAATCTCCCGACCCACACGTGTCAACAAACATCCAGAAACTACGAAAAAGATGGGCGTCTCTGTCCTCCCCGCCTCCAACTGTGTCGCAAGAGAGTAAACAACGAACAACCTGCAGGAGTTCCGGTCGTGGGACTAAAAATAGAGAGTCAAGACGTTTGGGTGTTGTCGTGGAGGAGACAAGGGCGTGGCCAGCAAGCAGTTTAGGAGGTGGAGGCAGGCAAGCAAGAAGCAGGAACTGAGCCGCGAGCGTCTGCCGGGATCCTCTCTGGTTTTTGTTGCATCATCCATCGTCTGTGTCACAACGTCTTCTCGTCCAGCGCATCGTCTCCCTCTCCACCATATGGTTTAATGTGTGCAATAACAACTGTCATTTTTGTTATATTTATCATGACAAAATATGCATAGTTTGGATAGAGATGGAAAAACGAAAAATATAACTACTCACGTCAAAATTACGAAGAAAACCAAAGAAAATGAAAGTCGAAAAAAAAGATCCTCGAACCAAAAGAAGAATAAGTAAAACGGTGAACACACACGTTTACTCTCACTCTCACTCGTGTCTCCCACTTGGCGTCGCCCTTCCTTTTCCTGGCTCACTCCCACCTAGTTACAGACACAAAGAGGCAGCCATGAGTGGACGGGCAGCCCTGGATACTTAGAGCGACGCTGAGGAGGACATGTGACGCGGACAAAAAGAGGGACCTGAGCCAGCTAGAGTGGTTGGCACTGAGTAATGTCTCCAGGGGATAACCAGTAAAAAAAAAAATAACTCAAGGACGTCGACGCTCCCCCAGCTGATGTCCTCAACGCTCCAGATATCTTCGTTTTTTTTATGGAAATCATCTACACTCGGGTGATTAGTGTCGTCCATGGCTCCTCGATGGACCAGAAAGTAGTCATCTGCTAAGTAACAAGCGATAAACACTACTTAACTCCGGCATCCGTGACCAAACTTAAGACTTCAGAAGGGATGAATCATTAATACTTTCTGTTTTTACTCCTGTCGGTCTTAATATGGAGTCTTCCTTCGCCCTCCAGGTAGCCATGGGAAGCTGCTCTATCCCTCGGGTTTTTGTGGATAAGTGAGCGACCCGGTAGTCCCACCAGCCATATAGATGGGGAACGGGTTTTCCAGTCCCCGGGTCAAACGGGACCAACGCATTCCCGCCCAACACACACACACACCACATGATGAAAATTGTTTGTCTTATTATTCCGTAAAGGTGCAAGTAGAGGAGTCAGCTATTCATGCAGTCTCTCTCTCTCTGCCTGGCTGTTGCTTTCTTGTCAGTTTGTCCTGTTGGTCGAGTTTGTTGAAGCCTATACCTTGTTCTCGTCGCCTCAGTCAGTCAGTCAGTCCGCCTGATGGAATTTTATTACAGGTTCCTCGACGACATCAGTCATGTTTTACAGTCTTCAGTCGTCTACTCCCACATCTACCTGCTGGCCTCTCCTAGCTGCGTTAGACGTCAATGAAAACAATAAAAACCAGTCAGTAATGTATCCCTGAGTTAAGTAACGCAGTCACAAGGTGTTGGCTGCGGTGTCTCGCTCTGCTGCGAATCCAAGAACCCGTGAAACCTGAACCAGTATAGGACGGTGGCGGCAATTCGAGGACTCAAAAAAAAAATCTCGCAACTTAACACTCAATACTGAATACATGAAATTTTATGCCTCTTTTCCTTTACGATTTAGTGTATTTTATCAATGTGTATGTATATGTTTATAAATTCCTGTGTATGAATGAATTACGCCAAAACACGAATCGTTATGGCATAAAAAAACAAAACAAGAAGGGAATTTCACGGAAGTCTGCTCCTTCCTGCCATTCAAACTGAACAAGAGTCAACACGGAAACATTTTTCTTTTTTTAATAAAATTTTTTCTCTCTAGCCCAATGCTCACCATCTTCACCCACCACACTGCCGGTAATCGAGAGGCAGATTCTGATGTATAAAATCTGTTTCTATCTTACACGGGTAATACATAACATTTTGCCCAGCCAACATGACGGCAGAGGAAAAAATCTAATTTTTCTTGTTTCAATGTGTGAGAATTTCTTGTCACATCCCTTCGCGCTCTGGATAGTACGGGGTGGGGGGAGTCACTACTGGATCTCGGGAGGGAGATGGAGGAGAGGGGAGGAAGGAGAAGGATGAGAAGTAAAGAGGGAGCATGAGGAAGAGGAGGAGGGACGTAGAGGCATGGTAGGAGGAAGTAAGAAGAGCAGGAAGCTGAAAAAAAGCAAAAAGAAAAAAATGGAAAGAAAAAACAAAAAGTAAACGGAAATACAAGAAATAAATGAAAATGGATAAAGGAACGAAGAAGAAATAGGTAAAATATTCCCTGCAGTAGAGAGAAACAGAGGAAGAAGGAAGAAAAAATAATAACACGAGAGAGGAAATAATGGGTAATAACAGTAAATGACTCGAGATATGTTGGGGGAGATTACTGGTGGAAAAAAAACCCATTGCATTTGTAAACAGTAAATACGCAGGTAACTTACTTATCCTCTGTAGCAACAATGTAGAAGGGACTTGGTTATGGAACGTGTACTTTGGTGTAAATCAAGGAATAAATGTTAGATATTTGCAGGGCGGTGATGGTAGATCTGGCAAGCATAAGGTGCTATTGTAGCCAACACCGGAAGGAGGGGAAACTACCAGAGGTTAAGGGTTCACTTTTAAGAGACACCTGGTCGAGAAAGGAAGGCCGACTTGGTAGCACTGTTTCTTGTCTTTCACGTGTTTACTTTCATTTAATTTATCTCTCTTCTCTCTCCTTCTCTACCCCCTTTTCGTTTCTTTTATTATGGAAATTCACTTGTTATCTCTATTTTAATTTTCCTATTCTCTTGATCTTGATCTTTATTGAAGGATGTTCCGGATAATTTACGATAAGGTTTTTGTGAACACGCTTTTCGAAAATCGTCGTGGCGGAAGCTTAACCCCGCCCGAGGTACTGCTGGGGCGAGGAAAGGGCAAGGTCTTGAGGCACTGCTGAGACTTAGGGCAAGAAAGAGGGCAAGGTCCGCGAACACTGTTGGGTTAAGAGCATGGGTATTGATGGAGCTGAGGGCAGGAAAAGGGCAGAGGCTTAACCTTCTACTATGGTACAAAGAGAGAGAGAGAGAGAGAGAGAGAGAGAGAGAGAGAGAGAGAGCATCAAGGTTCTACTAGACTTGAGGAACGAGAAAAGCGACAGGATAATAACGTTACCTTAGACACACAGGCCATGATAGGGACAGGATCTCAAGGCAGGAGCACTTGGAGGAAGTAACTTACATTTCTTTGATTTGTAGATATTTTTTGTTTTTTACACACAGACAGACATGCAATAATGCACGTACAAGGCAGGCAGGCAGGCAGGCACGCACGCACAAAACACCACCCACACCCCTACCTTCATCCCCACCCTCACCCCCACACCCTCATACCCCATCCCCACGCTCCCCCCACCTCCATACCTGCCTACCTACCCACCTGCCTACCTCTCCTGTTATCTGCCCACAATAACAACATTTTTTACAGCCGTCGTGTTTTGCGGCTGCTTCAAAAGTCGGTTCTTTCTACTCTCTCTTTTAGTTTCTATTGTTCTTCATTTTCTTCAGCTTTTATTATCTCTTTATCTTTTATCTCTTGTTATAGATTCATCGCCTGATCTTTTTTAGATAATATGTATTAATTAATTCTCCCGCGAGTGTTATTTCTCCCAGCTACTCTAAAGGAAGGTTTCTCTTACTTTCTCTTACTTTACGTTCAGGTTTCTCTACTATTCCTAGATTATTGTTGACCTCTTACTTGCAGATTTCACTTGATACACCAGAGTGTACTTACATGTCCAAAGAGAGAGAGAGAGAGAGAGATAGAAAGAGAGAGAGAGACTAACTATTTGCATTGCATGGTTGACTGACCAGTCCCTCCCTCCCTCTCTCCCTCCCTCCCTCTCCATAACTACCCCCTACGCCACGACAAGAGTGATGTCCCCTTGTTAGAGCGGTGCTCCCCCAAGGTTGACGATGCCGTTCTTTTATAGAGAGAATTGTAAACAAATAACTTTAGCACACACACATATTGTTCATGGCCGCTTTGTAGTGGGTCATCAGTATTCTGAGGTCGATGGTTCTTGCCCTCTTGTTGAATACTAATTACAACAGATAAACAATAATGGTGGATAATTGAGCAAACTGGACCAACCGCACATCAGTTTCTGTCCTTGAGATGAATGAAGATAAATCGGTGTGTCTTGTGTATGACCATCTGTGATAGATGTACCAGAAATCTTGTGTGCTGTGTATTATAAGAAAAGCATTTGGTGTTGATGTGCTGAGCGTCTACGGTGATTAAAGTCGGGTAGTTTGGCGACACACACTGGTATTTGGGAGGTTTATAATACTCTTGACACATCTGTTTGTTTATGGATCTGGTACAGTTATGATAAGATGTATGGAGATGTGGAGAATTTTCCACCGTTAACAATGATATAATTTAGAGCTATTGGCATCATCCACTGACACTTCTGGTAAATATATTCAATAGCTTTCCTAAAAAATATTGGTAACATTCACTACTGGGAAGAAAATACAAACGGTAATTCCTCTGAAAGCCTTCGAGAACCTGATCCGATCAAACTAGAAAGTCAACATACTGTAACACGTAAAGCCCCTTCGATTCAGGTCCTCCGCAAGGCTGTTGTTGTGGCTGATTGATTACACTATAAGCAAGGTGGTAGTCACACGGACACCTCAAAGGAATATCTATATTCAATACACTGAGTAATGGTCGAGGTGGGTGGCGGTGGTCGTGTTGTTGTTGTGTACCGACTGATGGTATCGTACGTGGGCCAGGTAGCATGACGCTCACCTGACTCCCCTTCCTACAGGTACACGGCACAGGTTGAGGGTAGACGTGATTAGGGCCAAGTACTGGGAAAGAGGGGGTGGGGGGTACAGAAGATAAGGTACCACACCAGAAATACATGTTAAAGGCAATAGGGTACGTACCATAGCCGGACTAGTGAAGGATATGATAACAAGAGATAACAAGATTACGGTACAGAAAACAACACGACATGCTACTAGTGAAATATGGTACACGAGACACCCAAAACCGTGAGGGTGACTAGGCAGGTGACCGTGTCGAGGGTACGTACCACCCACAGGACCAGCCATGAGACCTATGACACAAAGCTGTCTAGTGTTGTGTTACGTGATGATGAACTACTGTCACAATGGGTGGTGGAGGGGACGAGGAAGGGATGATGATGATGATGATGATGATGATGATAAAAGAGAAAGGTAAAAAAGACTACGTGATGAGATAAAATTTATTGAAAAGAAGAAGAAAGAGGAAGACGATGAAGAAGGTAGGGAAGGGAAGGGTCAGAAAACATCGAGGATTAGAAAGAATGAAAGAGATATAAGAGACCAAGAACAATAAATAACAGGACAGGAGGAGGAGGAGAAGGAGGAGGAGGAGGAGAAGGATGTAATACAGCATTTATCAAGAGCTAAGAGAATGTTATCACAGGTGTCCGAGAAAGACCGAGTTATTCATTAATTAACACCTGAGCAGCGTGAGGATCTACAGTAGTCAACCTCGCCAGCTGTGGTGTGTCGACCTGTGTTCCTGTCTGTCTGTATCTACCTTTATAAGTCTATAACTCTACATAGTCTGTCTGTTTAGTCTATATCTACCACACACACACACACACACACACACACACACACACACACACACACACTGTAGATATATTGTTATACATCACTACACATTCTCTGTTAACTTACATCCGTGTGCGTTTATGTATGTATAACTGTACTGACACGCGTCTTGTGCCACTTGTGTATGTACAGACGCCAGCGTGTAGGTGTGTGCATACGTGTCCTTTCGTGTATATGCTTAAGCCAACACACAAGGCGACCCACAGAACTCTATTGAAATTCTAACCCAGGTGACGATGTAATGAGAGCATTTGGCTGTGTCCTCCAGGGAGTCCTTTGTATATTTTCTCTCTGTTCAGAATATCAGACAAGGCGCCAAAGTCTTGTCCTGTGTAGTGTTTTGAGCCGTGTCAGGAAGTCGACAACTCCTGCGTGTTATGGTAATTTTGTGATTGTTGTTTACATAACTTGAGGTTATTTATACATGTATGGAATAATTTAAACGTATATCGGTCATTTATAAGACTGTGATTTATGGGAAACTTGTTATATAAACTGAAAAAGGTTTCACCATTGGCTGTGGATATTAATCACGACGCGAAAGTCTTCCCAACTGTGTCGTTTAGGAAGTCAGCTGGAGGTGTATCAGAATGTAAACAAAGACGCTCATTATGGTCTGGTTCACATACGGGAGGTTCTTATAAATGTATGGAATATTTTAAAGATAAATTGATCTTTCTTTAGACTATAATTCACGGGAAGGGTTGCTGTAGAAAATATATAAAAGGTTCATCAGTGACTACGTTGGTTGGTGATGGAGTATGACGTATGATATGAAGCAGTTAAGTCTATATGGAATTGATTGTTATCCTGCGGTGCTTTGTAAATGCTATTAAAAAAATGTGAAGCCATAAAAAACAATGACAAAAAAAATGATATTGGATTGTTCATCTTTAGCTGAATCATCCATCACAAGGAGTCTGATCTCTGAAGTACATGTGATCAGATACTCCCCAGGTGGTGGCTTTCTGCCTCACTCCTCTCGACGTCTTTAGTTTTCGATCACATCCATGAGTGTTTAAATGTGCAGCTAATGATGCTGGTCTATTTCAGCCGATTATCATATGGTAAAACCTTGTAAAGAACTTGTGATATTTCGATTCCTTAAAACCAGATCTTTTAAGAGAGATTTAGACGTTTATAGTTGCTGAATGATATCTTTTATAATGTTTCATAACCGGGAGAAAATTTTCATTAGTGGTTACACGAGTTAATGATTTTCGGTTGTTAAAAAATATAAGTGATCTGATCCTCTCCTGGTGACGGTCATCTGCCTCACTCATCGATGTCTTTTAATCTTTGTGGCATCTTTAGCTTTCAGATCAGGTATATAAACGGTGAGTGGGGGGTTGTCTCATTACACACACACAGACGTTGTAAAACACTTGGTAAGTTACAAGACACTGCAGGCGACACCTCTTCAGGAGAGTGATGAATGAACGAGTAGTCGGACCCCAGTTACATTATGTATGCAAATAGATATTACATGTAGCCGCTAAGAGACGAGAAGACCTCCACTCCACCACACACCATCAATAATACACACAAAGGAAATGTATTTGACTTTTCCCTTGATGTTTGACTCGGTATCTCTGACACCCCTAACTGTTTCCATGACCGGGTAACCACCTCGTTATTCGGAAGATCTGGCGTCATACTCGTCAATTCTGGGGGCAAGGCGGAGGTTCCCTGTTTGGACGTAACATGGATGTAGTGTTTGATGTTGGTGTCACAGCTTCCGTATCTCTACCGTGTCTTCGTCTTACTGCATTCATGTCTCTATGTTAGTATTTCGTAATGTGTGTACTGTATATAGAGGAGATGACCCATACTCTTATGCCTGGACGTCTAAACATGGAGAGTTAATGATAAGTGAACTCTTGGCTATTCTTATATGTGTTTATTTGTGATTTGTCTTTCCCATTGTCGCTACTACAGTATAAGTAGTGTCGTCTCGGCGTATCTCTGTGTGTTGGATCTGTAGTCACTTGTCACTGCACGTGTGTCTGGCTCTCACAACCTACCATACCATCACTCAGCCTTTATACGTATGCATGCTGCCTGCCTGCCCCCATGCTCGTTCAACTTGACCTCGGTAAATATTCAGGTCGCACAGAATATTCAGACACTAATCCTGAGTGGCCGTTGAGAACACCCTCACCTATGAACCACCTCTCTCTTGATTAATCACACAAAGCAATTTATTTCTTGAGTGTACAACCGACTAAGTGTAGGTCGACCGTGTATGCCTGTCGTGGGGGTGACAATTTATGTATCTGACAGTAGCTTTTATGTTTGATTAAATGTATTTGTAATGCACGATGACACATTAGGAGTTATTGTACGTATTTTTTGTCATTCGTTAGTGATTTCTTCATAGTTTCGTCTCTGTTTTTGTGTGTTGACGATGTAATTATTTTATACAGAGCCTTTTTCTCGTTTTTTCGTATTTATCATTCTCTTCCTTCCTTCTTGCATCTTACTTCATTCCCTCTCTTCTGTCTTCATCTTTCTTCTTCTCGTCGTTTTCTCTTATTTTCCCTTATTCCATCTTCCTTCCGTTCCTCTTGCTCCCTTCCTTCCTTTTCCTCACTTCTTCTCTCTTCCTTTCTCACATCACCCTTACCTTCTCTTCTTCACTTAACTCTCTCTCTCTCTCTCTCTCTCTCTCTCTCTCTCTCTCTCTCTCTCTCTCTCTCTCTCTCTCTCTCTCTCTCTCTCTCTCCCATTCTCTCCCCTTCTCTCTCCCCCTATCCCCCACCCTCTCTCTCTCTCTCTCTCTCTCTCTCTCTCTCTCTCTCTCTCTCTCTCTCTCTCTCTCTCTCTCTCTCTCTCTCTCTCTCTCTCTCTCTCTCCCCCTCTCTCCCTCTCTCTCTCTCTACCTCCCTCTCTCTCTCCCCCCTCTCTCCTTCCCCTCTCTCCCTCCCCCTCTCTCTCCCCCTCCTCTCACCCCTCCCTCCAGTAACGCTCCACAAGAGAGACTTCACCGGGACAGTAAGTAGGTAACCGAGATGGTAATCAGGAGCAGGACCCACCTCCCCATCAGGAGCAGGACCCACCTCCCCATCAGAAGCTGTCCCCCTTAAGTAGCACACACAACATCATCCACAAGAGATGAAAGTTGTCCGTGCAGGGTCCTCTCGAAGGCAACCTGTGCGGTCCTATGGAATAAACCTGTAACGTAGGATACTTTTCGCAAGGTTGACCGCTAAGAGGTTCTGTGTTATCTTGGCTATGCATCTGTACTATACTTTCTCCTCTATTCTTTTCTATTCATCGGTTTCTTATTTTTATCCTTCCCTTCTCTGTTTCCTCTATCTTTATCCTATTTTCTTCCCTTTCGTTCTTTCTTTTTTCCCCCTTATCCACTTATCATTTATTCTTGAACATCATCTTTTTCTCTCCTTTTAATCGCTGCCTATCCTCTCTCTCTCTTTCTCTCAGCTTAAACTCGCCCCTCTTCTCAAGCGACTGTATGTAACCCCCCCCCCCTCCAGTACTTCACCTATTGAGAGTCTGATCATTAATATATATATCAGCAGCTGCCACAACCAGACTCTGAAGCTATTGTGTTGGCGGTGGTGTGTGGTGAGTGTGTGGTGATAGTGAGTCTGTGGTAATGGTAATGATGGTGTTTGGTGATAATAGTGGTAGTGCAGGTGTCATCCAAGGCCCCTTTTTAGTCACCCACCTTCTCTCCAGCGATAAATATCAATAGTCTTTACACCTCTGGCCTCCATTGACCTATCCCTTACCTCTGGGCTTCAACACAAACTATGGATTTTGTATACGAATTCCAATTATATCCTTCAGGTCATTATTTTGTCAAGTCAGTCTCTTAGCCATTGTGTGAAAGTTAGTTCTTGAAGTGGGTGGACATAATTTCTTGAAGTTTATCAGAGACATATGGTATCCTGAAGAGCACGGGTGAGTTTGATGGTGGCTATGATGACTTGTTATTTTAATCAGGAAGTTGAGAAGAGTTGTATTATCGAGTTGTTCAACCGGTGATGACGTTCTGGTTATCGAGTGTAAATGAAGTCGAGATGTGATATTCTGATACATTTAACCTAACCTAACCAAGCTCACACATCTTACACTGTGTTTTGTGTGTGTGTGTGTGTGTGTGTGTGTGTGTGTGTGTGTGTGTGTGTGTGTGTGTGTGTGTGTGTGTGTGTGTGTGTGTGTGTGTGTCACTTGCTGCTTGTCTCTATCTCACCTGTGTCTTGTCTCTCTCTCTCTCTCTCTCTCTCTCTCTCTCTCTCTCTCTCTCTCTCTCTCTCTCTCTCATATCCCCAAAATGGAGGTGTTATGATGTGCCATTATGGGTACGTCTGTCTTTTTCTGTCCATTTTTGCATCTCTGTTTACATCTATCTCTCTGTCTGTCTATTTACCTGTGTGTTTTTGCCTGTCTTTGATTTTACCTGTCTGTCTGTTTATCTTTTTACCTTTTTTTACCTGTCTGTCTTTTACCTGTCTGTCTTTTACCTGTCCGTCTTTATACCTGTCTATCATTTTACCAGTCTGTCTGTCTGTGAGTGTATCCATGTGTGTTTGTGTGTGTGTGTGTGTTTCTCCTGGACACTAAGAGCATATATATATATACTCCTTAATTCTCGTATCTTGTTACATGTTGCCTCTCCCTATTTATCTTGGTGCGTCTGTATGTATCTTTTATCTTTTTCTTAACACCTTTAGTTTCTTTTTTTTTATCTCCTCTCTTTACTCTCTTCTCCATCTCATTATTTTCTTTTTTGTTTTGGTCTTATGTTTAATTTTGTTCGTCTCTGTTTGTGATCTTGTGCATTTTTGTTTTCTTAATGTCTTGTTTAATCTCTCTCTCTCTCTCTCTCTCTCTCTCTCTCTCTCTCTCTCTCTTATCCTCCACAGCCGCGAGATTTCCTTTCCCAAAAGAGACACGATCTTTCCTAAATATTAAGGACGGTGAGAAAGATAGGAGATGAGAGACAAGAAACGTGGGAGATAGAGAGATACAGAGATAAGTGATGGTAAAATCTGAGAGGCGCCAGATGGACGTTTACAGCGTCAAGAGAGAGAGAGAGAGAGAGAGAGAGAGACACACACACACACACATACGAACATACTCATACACAGACAGACATTCACAAATACAGACACAGACAGATTGGTAAACTGCCTCTAAAAAACTGCAATAAAACAAATAATAGTGAGAGGCTATAAAGTAAAAAATAAAAGGAAACAGCTGTTCTGGTGCGCATAAGTTACCTCCTGTGTTCGTTTATATCTTAAGCTTGATTTATGATTCGGAGGAGGTAGGGGGGTCGGAGGGGGGGGGTCTAAAATGCCAAAAGGTCACCATCAGAGGCGTCAAGGTTGGGATTACGCTAACACTACCTTCGTCATGTCTCCCGTCACGGTCTCTGCTGGTGCTACTACTACTGCTGCTACCACCACCATCACCACTATCATCACCACCAACACCACAACCATCACCACCATCACTAGCCACTATCACCACCACCATCACCGCCACTATCGCCACCACCATCACCACTACCGGTCAAACAAGACTTTGAAATAGAGAATATCTGAAAAAATGTCCCCCCCCTCCTAAAGGTCAAAGGTCAAGATGGATTCGACAATGTGGTTAATTGACTGGAAAGGTCAGGAGGGAATACCGATGGTGCTGGCGGATAAACTGATGATTATTGGAGGGAGTAAAGTGTTAAACGTCTTGCCAGGTCAAGCCTGAAGACCGGAGGGGAAGGAGAGAGACGGGGTGTGGTGGGGAGGAGAGAGAAGGGGGAGTTATGTGGGGAGGAGAGGGTAGGTAGCAGGAATCTGGAGGAAGCATTGGCTGTTTAAATATACTAACCATAATATTACAACAGCGCCAGTGTGAGCTATCAACAGTGCTCGACGTTGTCCTCTACCTCGCAATTACACACTACGCCAGACGAACGCTCGCTCGCCTTTTGCCTACATTTGCCTTTTTCATGTAATGAGCGTTTGTGTGAGCTTGAGGGTCAGTATGTGGTGTTGATGCGTAGTAGGAAGAGGAATTTGAAGAGGTCTGAGGGGACGGAACTGGTGGGGTAGGCTCAAGTCTCTGCCTTCTCGATATCTTCGTAGCGAACTATTGTCGAGTGTGTCCGCCCTGAACATAGTTGTGAGTTCATGCAAGTGATCGTTTAGGAATGTCGACTAAAATGCATAAGAGGTGCATCGATCATACTGTTAGGTTAGGATAAGTTCAAGGACGAGATTTGGGTGTGTGTTAATGGTGTGGACGAACATACAAGTCTCGTCCGAGCAGGAACTCAAAATGTCAGCGGCAGGAGCGTGCGGAGGCGACGCGTTACCTGCTGCTGGCCAGCCAAAATACTGATAAAAACTGGGAGAGCTTCCTTCTGTTCAGAGCAAGATTATCCCGTATTGACGGACTCCATAAGGGCAATTTTTGTTGATAACTCTTCGGTCTTTGTTGGGCATGAGGGCTGGCGGAGTTACTCGCCAGAGACCCATGGTGCATATGTGCTTAATGTCAACAAAATATGTGTTTACGTATTAAGCAAATGAGTAAACATTAAGAGCGACGTCTCTCAGTATGTGGTGCGTGTCTTGAGTGGCGCTGGGTCCAAGTAGTCATCGTCCTGCTCGGTGGGCCCTTAACACGTGTCAATATTATAGTCAGTATATATATAATTTATTACATTAACTATTTTACATTACTTGGCAGGATTAACTGGTAGTAAAAATCCCCATAATGAAAATGAAATGACCACAGCATTTGTACCAAGCCACAATGTATTGACTGTAGGCTATATCCGAAAAGCAGCACTCCTACAGGTAAACTAGCAGGCAGGATCACTAAAATACTCCCAGGTAAAAGTAACACTGACTGAGGAGGCAACAGCAACACCACAAGGAGCAGCAGCAAACACTACACATAAAACGAACCAAAACATCAACACCGCCCGTCACCACCACCACCACCACCACCGCCAGTAGAGGAGAACAAAGAAAACTAATACAGGAAAGTCTCCAACTTCACCAAGAGTGCGGCAGGGAGGTAGAGGCAACACTAAGTAATAGGGTCTAGGAGGGTGGTGTTGAAGCTCACATAAGCTGGAGACCATAACAAATGGGTCGACGCACGGACTCAGAAGTGTGACACCTCCTGACGACGTAACCAAGACGGGCGACAGGGGAAACACGCGACCACTCCACCCTAACCTGCACCCTGTTGACCCCGACCTGCTCTGGGTGACCTGTCGTGATAGTGTAGCTGCTTCTTCTATATGATGGCTGTGGTGGAGACCAATGGTGAAGGTGTTGACGTCAGTCTGCTGACGGTGGTGGCGTGTAAGGTTTAAAGGTTCAAGAAATTATCGTCATGCCTTAAGTTACGATGGTGACCGTACAGGGGCGGTGGTTCAAGTCTTGGGACATGAGTTCAGGGGATTTAAAGTTAAAATATTTCCATATCTTTGCGTTTAACATTGAAATTAAGACTTGTAAATACTCCTCAAAAACTTCACCGAAATGAAAGTATATTGTTTAGTTTATGTTGGTCCTCCCTCAGGACAAGTCACAAACTATGTCTTTGTCTAGTCACTCCGACGGTACAAGAAAGTGTTCTTTACTCTTGTACTTCTTAAGTCAAGTGTTGTGCAAAGTGACCGCACCACCAGTAGCAGAAGACGTCCCCAGCCGACAAAACTTAAAGGAGTACGGAAGTATCAGTCTACAGTAGAGCTAACTGAGCGAGGCTTGAGAGGTCGGTCAGGGAGACCAACAGCTGATTACACATTAGCATAGCATCGGTCATACCTTTGCGCCCGCGCGACACCAAACTATGTGAGGAGCCACTGGTAGGCCGAGGTGACCCTCATCTTTGTGCAGGAGACTGGGACTGATGCGCAACATAAATATATATGTTTTGATAACTTGTTAGTTAGGGGAAGTCCCCCCAACTCAACCTGCTGCCCTTTGAGTGGGATCCTGATCCTTGTGAATGTATGTCTTGTTTATGTTGTTGTTGCAGCCGCCGTGCGTAGACGACTGACTGTCTTGTTACCATTTATGGACGGCGAGCCATGGTAAACGCCTTTGAATGCTCCTCGAATCACAATATTCGCCTAGAGAGAGAGAGACGCGTCTGACGAGGAGGTAACAGAGAGCGAGGGGACGGTAGTAGAATTACCCTCCACAGGTTGGCCTTAAGGCTCTGATGTTAGGTTATCATTCGACTGGTACAAGAATATCAAGTACACAAAAAGCTATGCAGGATGTACGAGACATCAGCAGCAGCACTAACAACAGACACCAGCAATAACAATAACTGTTGCAATAACTATAACAGGAAGAACAGGAGGAAGAACAACAGCAAGAGGAGGGAGGAAGTGTAGGAGCAAGAGAAAGTACAGCAAGAGGAGGAGGAGCAAGAGGAAGAACAGCAGGAATAGCAACAGGAAGATCAACAGGAGGAAGAACAAGAGGAAGAACAGCAGGAGCAGCAACAACCAACTCGGACCTTCTGGAGCAGCACCAGGGGTCATGAAACGCTTGACACTACTTGTAGGTCACCTTTGTCCTTTCCTCCCCCTCCCGTGCATGGTAGTGGTGCGGGAGGAGGAGGAGGGGTGGTGGTGGTGGTAAGGGAAGAGGAGGTGGTGGTGCGGGAGGAGGTAGTGGAGGTGCGGGAGGAGGTAGTGGAGGTGTGGGAGGAGGTAGTGAAGGTGCGGGAGGAGGTAGTGGCGGTGGTGCGGGAGGAGGAGGTAGTGGCGGTGCTGAAGGTGGTGCGGGAGGAGAATGTGTAGGAAGAGGAACAACAACAACGTGTACAAAAATAAATTTCTAAATATAAATTAAACAATGCAAATTCTTACACTGTTCTAAAAAAAAAACTCACTTATTTCTCAAGGAAACAATTAAGTCGTCGGAAAACAAAGGAAACCCACATTGTAACCATTTAATCATCCGCTCATATTTATGCAAGCAGAATAAAACAATTTCGCCTTGAAACGCTGAACGAATCTAAGAGCGACTTCCCGTACTGTGTGTTTTTGTGTAGGGAGAAACGTAGATGGCATACGTTCACCATATACGTGGGGGACTATAGAGACATCCTACTTACTTACCATTAACTGGCCAGGCAGCATACTGATTACTCTCTACTTCAGACACAGCGTAAGCTATAAACAGATTCCTCTCTGTATTAGCAGATTGAGATAAATGACATCGATCGGGGAGGTTGGAGGTCGTTAATCATGAGGGACTAAATAATGTGGTACATCACTAGTAGATTTAAATCAAAACTTGTGTGTAAACAACAAAGGATGTAAACAGTCTCCTCCTGCACCCGTAGAGTAAGATAAATTGTATCCCTCGAGGAGTTAAGTCGATTGGTATGGTGATCATCAAACGTGATGGGCTCCAAAAATGATGCCCTGCGGTACGCCAGGCCCCCATACACACCCTTCTCCCACAACGGCCCCGGCAGCAGCAGGCCTGAGTCTGGCACGTCGAGGGGAAGATCAGTTCAAGTGATTGAGCGCGAGTGTGTCCTAGTGTGTGTGTGTCTGCCTGTATTTGTCTGTGTGTCTGCCTGTATTTGTGTGTGTGTGTGTCTGCCTGTATTTGTATGTGTGTATGCCTATGTATGTGTGTGTGTGTCTGCCTGTATTTGTGTGTGTGTGTGTGTGTGTCTGCCTGTATGTGTGTGTGTCTGCCTGCATTTACGTGTGTGTGTGTCTGCCTGTATTTGTGTGTGTGTGTGTATGCCTATGTATGTGTGTGTGTCTGCCTGTATTTGTGTGTGTGTATGCCTATGTATGTATGTGTGTGTGTGTGTCTGCCTGTATTTGTGTGCTAGGATGCGTGTCTTCTCAGCCTGTGTCCCAAGTATTGGCCCACATGTGGTCACCGTTAGGCGCATTCTTTACATTGTTGTTATGCTATATTTACGTGCACATTTTCTGTTACTTATTATACGAGTGTGTGTATATATATTTACACATCTGTCTGTCTGTATCTGTCTACATCCATCCTATTTGTGTATGCACGTGTCTATGTCGAGGAGAATCCTGCTGCAGTTCCGTGTGCCCGAGCTTGTTTGGCTCAGGCTACGACGTCAGTATGTGGAGGCGCGACAATGATCCATGTACTGTTAACACCAAGTCAAGAGTTCCGGATCTTTGTGCTGACTACCAATATGACTGACATGTGTTGAGGTTCTTAACCAAGCAAACCTCCTGTCCTGAGTGAATGGCAATAAATCCGGATGTTTAGAGACAATCAGTAAACAGTTAACAAAACCATCTCTATACGGTATATACCTCATTATGCTATTATTAGTGAGCTATATAATTATTACGCCCATGTACACTCTGGTGTCCACAATATGTAGTCTAAGTGAACTGACAACCTTATTGACCATACTGTACCACTATACCTGTGGCTAATGTTACTTCAGCTATTGAATCCTGTTAATTCTGTGTTACGCAATATTATAATTTTGAAGTGTGTGTGTGTGTGTGTGTGTGTGTGTGTGTGTGTGTGTGTGTGTGTGTGTGTGTGTGTGTGTGTGTGTGTGTGTGTGTGTGTGTGTGTGTGTGTGTGTGTGTGTGTGTGTGTGTGTGTGTGTGTGTGTGTGTGTGTGTGTGTGTGTGTGTGTGTGTGTGTGTGTGTGTGTGTGTGTGTGTGTGTGTGTGTGTGTGTGTGTGTGTGTGTGTGTGTGTGTGTGTGTGTGTGTGTGTGTGTGTGTGTGTGTGTGTGTGTGTGTGTGTGTGTGTGTGTGTGTGTGTGTGTGTGTGTGTGTGTGTGTGTGTGTGTGTGTGTGTGTGTGTGTGTGTGTGTGTGTGTGTGTGTGTGTGTGTGTGTGTGTGTGTGTGTGTGTGTGTGTGTGTGTGTGTGTGTGTGTGTGTGTGTGTGTGTGTGTGTGTGTGTGTGTGTGTGTGTGTGTGTGTGTGTGTGTGTGTGTGTGTGTGTGTGTGTGTGTGTGTGTGTGTGTGTGTGTGTGTGTGTGTGTGTGTGTGTGTGTGTGTGTGTGTGTGTGTGTGTGTGTGTGTGTGTGTGTGTGTGTGTGTGTGTGTGTGTGTGTGTGTGCAGCGCGTGCGCGCGTGAGTCCTTGGCGAGGAATTTATATGCACACAGGCATCAAGGCACGAGTGCACATGCGTTCGTGCCTCAGCATCCCATCCGAAGGCATTGTCCCATTTGCCCCGGATCTCTCGCTGTGGGTCACAGGACCTTGACAGGCACTCGAGACACCTGAAGACTTGTGCTGTTTCTTGGGTGTCTTCTGGGGGGCAGGTGGAGCTTCGATATTGTGTGCTGGAAGAGTGAGACGGAGTGTGTGGAGTGCGTAAGTTGCGTGATCATAGTGGGTGTGAGGTGAACGTATAGTGGGCGTGGCTGAGCGAGGGGCGTTATCAGACAGAAATGGGGCTTGGGGTAGCTGGTGGACCATGACTCACGCCCCACGAGGCTCGACGGGTAAAAAAAAAGTGTTTGCCGGGCACTTGTGAGAGTGACTCGCGCACCACATACTGTATTAGGCTTGCGGCAATACAAGCTGCGGGCGTTGCGGGCGGGTCTGTCTTGCTGTGGTAACGTGACCATCACTGCCGCACCTGCTATCACACCCATAAATACTACACCCACTACCACAACCGCCACCATCATTATTACTCCCACAACTTCAGCAATGACCATCTTTCTCACACCAACCACCACAACCCCTCACGCCCACTACGAGTACTATAACACGTCTTCTATACCACCACTATCTCCATACTTTCTATCCTCTACCACTACACCCTCGCCCATCCTGCTTATTACTATCAACCACACCTGCTGGGCGGGAGGTTGATGGTATCTTCTTAAGGCGTGAGGAAAGGCGGGATGATCCCGCTTCACGTCCTCCTTTAAAGCCATTATCGACTCTCATTCAAAATATATTATTTCCAAGCATATTTTTTTTTATTACGAACAGGAATAAGTATGTTGTTATCTTTGTGTTTTGTTGATATGATGTTGTTTACGTACTTGTTTGCTGACTCGATGATCAGATGTAATTATCTGAAGATTTTCTTTTACTGAAGATAATATAACGTTTTCTATTTATTTATTCTAAGGTCGGGAACTTTCTTTTGCATCAAGGAAGATTGTTTACTATATTCCACACCATATCCTCCCTTAAGACTTTCTCCCTTAAGTCCGTCTCTTATACACCTCCTCTCCCCTTTGTCTCCCTTTACCCTCCCCCTCCCAGCCTTCCTCAGCCCCCCTCCCTCCTCCCTCTCCCAAATCATTAACACTAGTAGGATATCTCCATAACTGACGCCCATCCTTTATACTGCTCGTGTTCCCTGACCCCCAGTGACCTGATCTCTGGATCCTTTAAACGACTCCCTAATATACCAGCACACCGATAACGCCGCCCACGAGCACCTCTCCCCGTCAAGACCCCCTCCTACGCCCTACGATAACTACGACCAGTCCCAAAAGCCCTCCCTCTTCCACTCCATGTATCTAAGGATCAAATTCTTGTTTAAGATTTCCGACGGGATGAGCTGTTCTCCTCACGGCTCTTAAATCACGACGCCTCTGTCCATAATCCGTCTCAATGCATCTGGTGCTATCGTCCTGCCAATCTTCCTTCGGCCGTCAGTGAAAGAGGGGAGGGAAGGTGGCGGGACTCTGCTGAGTGCCCGACGGCTGCTTTGATACCATCTTAAGTCATATTTCTGATCAGGTGAGCCATGTATCAGCGACATGACACTCGCGGCCCTAGCTTTGGTGACTGTGGCGCCAGGTCTTGGCCTCTGGAAAGTCCTCCACCCCTTAGGACCCCTGTGACTTGCCTTGGTATTCCCCTGTAATGTACGTCGTTGTTTAGAGTAGCCCCAGAGAGTGCACATTAGCCCCTGAGCATCCTCCAGGAGACCCCAAAGAGTGCACAGTAGCCATGAGCATCCTCCAGTAGACCCCAAAGAGTGCACATTAGCTTGAGCATCCTCCAGTAGACCCTAAAGCGTGCACAGTAGCCATGAGCATCCCCCAATAGCCCCAGCAGTAGCCCAGTATAAACCTCCCTGTAACCTGTAGTGTGAGGTGGTTGTTGTCAAACCTACACCAAAGGTCGGGTCCTGGGCCGGTACTTGACGTTGCTCCGTCTGTCGCTCCAGCCGCCAGCACATACCGGGAGGTGTGACAAGTTGGTGCCACTTATGGGTCTTGTGCCATTATGAAAATGTTAATGTTAGCTGATAAATTATTAGACTTGACGTGATCGAAAGAGCTAAAGCTCATTATAACCAAATACTCGAGATGTCTAACACTGAACCCAATTGAAGATATAAACCCTATTATTTAGCGTTTATCAAAAGGGATAAAGTAAACTCATCTGTGGTCAGTTATTGCTAAAGAATAGGTTGTATATCATCAGATGGGTTCACTGTTAGACATCCATTTGGTCCCTTAACTAGAAGGTACGGCTCGTCACTCGTGTTTTGATAATGACAAGAGACCAATAAACCTTACCGTAGTACTACACCACCACTTACAATTTACAAGAGCAGGCACGATAAATTATTTCATCCTTTCTTTATTTTCTCCTCTTTGTCTTCCCTTCTTCCATCCATGTCATCCCCTTCCTTCTCTTCTCCTTCCTCCGTCCCCTTTTCCTCTCTCTCTCTCATCCTCATTCCGAAACAGACGTATCGCTAACCAGCACGCCTTTCCTACCATGTAAATATTAATCATCATTAGAACGCTTATGGTAATACCAGCCATACATCACCTCCTGGATAAAGAAATGCTTCCTATTACACGCCTCGACCACCACCACCCCGCACAGTCTCAGAACATCTTATGTTGAAACCTTATCTCCTTTAACTAGCGGAGTAAGTGTATCGAACTCCCTAAGCTACGAATTAAAAGATAACCTAGCTGAAATAACATGAAAAATATACAAGAACACGAGTATTTAGAGATGTATTCTCATAAACTCCCTTAAGAGTGACTTAACGTATTAAAGTTTTTGACTGTGGGTTTGTGAGAGGCTGGCAGGGATCCGTTGTACCCTAAACGTCATGTTATAATGTAGATGAATGTCTCTATTTAGAATTCCATGGGGGAATGCTCTCGCCTGCAATACCCACACATACACGCCCGTGGGTCGACCTACAAGTCATTTGGTATACAGCAAGGTGAGTCCTCGGGGCCCCCATTAGTATGCCCGAGGTGGACCAAGAGGGGCCTGCAAGGACATAGTAACTTAGTACACCACGTGAGGGATCTAGTTCTAGATAGACTACATAGTAAACTCCTTCTGGATGAGCTGCACCACAGAGTATACCAGGTAACTATGGTATACTCTATGCACAGTGTCATAGTGTCTCGCGTTAGGAGGTTTACCTATTATACTGGTGTAAAGCTCACATAACATATCTAGCCTTCTCCTTATACATATTATTAGATATCAAACTTCATCTTCACATATTCCCACACATTATTTCATATCCATCTCTCCATACACACATATTCTCACATGACACATATCCAAATCTTTCCTCACAATATCTAACCATCTACTTACATAATACCTGTCCATCTCTCTCGTCACATATTCCCACATACCATCACACACAACAAAGCCGCTACCTTTTCTTTCCTCTTCATCTGTCTCGTCTTGTCTTAGCCTAACGATGATCTAAGTAAGCATAATCAACTGCCACTGACCAACACACACTTCCGACCCACTAGTTACTCTGGAGGCTGGGCACGAGGCACATATCGTTACCCATCTCCGCTATGACATCAATAATAATCAACCAGGAACTTGATGGTCGCCCCTACACGACGGCATAATTTGTTTGTGTAATGTTCGTCTACTGATGCTGACGACCTTGTACCTCTACGAGCAATAGGGGAGGAAGTAGGTGTTGTGAAGAGATAAATTGAGCAAAAAAAGTTGAAGAGGTAATGAGAATTTGCAGAATCTTGAAAATTTAATGAAGAAATTTTTAATAAATTTAGTATAGAAATTAAAATAAATAAACATAGATTAGATACGAATAGAATAAATAAGATAAATAAGATAAATAAATAAGTTATCACGATATATCATTTTACATACAATTTTTCGTTAACTTGGAAACCTGACGGGAATTTTTACGTATAACAGTGAGACCTCGTAACCGAGTTTCTCTACCACAACCAAAAACATTAAATAAACTACGAAACAACTGTCTTGATCACTGTAGGAATGTTAATTGGACAGACTCTATATTAAATTCGCTCCAGTGAACATCATAACGAGTAAAAAACTAACAAAGTAACCGGATTCTCTTTTATAAATGAGAATCTTGTTACCGGACCGAGATGATCAGAGTTAAGTGCATTGTTCATGTTGATCAGCTGACCAGGAAGATAGGTTGTTAAATTCTTGTGTCATGAAATAATTGATTATTTTCTCCAAACAGTAATTAAAATAAGTAAATGATATAAGAGAGACGTTTGTAGCGGTAAGTGGTGCAGAGGAACCACTATAATGTTATACTTGTGTTACCTTAAGTGTGTGTTTTTCACTCGGCTCCCTCACTCACTCACTCAGTCTCGTTCCTTTGTTCCTCTGAATTTTGTACCAAAAGTCAACTGGTCAGGTATTGAATTCCTGTTCTCCTTAGCAATCCTGATCTTCCACTTAACTAGTTTTTGTTCATTATTGTCTTTTCTCCTACAATTCCGATCTCGTGGTGTCTTGTTCCTTATTTACTGTTCTCATCTTAAGTCCCTTGTGGTCTCCTGGTCTCCTGGTCTCCTCCTCCTCATTATCATCAGCTGTATTTTCTAATGTTCCATGATCTGCAGGATGTGAGGGTAAGTCCTGGACCTCATCTCCCCCTGTGGTCTGCTCCAGGTACCCCGGGGCAACTCACGTCTCTGCCCGCTGCTTCACATTCCACCTCCCCCAGACACTCACTCTCCCTGCTCCTCTAGTCAAAGACGTCGCTACTGCAGCAACAGCAGACTTGTTGTTCCGATCCCCGACGATAAATTTACGTCACCTACACCTTGAGCCATTACCCAGGTGTGTCTTAACACTCTGTTCCTCCTGACGACGTGGTCACTGTAGCAGCAAACTGGTCGCCTTGTGTCCCCGGCAATAAGTTCACCGCTAGTCGTATCCAGGTCCTCTTGTTGCCCTCCGCCGTTAACCAAGTGTCGTTCAGGTCCCCGTGCCCTTCACCTGCACGCTAATCCACTGGACAGTAATCCGACCTGATCCTTCAAACCGGATTATGACGCCGTGGTAGATGGGGCAACATGCATGAGGTTCTTCTAATCGCCAGCAGCTTAGCGCAATTGTCCGACACACGGCGATGAATTCAGGGAAGTTCGGTAGAGTGAGGCTGGGGAACAAGCGGGATAACCTAGAACCTGGGCCCTCACTGTCCTCACTAGGGGCTAAAAACTAGCCCACCTTGGGAGGAACTGGACCTCGTAATTATGTTTGGTGGCTGCCATAAGCTGAGTCTTGATGGCTGTCCTAGTGTTGTTGTGGGGATACAGCTCAGTGTGTCCTAATAGTGATGCTGCCTTGACCTCCTGCGCACTGTCTCTCTCTACTTGGAGGTTCAAGAGTCGTTATCACATATAAACAGTACATGACCAGTCTGGCCTCGAGTGGGACGCAGAAGGTTGAAGTACAGGTTAGGTTATATGGGGCCTGTAATTGTCCATGGTGATGTAGTAGGTGGAATATAACGCTTCCAAGTGAAGGGCAGCGGGAATAACTTGAGACGATACGAAAATAAAAATGGAAAAAAAAATGATTTGTTTTGTTTTCCGCGTTGGCCAGTTCTAGTTTGTCGTTATCGCAGGGTGTTTTTTTCTTCTTCTATAAAGATGTTATGGAAAACTAATAACACATACGTAGGAATAAGAGACATAACTTCAATGTATACAAAATAATTTAGTTAATCACCTCTCTCGTGCATCACAGTAACAGCCTACGATATAAGCTGCCCACACACACACACACACACGCAAAGAGCCACGGGGCACTGCCAGGTCACACGACAGCTACTCAGCAACTCCACAGGAACGACAAAAAAGTCCTTCTCCCACTTTTCCCGTCACTGACAGTCATTCATCCGGACAACATTGTGATTGTTCCTCGCCCGATACATCGTCCGATAAACTTGGTGGGAGAAAAAAGATCAAACTATCAATAATCGTCCTTCTTGTAAACCCGGTTCCTACCTTGTTATTTTCTCTATCTCAGTTGTATATTATTACTGCAATTTCACTTCTCGTTCTCCTTCGCTGTTCGTCTTGAGTTCTGTTCTGACCCCTCCAGACCCTAGTGTTAATTCCTCTCTGTTTACATTAATGTTTGTATTATATTGGTTATGTATATTACTCAGTTTACATATATGTCTGTATATATATACAGAGAACAAGGCATGAATTAAGGTATTGTGTACCTGCGACCTGAGTCAAGATGAACTTTTGTGACCTTCCATGTTAGATTTCCCTTTATTCTGGGAGGAGGAGGAAGGCGAGAGGTGCCACACGATTTCACTTGGAGATTAAGACAAATCGCATGTTATCGATACTGTCTCAATTCAATCCTTCTCGCTTACTCTCAGGAAATATCTTCATTGTGCCTTTATCACCCTTGTTCGTGCTGTTGTGAGAGGCAGTGCTTGGTGATGTACAGGAGCTGTGTCTCTTGTATCTCGGTATTGTACGTGGTTATAACAAGCTCCCACTGTTACTGGTTAGTTATAGACGAGTCCTCTGATGACTGTATCTCGTGCTGCTAATGTTTATATTCTTCATCTGAAAATAGAGAAATTATCTTAATTATTTTTCAGTTTATCATCAACCATTTGCAGTACAGTTATTATTGTCTTGTTGTGTTTTTATATACAACTTTATTCTCGTTGAATATCTACTGTACGTATTGAAACTAAACTTGTTGTATTTTCTCTTAATCTTCCAACACTTATGACTCAGCACCCTTACACTCTACATCCGTCTAAACATTTAATTTTACGACTTTTCTCTCTTTTTCGTCTCCCCTGATCGATACATCAGGTGGGAGAGTGGAGGTGAATCACGTCGCTCTACCAAAGTTGGTTATCGTCGTCTACAGCAACACCCGTCTGTCCAGTTTTTGGCAGGAATAGTGAAGCGGTCTGTGCTGTTACCTATTGACTTAGATCTCCAAGGAACGTTGTGTTGCTGGGAGGAGTGTGGATCCTTCTCCGTGTTACTACGATGTGTCTGGGTCCTACAAGTGCCTCCAATATCCTTCTCGAAAATAAAATCCTTTTCCTTAAGACTATTTTCGATGTTAATCTTTTCCTTAATATAATGGTTGGTTACCCTCCACTTAACGCTCACCACGTACAGTACCTCCCTCCCTCCCTCCCTCCCTCCGAACCACCATTCATCACCCCCCCCACCCTCCACCCCCGCGGCGTAGGGCCAGTTTTGGGGGGAACTTTTGACTTCTTCCACCTGTCCTGCTCCCTCATACAAGACCTGTATTCTTCTCAGTTTGGCAGAAGGACTTACTAGTGACAGGAACTTACTAGTGACAGGAACTTACTAGTGATAGGAACTTACTAGTGACACAGGGACTTACTAGTGACAGGAACTTACTAGTGACAGGAACTTACTAGTGACACAGGGACTTACTAGTGACACAGGGACTTACTAGTGACAGGAACTTACTAGTGACAGGAACTTACTAGTGACACAGGGACTTACTAGTGACACAGGAGACTACTAGTGGCAGGAATCTAAACTCGTCCTGAAGAGCGTAACACATGAACGACCTTGAACCTACGGAGATATAGTTACAACGGGAACGTAACTTCACTTGAGAGAGAGATGGGATGTTCTTTCTCGTGTGCTCGTAAAATAAATCGAGAGGACTGATGTAACAACGACAACTGCATACATGTACAAGTCTCTATATATATATACACCCTGACAAGACACAGGTAGATAAGAGATGCAGAATTGTGTCTTATGGCTTCCTTATGGCGAAGACGTTATTTCTCACAAACTCAATCCCTTATGTCTGCCATGTCACTACGGTATTTCTGGTTTAACCTGAGTGAACCGAGGTTATACCATGTCAACTAAATTACTTTATCCTTCTTAAGTAACCCACGTCAACCCATGTCAAGTAAATCGCCCATTTCCACTAAAAAAAGGTTAAACCGCGTCAACTAATTTCAAATAAATTACCTCCTTTCCCCAATAAGTAATTCACGTTAACCTATGTCAACTTAATAATCCCCCCACCAAAAAAAGTAACCCATGTCAAGCTATATTTACGTCAGCTCTTATCATCTATGGCTCTCATCCCTCGTTGAATTACTCTGGCGTTTCCACTTTATCTGGTCTCTTAAGAACTGTCGCAAACCTCTAAGGAAAACGAGATTCGGCGGGCAGGCAGGTAGACCAGTCTAGTCTCAAGGACGCCGGGCTGACCACCGCCCTTCTGGCTCAGGCTTCGTCCTGCGTCTCTCCTACGACGTCTGGTTAGCAGGGAGACACCGACCGAAGAGAGGAGAGAAGAGGAGAAGTGTGAAAAGAAGAGAAAATGAGAATAGATTAAGATAAAACATTAGTGAAGGATTCTTTAATGACAGATACGATAAGAAGAGAAGAGAAGAGAAGAGAAGCGAAGAAAAGAAAAGAAAAGAGAAGAGACCCCCCCCCAAAAAATGAGTGACGTAACCTTAGTGGACGGAGCACCTGGTTCGTGGTAGTGCAGGGATCGTATTAATAAATGACCAGAGGGAAGCATTTTGTAATACAGAGTGAGTGTCTTTTTTACCCATCACGTGTCTTGTTCTTGGGCACAACACGCACACTGGGTGGAAGGGTGAGGGATGGGTGGGATTGGGTGGCCAGAGGACGGAGTGGAATGGGCAAGGATGTGAGGGAGTGGGGGGGTGTATTTGGGTGGACTAGGCGGTCTTGGTTGATGGGTTGATATAGAACAGGTAAGTGAATGTGATGGGATATAAAGCTACCATATAGGTTTTGGTTAGGGGCAGAGGAGAGAAATGAAAAGGCTAGGTTATGGGTTAGATAGGACAGGTAGTAGCTACGTGACCAAGACGAGGTTAAGATGGGTCCTGGATAGGAAGGTGGACGAAGAATAGGTGGAGGAAGGTAAAAATGAACAGGTAATGAAACTCCAGCATGCCACTGTATCTGACCGTGTGGAAAGATTTGCAAAGTGGATTAGGGGACTTAAATACATCTCATCAGACGCATTTTACTGAGTCCTGTATGATGGTGGAGGACGTGTTGGAGACAAAGATGGTGAGGAGAGGGAGGAAAGAGATGGTGAGGAGAAGAGAGAGGGAGGGAGGGAAGGGAATGAGAGAGGGTAAGAGTTATTGATTCAAGTCTTCATTCCCTTGGTCTTGTATTTTGGTCACCTCTCTCTCTCTCTCTCTCTCTCTCTCTCTCTCTCTCTCTCTCCTGTATTTCTTCATATATCTTCCTCTTCTGTCATCAGTCTCTTCTTTTCTTTTCTTATTTCCTCTCTTATGTTTCTCCTGTCCCTTTCCCTCTTGTAGCTATTATCATCATCATCATCATCATCATCATCATCATCATCATCATCATCATCATCATCATTATTCCTATTCCCAAACCTTTACCAGTTCTTCGTCCTGTACCACCACCAGTCCCCCTCCCACATCACCATAACTTCACGCACTGTATTTCTGGCTCAGAGGTCCTGGAGTGGGTCTATTAAGTGAAGCAACTAGAGAATGTTTGAATACAAAAAGCGTCTCGGTCGTAAAGTTATAGGTTATTCATAGGTTTGTATATGGGCGAGCTACAGATTCTTGCCTTTTTTGTGGGTTTGTGCTTGTGACTATAAATTTTTTTTGGAGGTCAGACAGATATGTGAATAGTCGATTTCTATATGTTGGGGTATGCACGTTGACCTGAATTCGATAAGTATGCGGAAATAAGTCCCTTGAGTCTCCCTCAGTACTCGTGGATGTTCGTCTTGGCCAAGGGAACAGATAGATTCCGAGATAACAGGAGAAGGAAGGAGACTCTTGGCCTCAATCCTACACACGGATACATCCTTAGTCACCCTGGGCACTGAAGGATGTACGTCTTTATCACGGTCTTGGTGGCCTCGTGCTGCCAGCCACCCCTTCCTATAGATGAGCGGCCCTATAGAGCATTACAAATTGTCAGGCATTAACCAAATTGAAAATCACAATGAATTTTAATATCCCAGGTTAAGGATAGCGGGTGAGCACGCTCGGTGGGAAGGTAGACTCGACGGGTATGAGTACTAGGAGTCACGCTACCTGAGACTCTGGCTGCCCGGGGCATCTCTCCACAATTAACTCCGACTGGTTATAAAAAACTATAACGATGGGTTTTCTAACGAGCATTATTATTAGGTCTTTCAACATCACTGCCCCCAGAAGGAAAATAACGAAGTGAAAAGTGAGAGCGTCTTAATGAGACCTATTTTAAACATGGTTGAGGAGGAGCTACCTCATGGTGGTCTGGAATACGTTCGTTTGATTCCTGGAAAGTATGGCTGGAAGGAAAAAGTTTAATATCTCCTTAAAGGTTTGAGAGGTGAACCATTATAGTGGATAAACAGCAGAATACACCTTCACTCTTTAAAAAGTAGAAACTGTACAGAATTTTTTTATCGACGACCAATTCAACAGACGAATCACCCGAGTGTAAACAACAAGACACTTGTTGACTCTGGAATGTGACAGCAATAGGTTCTTTTTTCACCGGCCTCGGATACCTTCTCATCAAGACCCATATCAACCACTCCCAAAACAGTAGTTGAGGCTGTCATCGTAACGACTGTTAAGGTGCTAATTAAATAGCCTCTACGTCATCCTTTCTCTCTAGTTTACACTGTCAGACTCGCCACGAAACCATTTTTTTTACCTGATGACCGACAGTTATCGTGTCGAATTAGAATGCATAAGTGACGGGTCTGTGGTGGAGGAGGAGGATCCTATGGTCAAATTTCAATCGTGTCTCTCAGCTGAATAAAGAGTAGTGGTAGTGGTAGTAACCAGGGGCGCAGAAGGTTGACTTCTTTATGATGTAGGTTTCATTTGTCTATCACGAGTCGAAACCGTTTAGAGACCAAAATTTCTGTTTGTGAAGACTTAGTGAAGGTTGGTGAATTTAGAAGGAATATCTGGTGAAACGTTATCATCATATTAAAATTTTCTTGTTGGACTCGCTGTATCTTCGGCTGAAACATAAATGTGTATCAACAACTTAATTTTGAGACCAGGCAGACGATACATCAAGCCGGGAGACACTGGGTGGATGATGGACAGCCAGGCCCTGTGTTCCATCGACCCCAGTCTCACGGAACCACAACCCAGAAGGAACTATTCCTTATAACTTGATAACCAATTTCCCTGAGGGTGGGAGGGCGTGGATGGGAGGGACCGGGTGTGTGTGTGATGTTACCGGGCCTTTCACTATCGCCATTATCTTGCTCGTAAAGCTCGGTTGGGGCCACAGTCCTTTGTCGGGGGTGAGGAAACATGCGTTGGGTGGTCCCTGGGTGGTGAAGTGGTGGTCTTTCGAGGAAGGGGGTCGCCGCAAGGGTTCCCTGAGGGTGTAGAAATTGCAGGGAATGGATGTTCCAGGGATCGATCGTGGTAGGGTGTTGCAGGATGTCTTTGAGGAATCAGAATAATAAAATGTTGCTTTTAGGATGGTGCTTGAGAGGTAGTGTAGGATGTTGTCCAGGTGTAACTGTAGACAGTCACTTTGACAGAAGTCATTAAGGAAGCGTGTTCCTGGGTGGGGTGGGGGACACGCGTGGCCGGGTCTTGTAGTGGTGAGAATACCTGTATAATGGAACTGTTCCTCTATAACTCAAAAGCTACTTTAAAGGCCTCGTCGTGGAGGACTCGTCCCTCATCAGGATGGTTTCTTCTGGTCTGGTATTCTCTTGTATCACTGTGGCTTGAGAGCGTGCAAGTGTTCGGGGTCACTGTGCGGTTCCTGTAAAGGTTGTCCGTGTTTATCTTGGTCTCTGAGCAGATTTTGGTGTCTCGGTGGGGTGTCCTGTCACCGGTGGGTGGTCCTCCTGAAAGAAATGGTGAGAGAGGTGTTGAGAGGGGAGGGCAAACAGTCTCTATAAAAAGAAAACTGACGATTTTGGTCGCTGGAGAAATGTTCACCTCTTCTGTAAGAAGTTGTGGACTCCCTACGTGATTCGTCGACAAAACCCTTGGTTCTTTTGCAGGTGTTGATTGAGTTTAATATACAATTCTTTCTCGGTAGTCACCATGTAGTCGAAAATTATTTTTTGGTGAACACGTACGAAGTAGGTCAAGCAATCACGATAGTGTGAATACATTACAGGTTGTCGAGATGGCTATCGAATTACTCAGATGATCAACTTCCTGTCGATACGGTCGTTGCTGTTTGAAGAATAGAGAGGGAACAGAAGGACTCGTCGTGGCCACAAAATTCCCAGCAGAAAAAAAGTAGCACAGATTAAGGTGATGCCTGAGGCCACCGGAAGTGTACCATGGAAAAGGGAAAATATTAAATAGATGAAATGATGGGAAATGTGGCCGCGGTGACCCTGAGGTCAAGCTTGTGAAATATGGCATTCTCTCATAGGCCCATAATAACAGATGCAAAAATTACCATAGCCGCCACATCCAATACACTCCCCATCAATCACCAACGCAACCAATACACCCGCCATCAATCACCAACACAACCAAACACCCGCCATCAATCACCAACACAACCAGGCACCCGCCATCAATCACCAACACACCCAATACACCCGCCATCAATCACCAACACACCCAATACACCCGCCATCAATCACCAACACAACCAAACACCCGCCATCAATCACCAACACAACCATTATCATCGCTACCACTACTACATAACAGCACCACCAACCACCACCACCACCACCACCACCAGTTAACCACCACCACCACCACCACTCAACACCAGCGTTATCAACACCAGCGCGAACAACTCCTCTCTATATGTAAAATTCTGGCTAAAAAAATTGCTTCAATTTCAATTTACAGCTTTTGGAGAACCAGGTTGTGTTTGGAAGTAGAGTGAGGGGCGAGTGAGAGGTGAAGAAGATGGGGAGGGGAGAATGAGGAGAGGGAGAAGAGGGGGATGGGGGGTGAGTGAGGAGAGGATGGGGAGGGGAGAATGAGGAGAGGGAGAAGAGGGGATGGGGGGTGAGTGTGAGGGGGAGACATTACCGACAGGGGTCACGGGTCGGCCCGCTTCACCGAAAATCAGAATTTCTGTGTTATTTTTTCATTCTGCTTTCAGACATGTGATGGTGTTGCGAAATTTATAACTTTGGGTGTGGAGGTGTTGGCGCGAGTGGTAGGGTGGGCGTGGACACGGGTGCGTGGATACGGCGGGCGTGTGTGTTTAGTTAGGGTGTGCTTGTGAGGCGAGAAACACGTTATTCTGTAACTGAAGGATAATTAAATATTAAATTTTTTTATAATGAAACTGTTTTGTGCTGTTGTCTTACAAGGTACATCTTTGGCTGTTTTTTATTGGCTGCGTTTAGTGTCTGCCTCTCCTGACCTGACGGGCTATATTTTTGTCTGTACATTTTAACACAAACACAATGATCAGTTCTTGGCCACGTTGTTTCGGTAAAATTGAAGACACCTTCAGAATATGTGTGTCCATACGTGAAATAATTTCATGCATTGCTGCGTGCACACCAACAACTGGAACGCAGATTAAGATCATATACACACAAGTTGAAACTCTCGCCACGTGAAAAAAAGAAACCACAGACCAGAAAGTTTAATATCTTCCTGGTTAAAGTCGGTCGGAAACCAGCTCAACCCCAGACCAGCCAGTGTACTGTGTCATTACCTCCCACATTACAGTAATCCCAACACACGTATTCAGAGCGGCGTTGCTGGCTGGCCGACGCATAGTTCCACGAGAAAGCGATAAAGTCAGGTAGAGATGAATAGTGAAGGAGAGAGAGTCGGTCGTTTCTTGCAGTTGAGTGAGACGTTTATAGATGAGGACTCACACGAACGCTCGCCAGTACTCGGGGTGAGCAGAGTGCCGATACGTATACAAGCGTGGTATTACAAGCGTGGCGGATTGACTGTGCTTTCTCCTGCATACTGCTCCGGAATGGTTCTGAGACACACACACACACACACATCCACTACATATACACACACTGCCACACCCATAGAGGTAACCCCCCCCCCCCCCACACACAACAGAGACGAACTCTTGACGATACACTTACACGGGCAAGACGAAAAACTGGGCTCAGGTGCGTATGGATCCCGCCAGGACGAAATCTTAAATTAGCAGGAAATCGTCTTTTTCAATGACATGCTGAGGCAAGTTTAGCCATCAGCTGACCACCATTAGCCAACAAAGACGAGGCGGATGAAGTGTCATTTAGCCCAGGTCCTGTCTGGAAATCAGCACAAAAACATGCTATACTCTAGGTCCAGGAAAATGCACAGAAATATGACCCCTATTGTGACGATCAATTAGGACCAGTTTGATGAACTTAATCGAATGTAGTGTCAGTTATCCCGGCTGTCTCTGGATATCGGTGCAAAAACATGTTATACCCCAGTAGAAATACACAGCAATGTGACCCTTACTGTAGGGAGCAGTTAGGATGTTGTGTTACTTAAATCCTAGTCCTTTCTGAAAATTTGGCATAAAAAACATGCTATACCATGGCAGACATACATTAAAATATGACCTTCATTGTGGGACTCAGTTAGGACCAGTTTAGAAGGTCTATGCAGGGTCTTTTCTTCCCCTGTGAGTCATTGAACATTATTCGTCCCTATTTATTCACGCTCCTTCGCACCACAAAGCCGAGTTTTAAATATCAAAGAACAACTTAAGGTAAATGAGTCACCTGTAAGTACTGAAGGAAAATATCTATAAAATTAATACAAATTAGAGGAGAAAAGTGTCAGGTTAGAGGCGGGTTGTCCATCATCTGTCAGGTGGCACAGTAGACTCATTTTGATAAGCTTTTAAAGGTCTTTTCTCTTCCTCCTCTCAATACCTCGGCACCTGGCTGGAGTGAAGGGTATAAGGAACCTCTGAAGTCTTCCTCTAATTGTGGTAACTTGAGTCTGTTGTGTTCTGCCAAAAGAGTAAAGACGAATTAATTTAAATAAAAAAAAACACATTCTTTAATCCTGCCACTGTACTGTACTGATCACCAGCACAGGAAGACCTAACGTATTTAACCCCGGCACTGAAACACTTCCCACACAGCCTACACGAATCTTCACTATTAAAGAAAGGACATTTTTCTTAAACATTCAAATCAGTTTTTGTTATGTATCAGATGATGAAATCTACATATGAATATTCAACTGGTTCAACTTAGATCGAGTTGAAGAATTAAGTATTTTTTTACTATTAAATACAATAGAATATAAAGTTAACAGTAGGGAACTTTAACCTTGAATGTAATTAGATTCTCCATTTATAAATGAAAAACACAAATAAAAGGCTGAGGAAAGGCAACACTAACCTGACATATTTATAAAACATCTATAAAATCCACAGGACCTTCGTTCGCTTTATGACGTAAATAAGCTGAACAACGATATAAAAAAGACGATTTATGGTATACGGCAAAAAATCTATCCCCCAGCCTTTCTCTCACATCTTGTAAGTTTGGTTGAGGTCGGGGAGTCCAGCACGCACAGCCGCTCATAAATTTTTGGGAAGAGGTAAATTTGTTCCCCATTGTTCCCTAATAAGCAATATAAATGCAAATTAAGTACAATTTCAAGGCCTTGGGGGTCAAGTAATTGGTCCGACACCGGATGAGAAAATTAGCAAAGTTGGGCGCTAAAAGTGGGAGAAGGTCAGAAAGAGACAAAAAATAATAAGATAGATAATGAAAGATAATGTGGGGAGTTTAATAACAGAGAGAGCTATGATAGGAGTGAAGATTTGCGATGGTGCTTTGGTCAGTGGGTGATTTATGCCTGTGAATTGGATGAAAACTTTTGTTGAAGAAATTTAATGTTATTTTTTTTTTTTGTCTTCGCTGTGAACTAGAGGTCGTCTTGTTATGATTCTGGCAACTCATAATTACTTTCTGGTCCTTTTGAACTCTGAGGGAAAATATTTTTGACTTGGAAGTTCAAGTTTCAAGGTATAATTACCCGAATGGTAGGACGGTGAAAATATAGGAAATATCTTCTTGTTCTAAAGTATAATTATCTTAATAAAAGGATATTTGAGAGTAAAGGAAATATTTTCTGGTTTCTAAGTATAATTATCTGAGATTAGAGAAAAAATTGCTAATTCTAAAGTATTATTATTTGAGATTAGAGAATATTTGAGAGTAAAGGATATGTTTTCTTGATCCAAAATATACGGGAATTATCTGAGATTCGAGGAAACATGTTCTCTTTCCAAAGTATAATCATCTAAATAAAAATTCCACCTAAATATTAGAGGAAAATACCCTAACAAAAGTTTGAATTTTTAGTTAGACACATGGCATTTTTTTTTACTTTTGTTTTTGCACGAACTCTCACCCTCTCACACCAAGCTTACGCAAAGAGATCTGATAACTCTAAGCCTCTGTGTATCTTTATTCATCAGTACTGACAAGTTTTTCACGATAGTCGAAAATTACAGACCTGACGACATAAAAGAATATAAGATACAAGAAAAAAAATAAACCTCACGACTCCTACTACATTCACCAGGATCAAGATCGGTGTGAAACAAAAGCCCATATCACCTACCCTCTCGAGTCCAATACCCCAATTAACCGATACACACCGATTCGAAGCGTCCCAATAAAGTGTTAAGATAGAGTCTTGGGGAATGACCACACTATCACCTGCTGAGACTTAAGCACTTCAACCCAGGGAAGATATAGCCAGTTAGTTCCCTCAATAAACTTGACTCTTTGCACAACGTTACAGTAAAAAGGTTACCCAGTGGATGTGAGAGTTTTCACGCCCCCACTCTCTCACCGCCACTCCCCTAACCCCCTTCCCTACTACTTCCCTCGCATACCCCCCACCCCCGTATCCCCAACTCCACCCCTACCCCCCAACTCCACCACTACCCCCCAACTCCACCATCCTCCCGGCTCCAGGTGTTGTTGTCTAGATAAGGACTCGCTCGGTCTCGAATCATGTTTCGAAATAAATGTCTCTCTGGGTGGATTTTTTTTTCTGGCTGGCCGAGACAACGAGGCGCTTGAGACAATGCGGGTCTTGGAGACGGATTTTCTTAATCTCTCCGTTGATCTCCGCAGAAATATTCGCTTAATCTCTATAACTGATCTTTGGAGACGAATTCCCTTAATCTTTCTGTAGTTTTTATGAGGATTTTCATATTATTCTACTTCATCAAGTTTACTTTTCTCTCTCTTCTTCTTCACTCATTAATTTGTTTTTTTAAATTTCTTATAACAATTATTTCTATGGTTATTTCCTTCCTATTCGTTCACGCTCCTTCCTCAACTCTTTATCCCCCCTCCCTCTTGTTCCATCATCATCATCATCATCATCATCATCATCATTATCATCATCCCCCCATCCCAGTATCACTCAAGAGGAGTGTTGGTGGGACACAGAGCGTCACGGGTCACAGGTTTCGAAGCTTCATCGAGTCTTTTTCACTGGTTCCTACTTGGGAGATTCTCGATTACGGATTCGAGCCGACTGAACCATAAACAGAAAAGACTTAGTCACGGATTCGAAAGGACTGGACAATGAACAAAATATTCGGTCACGGATTCGAACTGACTAAACCACCAACAAAAAAGAAAAAAAGATTCACACGGAACGACATAACTCAAAAAGTTTTTTTATGAAAGTTCACTGACTCGGGGGTGATTCTGATTCTCCGTTTTGTAGATAATTCAGTTTAGCCAAAGTAGAAGAGAATTGCATTAGCTGATTCAGGTTCGATTCGAAAATAGTTGATTCGGGGACAAATCGGTTGAGTTGATAAAGGAATGAAAAGGATTTGTTGATGCAGAGAAGAATACGATTTCAAGATTGTGATTCAGCGGTCAGTGACTCCTCAGTAAGCAATGTGTGTGTGTGTGGCCTTTGATGGTGACGATGCCGGAACGTCCAACAAGGTCTGCCTGGCTCACAACTCTGCCTCGTAGTTCATGAGTCACCACAATCTGACTCACTATGGCTGATTAACTGTCACGTAGCTCATGAGTCAATCGGTGAGTCACTACGGTCAGATTTAATACGGTTGTAGATCATGAGTCAAATGTGTGACTCACTACACTCGGACAAACTACGGCTGATGAGTCACTGAACCACCACCTCATGACTCACTACGGTTAACTCATGTACTTTATTACTATATGAATCAAGACGTTACTGACTAAATTTTTTTTTACATTCATTTCTTTTAATAATATCGTTGTTTTATTCTCATTTCTTTATATCTCGTCCTATTTATCATTTCTCTATAGTATCGTTCTTTATCATTGACTCTTTCAAGTTCATAATATTTTTGTTTAAGTTAGAAGATAATTTCTAACTTGTAATGAACTGAAACATTACTGTATGTTGGGTTTCACTTACTGCCTGAGGGGAGACGGGAGAATTGACTACTACTACTACTACTACTACTACTACTACTACTACTACTACTACTACTACTACTACTACTACTATCATTACAATTACGACTGCTACCTTTACCTATACGACAGCGAGTCTCATTATCAACCAATAAACACACACACACACACACACACACACACACACCGTAAGAAAAAGTCTTGCTTAATATTGTTCTATTTGCAAGGAAGCATTTGCAATAAACATACCATTAACACGAAAAAAGTGAATAATCTTGTATAATCAAGACGTTGTATTTGCCAGACACGTGCAACCACAATATCAGCTCGCCAAGTATCGTTCCTAGCGGTTCATCGCGCAAGATCCACAACCTCACAAGGACACAGTTTCTTTGCCTTACAAAAACTTGTCAAGACCAGCAGAGACGAAGGGCTGGTCATGGGAGGTGGCATCTGTGTGTGTGTTTTGTTGTGAGAACTACAGTGAAAGTGTGTGTGTGTGTGTAAAAGTGTTTAAATGTACATGTGTGTGTGTGTGTAAAAGTGATTGTGTTAATGTGTGTGTTAAATCTAAGTGTGTGTGTGTGTGTGTGTGTGTTGTATTTGTGTACATTATTGTGTTTAAAGTTGTAGTATGTAAGTGTGTGAGAATGCTCGCTTCTGTGTGTATGTTTGGACACTTGTATCAATCTCAAAACGTGTGTGGGAGTGATAGTGTTTGCATAAGTGTGATATCAAAGTGTATACGTGAGTTAATATATGATAAGTAGGTGTTAAGTGCTTCGATCTGTGTCAGTATAAGTATTTAAGTGTAAGTGTTTAAGTATGCCAGGTGTGTATGAGTGTTAAGGTGTAATATAATACTGTCACCACTTCTATAATACCGTCACCACTTCTATAATACCGTCACCACTTTTATAATACCGTCACCACTTCTATAATACCGTCACCATAGATAAATCACTCTACCTGTACCATATACCTGTATTTACACTGATATATCTGGGTAAAGGCGTCTGTGCCTTGGGTGTGGACCTAATGATAGGTGGAGTGAGCCGTCTTTGTCCTTCTCGAGCAATAACTTCTTAGGTCTCCGTTCTTGGCGTCCGTACCCTCCTTGATGACATGTACACCCATCATCTTCCTACCACACCTTCACTTCCGCCTCTCCCAAGACCACTTCCCTCTCCCCAAGACCACTTCCTTCTCCCCCAAGACCACTTCCTTCTCCTCCAAGACCACTTCCTTCTCCCCCAACACCACTTACCTCTTACAGCGTCCTCTCTCATCCTATTCTATTTCACTTTCTCTGTATTTTTATTCTCATTTTTATTACCTTGTCCTTTCTCCTTCAAACCTTTCCTTCTCTTCTTCCATCCCTTCCTCTTTCGATTCCTCTTTATCATTGTTTTCTCTTGTCTTCTCTCCTTTACCTAACTTCTCTTTTCTTTAATTTATCTTTCCTGTATTTTCGTTTGTCTTTTCTCTTCTTTTTCATTTTTTCCAAACCTTTTCCCCCTTCCTTCGACCTCCACTCAAACCCCCATCTATCACTTCCTTCCCATCTATCACTTCCTTCCCATCTATCACTCCCTTCCCATCTATCACTTCCTTCCCATCTATCACTTCCTTCCCATCTATCACTTCCTTCCCATCTATCACTTCCTTCCCATCTATCACTTCCTTCCCATCTATCACTTACTTCCCATCTATCACCTCCTTCCCATCTATCACTCCCACTCTTGTCTGTGTCTCCTGGACCTCTCACGATAAGGCGCCTCTCGTTATGGACTACCCAAGTGGACAATAAAGTGGATCAGGTGGCCAGTTATCAGGCAGATCTGACGACCAGCCTGATCCTCGTCCCCCCTGACAGGTCGCACACGCTCTCACACCAACAGTCTGTCTCTCAACCCCCACCCTCCCCCTTCCTCCTCCCCTTACCCTTGTCTTATCCCCTCCCCCCTCCCGTCAACCCTGTACCCCCTCCTCCGCCCCTCATCCCTTTCCCCTCCTTCCCCTTACTCTTGTCCCTGAGCTGTTTAAAGACACCCTGAGAGCAGAGAGAGAGAGAGATTGAAGGATTTTTTTCGGGAGGAGGAATTGTGAGGAAAGTTTGGAGGGGTTTCTTGGAGGTTCTGAAGGAACAAGCGCTGATTTTGAAGGAGTTTTGAGGAGACGGTGAAGGAAATATTTGGAGTTGGTAATGAGGGAGTGTTTGAATCCTTGAAGCCAGTTGAGAGTGTAAAAAGGTAATACTGAAGGTGGTGCTGAAGGTGCCGTAGTTCCTGCTTGGTGATGGTGAGAAAGGTGGCCAAGATGGTGTAAGGAAGGAGGTGGTGAGAGACGGTAGAGAGTGAGGGAGGCTCTGATACCTATGTGAGAGGTGAAGGGAGGAGCAGCTTAATTAGGCATTGTAGGGAGTGAGTGATGTGTACTGGGTAAGGAGGGAAAGTGACATAAATTGTAATGATGGTTTGGGTTCATTTACAAGGTGATGTGTTTTTCTTTGTGTTGTTGTCTTGAGTCACTTTCTCCTGTAGTCTCAACTTTCAACTGGGGTCTTCAAAATGTCTAACTTTTAGTGAAATGTCTCTGATTTTCTTCTTTTTTATGTTTATTTACTTCTTCTGTCATCTACACATAATTATCTGTTCCATAATATCTTCCCATCAACCATCGATACTCAGTTACCTGGTTGACGGGGAACACCCCATTGGTACTGAATAGTTTCCTGATGTCTCCTCGTTATTGTTTTGTTGTTATAATGTTTCGTGGGCTTTGTGTTGTTATTTTCTTATCATTACAAACTCCCATGCTGTAGTCTCAATCTTCTTTCTTCTATAAAAGTTATATTATAATTGGATATTTTATATATATTTCGAGTCGTTAAAGCTGTGGCAGGTGGTTCATCCCTCGGGGCGATACTCTTCATCTCACAAACTTATCTGGTGTTCTCTCTTTTTTCTGCCAACACTTGTCTGTATTTACGGGTTACCACGGCAGAACAAACCGCAGCTATCAGAGGAACAGCAGAATCGCGTGACATAACTCGGCGCTCGTCCATGTGCAGCAAGGTGTGTCAATGGCGCCATCACGGCAGGAATCTCGAGGCGTCTCGTCCACTCTCGTTTCTCGCCTGATTTGTGGCCTTCGATACCTCCTCAACGTCAGACATTTTTGATGCTGCTAATCACACGTTGGCCGCGGCGGTGATGAAAACCTCTCGACGAAGTAGAGAGCTTCGGATGGTTCCCGCCCGCGCCTTCGTCGTTTTGCTCCATAGTTTACGGTGAAGCAACAATTTCTACACCTATGTTCATGAGAACGTGATTCGAATCCCAAAGGAACGGATTTTTTGTTTTCATCATTCAATACTTAAGAGACCTTTCGATAGCATCTCCAGTAACGTCTTTCTAGTCTTGGCTTGACATATAAGACAGTCTTTTAGAGATGGTTCATGTGACGTGAAGAGTTATTCCGACACTTACATGAAATCTAATCCCAGTCTTCCCAAGGGAACTGGTCGAACCTGACGGGGAAATAAATACCAGTGGAAGACAAATTTATTTCTTCCGTCACATGTGAACGACGATCTAGGAAGGTCCACGAGAACCAGCCGAACTACCTTGGTGTTTACCTTGATGTACAGTGTAACTACGGGGGGGGGGGTGTTGTATGGGAGTAACCAGTGGGCTCTCGGCAGTAAAGGGTGGGAAGGCCTTCGATAAAAGCGCTGTGAGGCGTAGTAATAACAACACCCAGACATGATTTGCAGGACCGTGTAAGCCAACACAACCAGAGAGGAGTGGGTAATATTTATGGGGTCTGGTGGTGTTGGCCGGAGGTTGTGATTACCATGTCTCTGTAGCGATTCATTGCCATCTGTTGAGTGTTATCTATGGCTCTCCACACTCCCTCCTCCTCCTCTCTCTCTCACTCACTCTACTCTCCTTCCCTCTCTACTATCTCCTCATCTTTCCTCTTTCCCATCTCCTCCTCCTTTTCTACTTCCATCTCTCCCTCGTCCCCCCCTCTCTCTCTCTCTCTCCTTTCATCCCTCTCCCAAGCTAACATCTTGACCAAAATAAAGGAAAACGGACCCAACTCCGCCTCACCACAAGTACCACATTGGTATCTGACTACACAAGATATCACCTGGATGATATTTTGATGTTGGCGGTGTAAGTCATCTGTATTTATCTGCGTGAATGAGAGCTACGCTTGTTTAATTCACACTCTCAACAGTCATGGCGCAAAGATTCGATATTTGCACTGACCCTCAACTTCTGGGTCCCGACTCTTGCAGATTCTTACGATAATAATTTCTTTACTTCCTCTTAAGTTAACAGTAGAGTCTCAGTTCAATTACGAAGCCATTTTGAACCGAGTATCAATTTATGCCTAAGATGAAGTTAATGAGTTATATTTGTTTCTTTAGGTAAATTAGAAGTGTGTTTTTTTTATATCCATTTAAGGGGGAAGATTCAACGTTAAGAATCTCTCGAGCATTCAGGCCATCGATTGTACTTCACCCCCGATGCGTTTTGTTGATATATTTGCACGATTCTTTTGGCACGACCGAGAGTGTGTGATTTTTATTCTGTGTCTTGTCTCTTTATCTCTCGCGTTCATCGCCTCTTTGTTTTTTTTTCTCTCTGCGCAATTTTAGCTCGAGTGTAATGCTGTGTGAGGGGTGGTGGGGGGGGGGGGAGTCTGGAGTCTGAGATTGTGTATTGTAATGGAATGATGTGTTGGTATTACTTGTACAGGAAGATAGTGAGTCTAATGCTGGAGGCTTGTGGACGGGTGTGAGGTGCTTCTTGTGTGAGTATGTGTGGGTAAGAGTGGGTTTGGGTGAGTTGTGGGACCCCTATGGTGAAGATGGTGAATAAGTATATGTGTTTAAGTGTTGTAGTAATGGTGATACTGTTGATGGTGAAATGGATGATGATGATGATGATGACAGATAAAACAAAACTAATCCCAATTTCCATTTAAAACTATAAACCAAAATATCATATAGTTTAACCTACAACCCACCAGATACCTTCACTTACCTTAGCCCCTTACCCCTCTCCCCCCTTCTCCTAATTAATATTTTAACTATAAGTCCATTTCTCACTAACAATCTAAATACCAAACTGTTTTTATGTTAATTGTTCTATATACAGGTTGGATGACTCAGGTGAAATGGAATTACTTTTAGGTATCTTTTATTAATTGTTATTTTTCTTGTTCTTTACAGGTAAGTCCAAAAGCAGCTTCATGGTGGATCATCTCAAGGGCCTCCACTGAGTGAGTACCATAGTTGAATAAGTGTCTTAAGATATCGCCAAAAGTAAATCAAATAATAATACAAAGAACCTGGTAAAAAAATGTCGGGGTCAATTTACCTGTTCGATATTTTACACTCGGGTAATTTACGTGTTAATGGGGGTTATTATATAAGTTTTTACTGGGGGAAATAAGCGATATGTGATGCCTTTAATAGAGGTAATTTTGTAATCAGTGTAAGTTAAGTATGGTTTAAATATGCGTACTGTGTTTAGTGTCCGTGTAGAAATATTCGCCTTCGGGGGTAGAGACAGATCTTTTTTCAAAGCCGGAATGCGATGATCTTCTTAAAATCCATAAATACGTTCCAACATTTTCAAGATGGTCTCTTTTAAGAATCAATTACGCGTTCCAATATTGAGTTGATGCCCAATTTGATGACGTCACAGAGAAAAAATGACCCTCAAGGGCAGACGACCTGTGTTCAAGGACAGAGAGCGAAAGTATTCTTAAAACCCATAAACACGTTCCAGAATTCCGTGCTTCCTCAATCCGATGACGTCACAAGAGCACATCTTCACGAAAATATTGCCGCACAATGTCAGCCTTGCGACTCTCTCACCTCTTATATGGAGAGTCCCTGAACCTTTAAGCTCAAACACTATTTTCCTTCTCTTTGGAATGCTATAACATTGAAATCATTGTAGCCGTTGGAATTTTATACTCGTGTTGCTGATAATAAAAGTCGGTTTTGGAATTCCCATAGAATAATCTTCCCTCGTTTCAATCTTATTATGAAAGTCTCTCTCGTTCGTGAGCTATCTGCGGATCTACACGCTGGGGTCATCACTGTGCCATCCCGCCGTCTGTTGACTCATGTGACAAGTGTCTTCATTTACAGATAACATGACCCTTGCCAGCGTCACTTCGTTTGGTTCACACACACACACACACACACAGACACACACACTAGTACTATCCTTCCTTCTTTATTCCTTATATTTACCCTCCCCCTTTCTTCCCCATCCCCCCCTCGTTTACCTCCTCCCTCCATCACTCTCCTCCTTCCTCATTGATCCCTCTTCCTCCCCCCCCTTTCTCCTTCTTAGTCCTCCGCTCCCCTTCTCTTTCCTTCTCTAACCTCCCCTACCACTCTCTCATTCTCTGCTCTCCTCTTCCCTTCCTCCTCCCTTCCATCTCACCCCATCTCGTACCACTGCTCCATATTCTTCCCTTCCCATCATCCACTAGCATCAGTGTCCCCCTTCCCATCAAGTTCCTTTCCCACCAATCCTCCCATACCATCGAAACATGTCCTCTCCTCCCTCCCCTGCCTTGTCCTTCCTTCCCTTGCTCTCCTCTTCCTTGCCCTTCCTTACCCTCCCTCCCCTTCCTTGTCCTCCCCTCCCTTGCCCTCCCCTACCCAACGCTATTCAAATTATCAATAGTAGGTCAGGTATTACGAGCGACCTCACCTGGGCCAAGAAATATAACGAGTCATTAGCACTAACAATAATATTTTCTTAACCCCCGCTGCTCATGTTCGATATAATATACAGTTCATTGCGCCGCTTGGTCACCTTGTGTGATTGTGATCCTTTATATGGAGGTTTGATTTGTTTTATTGATGACTAAATGGTCTTATAAGGGATTGGATAATAATATAGGGGATTGGAGTTTTCTAATTGGATAGGGGATTAAATTTTATATAAAGGAGTTTATGCCTTCAAAGAGGATTGAATCGTCTATTGGGAATTAGGTTTTATGCACACTATTATTATTATTATTATTATTATTATTGTTATTATTATTATTATTATTATTATTATTATTATTATTATTATTATTATTATTATTATTATTATTATTAATAATATTATTATTATTAAAAACAGGTGTGCACACAGTCATGTACGAAGACAGACAGTTACAGGTGTACATGTACGTACTTACACTGGCAGGTGTTCACACAGGTAAATAATTGTGTTTAAGTATTTACGCAGATAAACATTTGTATAAGGTAATGTTTATTTAACATTGTGTTTGTGATCATGAGTGAGGCGTCAGGGGGAGGGGGGGATTTGGTGGGTAGGAGGAATAGGGAGTATTGAGTGGATGAAGGAGGAGGGAGAAGGAAAAGAGAACGATAGAAAGATAAGATGAGAGAAAGATGATCGGGTAGGGGAGGGAGGGAGGGATAGACAGTGGGAGGAAATGAGGAAGGTAAGAGATGGATGGAAGGAGGAGGGGAGGTGGGGGGGTTGTCCCGTCACAATATTACAGGTACAGCAGGTGGTCCGGGGGTGTGGGGCATTACAATGATGCCAAGTGTCTTCAGGGCAGCGAGGACCCACCACAGTGTTGCCATATTGCATAAGCTAATTGAATTAGCTGTGTGTGTGTGTGACTGGGATTCCTTGAATGTGATTTAGATTATGTCTCTATAACTGGGATTATCCAATGATATGATTTGAATTCTCTTTATCCATACGACTGGGATTATCCATATAAACCCTGATTTACCGTGTGTGTAATTTGGATTCTATACATGTGATTGGAATTATTCATACAATCAGGATTCACTTGTCTTTAGGATTCACTCCACATACACATGCGAATCCATACGATTGTTAACAGCATCTAATCCCCCTGAAGTTCTCTATAAGAGGTTTGGATTCCCCTTAAATCAGGTTGGCGCATGGAACCTTTAATCAGACAGCCTATATAAGGGATTTATCAAGGCCAACTGACCAATGGGCTCCCTTCCTTTAACTGGCTCATAGATCACACTGCCACGAGGGTGATATTCCCCAATGTCTCCTCTGGGACTTTCGTACTTATGGAGCCTCGAGTGTATAGCATTATCTTCCCTCCCAGTACTCTCGATTTTGTGTGTGTGTGTGTGTGTGTGTGTGTGTGCGTGCGTTCGTGTGTGTGATGAGTAAGGATAGAATGCTTACATAATGACTTCCTTTACCTGTCTGTGGCTTTGCCTGTTGATTTATGGGAGATCTAATATAGTGAATAGATATTAACAGACAGACAGACAGACAGACATGCACAAGCACAGTAAAAGACATCAGACGGAACATACACAAACAAAATAACACACACACACACACACACACACACACACACACACACAGCATTGACCACATTGTTGTGAAACTATCAGAGGAAGACAGACATGTTTATAGACGCTCAGGTATAAAACATGGTAAGACGTTGGGTAAGCCTGCAATTGCATACTCACACACACACACACACACACACACACACACACACACACACACTTAAGAACATAAGAACATAAGAATGGGGGAAACTGCAGCAGGCCTATTGGCCCATACTGGGCAGTCCCATTTACACCCAGCCCCTATTGCTCATATATCCATCCAACCTAAGTTTGAAACTATCCAGCGTATTCGAGTTAATGATGATATTTGGTAACTTGTTCCATTCATCCACTACTCTATTTCCAAACCAGTGTTTACATATTTCGCGCCTAAATCTAAATTTGTCTAATTTAAAACCATTGTTACGAGTTCGCTCCTGGTTGGAAAGTTTGAGTACCTTTGTAATGTCCCCTTTGTTTAGCCCTGACTTCCATTTATACACCTCTATCATGTCGCCCCTCGCTCTACGTCTCTCGAGGGAGTGCAAATTAAGATGCTTTAACCTGTCTCTGTACTCAAGGTTCCTAATGCCCGGGATTAGTCTTGTCATTCTCCTCCGAATTTTTTCCAAGGATTCTATATCCATTCTGTAATACGGTGACCAGAATTGAACTACGTAATCCAAATGAGGTCTCATACTCATACACACACACACACATCTTGAGGAAACTTGGAAGAAAATCAATCCCCATCGTGTGTATAAGAGGCACAGGTGTGTAGTCCCTTGTATCGGCAGGTAATTATCTAAAGTAATCCCCGTGAAATTAATGAAAAGTTCGAGACGTGACAAGAATGTTATCGATCGACTATCTTGATACCATTAAATTAAGTCTAAATTATTCTATACCATTTATCTTTTTTTTCTTCATTTGATCACGAAGTTTTTATGTTATTTCCAATTATTATGTATTTTATTATTATTGTCTTTGTTTGTTTGTTTTTTAATCGTGAATCATTGTAATTAATTTTTTCTGTCACGATGTAATTTTCTTTTTAATTTCAAAACGTCTGTAATTAATTATTCCGGATTATTGTCGTTATATGATAAGTTATAATGTTGTTATTGTTTTTGTTTTTATTTTTTTTATTTCTTCATCACGAAACGTTTATTATTATTCACCTTATCATCCTTACGTGACAGAATTTTTTTATTATTTATCTGTAATACTTTATAAATTATCATCCTCTTGTGACGTGATGATAATTGTTTCCTCATATCATTCCTATATAACTTTTAACGACCGGTAATAATTATTTCTTAGTTAATCTATGAATGAAGTTTTAGCATTAATTAATCACGACACATCTATAATAATTACGAATTATCATGCTAGTGTGACGTGGATGACTGCAATCACCCAGTGGAACAATAGCGAGAGGAGATTTTGCAACACAATTATCTCCTGAAGAATTATTGGTAGAGATTGTAAGCATAATAATCTCTCACTTTACTCACCCAACGAGACAACTCTACCTTATTAGAGTTAGGATTTAGGGGAGAATATAGATATTTATTTGACCATTACCCTCCCCTCCTCTCCCCTGCTCTATAGAGACGGGTGGCGTGGCGCAGGGGGGTGGCGGAGAGTCGGGGTCGGGGTCGGGATCGGGGGTGGGGGTCTCCTGGGTGTAAACAATGGCTGGTTTATGTAAGGCCCTGACACCACATCTGACGTCACTATCACCCTCCCTACCGTAGCCTCCAGGTTTCCTCGTCACCGTCTTGCTTGCCTCAGAAACAACATCTGATCTATTTTACCTTAATGAGATCTAATAATTGTTTAGAAATAGTAAATGATAATTGTGATGTTTCGATTTGTTTAAATGGTTCAGTACTTGTTTATGTTTCTGAGGTATATCAGCACTTCCAGTATTATTGTCAGTGTTTTTAAATAGATTATCATTATCATCATCATCATCATCATCACTACTACTATCGTAACCACCACTACCACAAACATCACCACCCACATCACCATCTTCAACACCCCGTCCCTCATCACCACAGACAGGGGAGGTGATACTGGTAACCTGGACAAACCTGTATAGCTAACCAGGTACAGTCTCAGGTACAGAGTGTGGGCCTCTGATGCCTGAGAGAAAACCCTTTATGGTGGTGTAAAATATGAGACAAAAATCTTTATATGGGTGTAAGATGTCTGAGGAACCTTTACAAGGGAAAACTGTATGAAGAAATGTGTATAAAGGAGTAAATTGGCTTAGAAAGTCTTTATAAAGGACTGAAATACCTTGAGGGGAGGATCATCAGAGGGTAGCTTGTTTAGTATGTGGAAGTCGTCTTGGTTAAATATGTAGGGAGACAGTCAAGTTTCTTTTATGACCCAATACGAAGAAAAGAGATTCCGTAATGGCTTTACAACTTACATCAACAAGGCTTCGTTGCCTGGCCATTGTTTACTATGGTCTATGAAATTACATCATCAAACACGAGGCGAGTCGGTGTAAATACACAGTGTAAACACAGCCCTTATACAGCCAAATCATCAGCCATCAAAACTAATTAAAGTCACCTCACAAACGCCAGGGCTGAGAGGCGCTGCGTGTAGGTACGATCGGCACTTTTAGACAGCTATCATTTCCCCGATCTAATGTCGCTTAATGATGTTGACCTCCGCATCAACACACGGGTTCTTGAGTGCTTTTATAGTGGTTATTGTCTCTTAAACCGTCCCGTGTGCAGCCCAAGAAAGCGCTAATGTGACAAGAGAGACGATAATGACCCGTGCCGAGATCTCCTTTAAGGAAGGAGGAAAGAGAGGTGATTATGGGGTCGGGATGACGATCGGAGACGTTATACATATGTAGGATGTTTGTGGGCCGCTGATGAGGCTAACTGGTTCTGGTCGTGAGGAATCAAAAGGAGCGATTGTTTTAACTCCTGAGATTTTGCGAGATGCTGAGGGAATAAGTGAGGTTGTCTCGTTTGTTATTACGATGTTATCTAGTCACTGTGTACCTCTTTAAGATTTGTTGTCCGAGATGAGTATCTGGAATGAATGGCTGAGTCGTGAGGGCTGGTCGAGACGAAAGGATGACTGGCTACTGGCTTTACTGAGTGACGCTGTAAAGGTACCCTGAAGACAATAGCAACAAGGATATAAAACTCGTCTCGTGGATGTGACCCTGAGTTCATCGAGGTTTCCCCTGGTGTATAAAAATAAAAATAAAAAGTTGAAAGATACGATACGATCGACCATTTACATTAATTTGGTCCTGGTTTTATGCCACACGGAAGAAATGGACCTTATCGTATAGGTATTTAAGGTGGAAATTAGCAGGAGGGGTGACGTGGAGATATCATCTGGATGAAGCTCCAGCTGGCAGGGTCAAAACAATAGGTGATGCAACACACGAGGCGGCGGGCTGACTCGGGGCTCCAGCCTCCGGGGGGTCGTGAGGTACAGCTGGGGTGGGGAGTGAGGAGGGATAAACTGAGTTCGACTGTACACGGGAGGTGGATTTAAGGTCAGGGGAAGGGATAGAGAAGGATTTAAAGGCTTTATATTATGAAAGGATACAATGAGATAGCCTGTATGTTTATCTTCATGGGCTCTTAAGTACTGAGGATAAATACAAGGTAGACAAAGGGATGGAAAGGGAGTTGCTGTGAGCCTGGAGGTCACTTGTGGGAGTAGGGATGTGTGGGAGAGAGTAAGAGGGAGGGAAGGAGGGTGTGGTTACAGGTCGTGCTAAAGGGTACTATAGTGTGGTCCGCCAGAGGCTCTTGTGAAGTATTGAGACCGATAGACCACCTCCTCGTACCAGCGTGAGGGAGTGATTACTGTAGGAAGATCTTACATAAAAAAACACTCGGGAACACTTCATTTGAACCCCACAATCATTTGAACCTTCCCCCCCGACTCATTTGAATCCCCGAATCGTTTGAACCCACCTTTGAATTATGTAAAAATCCATCTGAAATCCTTAGAAACATTTTACATTGTATTATAATCCTCCTGGAATCACGGGAAACAAATTAAGGAACTCTTCTCTCATTACAACACACTTTCACAGTACCATTACCCAGACATGAACACAAAAGCATTAGGAAGTTGGAGCACGATTTGAATCCCCTTATGAACACATTTGAGTTTTCTTACCATTGTCTGTGGACTCGTGTGCAGTTTTTCCTCGTTTTTCCAAAAATTGTGAGAACGGACAAGAAATTTCTAATTATATATTACGATTACGTGACAACCAAAATATTTTCTCATTTTCTTTCACCAGTTTCAAGGTGTAAGTCTCCTCCATTTCTGTGTTATAATTATATACCTGCATGAAGTAATTACTGACTTACCACTGTAGGAATATTATTTAGCAATGTATAAATGTAACTAACCACTGTAAGCACCACTACCAAACATCATCACATCACTAATAAGGCCAATAAGGACAACTCATAAACTTAATAACTTAAAAAAATTACTACGACAAAATAATAGGAACCGAACACAACATAATACGATGTAATGTTTTGTTTTTATTATTCAACATTGCAATTTCACCTTCAGCTTGACCTCGCGAGTTGCATGTCAGGGCAGAGTGTGAGGCCGTGCAGGATCTAATTACCAAGTCATTTACATATTCATACGTGGGGAGGTTTAATGTAATTATTCATAATCTAAAACTCACACAACGCGTTCCTGGGGGAGCAGGAAGGAGGGTTGAGGTGGGTGGGGGGGAAGGGGGTGGGGGTAGAAAAAGTTAATACGGGTTATTAAGAGCTATATAATGGCCTGGGTTAATTACTTAGTCAGTGTGGTAGTTCAGTCATTAAACCCTGCTCGTTTACTCGTTCAATCATTTCTACATAAGCGTAAATATTTTCCTTTTCGTAAATTTATTTTCGTGTAGATAATGTCGAGGTAATTCATTTTTGGATTTTAATTTGACTTTCTTTAGTAATTATTTCAAACGGGATTTTCTTTTCAGATGAATTTAATACTAAACGGAATATTTATGGTGGAATATTTGTAATAATCTCATGTGTGTAGGCTAGGTAATAATCTTCCATTTACTTAATATCAAATATTTCTGTTTCCACCTTGGTAAATAATGTATACTGAACACACGTCTTCTAAATATATCTCAAAGTTTTCTTCTCATTCCAAAAGTTAGCGTTTGTTATATTATACAAATTTGATATGAATAAATATTGTTATAAGTAAATTCCTTTATTTTGTGTTTACCAAAGTTATTAATAAGTGATATAAATATTTTAATATATTAGCAAATGTTGATAGCGTTTTCCCGTATGTATGTAATAGTTGATATGTAAATTGGGTCATATATAATCTTAACGTAATGTCTAGCCTATCAAGTCCTGATTTATTTTGCCTCTTGTATTTGTGTATATTGTATTTTTTTCTTATTTAACCATTAGTGACTCAAACAAACACTGTAGAAACGTTGACCTAAAATCCACTAAATAATTCTGATACTCTTGCATTTTTTTTTTAAATATTATAATGTATTTTAATTTCCTTGACTAATGGGAAGACAAATAATTTTCTGGAGTAATTATATTTCTTCTATATCTAATGGGATTATATTTCGTTTTCAAATAGGGGAAATATATTACTTCTTACAACGAGAAAACAGACCATTTATGTTCTAATGTAAAATATATTTATTTTTCATTCTAGTGTGTTAATGTACATAAGTCATGCAATTCCAGCACATTTCTCATTTTATAATACAGAATATACGTATATTTTTTTTCTGGTGTATGAATGCGTGTAAGTCATGCAGTTTCACTTTCACCATTGTAAACTTTATCCTATGACCTGCAGCGCGCTCTACTGTACTGCACATTACAATACCTTCAGTTAGTCACCAAAAAAACCGCTTAATCACAATATAGCCCCGACCCCTGGCCTATCAGGGTAGGTGAGACCCGTCCAACACCTAATTGGATCTAATGATGATTTCTGGCAAGAGTTCATTCCCAGCACACGCGAGGCTGGCCCGAGCTGGTAATGGATGATGACTGGTCACCTGGCCACCACTACACCATGGCCTCACCTGGGGGCCACTGGATCACCTGAATTTATCTAGGATCACGTGGAATTACCTGGGCAACACCTGAAGTTATCTAGACACCACCTGAAGTTATTTAGAACAACACCTGAAGTTATCAAGACACCACCTGAAGTTACCTGTGCATCACCTTAATTTACCTGGGCACCACCTGAAGTTACCCGGGCACCACCTAAAGATACCTGGGCACCACCTGAAGTTACCCGGGCCCCACCTAAAGTTACCTGGCCACCATCTGAAGTTACCTGGGCACCACCGGGTCACCACCCTATTCTACTAAAATAAACCTAACACCACTTTGGGTGATCTGTAACCACTTAAAGTAAAGTAATGCCTCTTGGGGTCACCTTGAACCACTTGCAACTCCTCGTAAACCAGTTTTAGCCAATTACATTCACCTAAAGACCACCTGAGTCACCACTGAATCACCTACATCTACTGGTATCCTTTTTGGGTCTCTTGTGTCAAAACGTAAATCAGGAGATAATTTGGAGACGATTCAGTGCAGAACATCAAAGACAAGTCTCCCCTCATTAAGACTCCGAACTTGGCAAAATCTACTATCCCTTCAGACTAATCCTTGAGATACCCTGATTCTTTATTTAGCCAAAAATTTGATAGACAATAATGGTTAGAGTAACATTGGTAATTACATGAGTGAAGCGTTGATAGTTGTGTTGCTGTCTTGGAAGGCACCCGAGTCGACTGTATTTAGAACAGTTAATCGTTCCTGTTATCTGAACAACTGATATGTTCCAGTTTACTTTTTGTGGTTAATTGTAGAAAAAGTTGTGTATCTGCTTCTGAAGGACAAGGAATATGTGTTTAAAGTGTATTGTCTTTGTGGTCTTACGCGTGTAAATGAACCACGAGAACAAGAATTAATATTGTAAAAAGAAATCCTACTTTGTGCGAGTGTACATTGAGGAAGGTGGCAACGAGAAGTACAAGAATACAAGAAAGTGTAACGTAAAAAACTTAATTACTTATATTGTGTGTGAAGGTGTTCTAGGAGGAGAGTGAGACTGTGACCACTTGGATGTTGTAGCGGCAGGTGACAAGAGGTGGTTGAGGGGTGTTCCTCTTCCCCCCCTGTACCCTAGTGCATGTGGACGCTGACGTGAATATTGTTCCGCCAATATTAACATAAGGTGTGTAGCGCAGCTCTCCCCTGTATATTGTTAGTTAACGAGCGGATCACGGCAATTTGTGGCCTAACAAGGCTATTAGGCGCTCACTTCCACGACCTGACAACCTGCCAGACCCGCCTTAATGCACTCGGGATTTGGGCAAACATTAAGTTTTACGGCTCGCATTAATTTTGGACTAGATTCTATTAACAACGTTTTTATGAACATATTCTGTTACTGGATAAATTAAATGTGAAATAACCGTAAGAACATTAACGTTGGGTAATGGTGTTAGTGTGTAATTTCAATATTTAATTCAATATAACCGGTCAGCACATAATTCATATCAATATCTGGTGTTGGTGTCAGAAATGTGTAATAAAGTATTTTGTTGTGTACCTTGAGGTCTGCCTCGAGAATACCGCGTAAAGGACCACAAAGAGAATGGCATGTAAATTAGGGAACAGTACAAGACTGACCTATGGGAAGGAACACAAATCACAGGGGAAGGTAGATGTGGTGAGCCTTAACTAGACATAATGGTACTGTACCAATACTGTTAAGGGGTACTAGAAGGTGTCTCGGGCAGTCTTTTAAAGGCTCTTGCCACTGGTGAAGAGAATACCAAATACCTTTCATAGACAACGCTGGGATGTATGGTGGGTGGTTATGGTTGCACTATAGTATTGCCTCTGATTTGTAACCACGCCAATGGCCTAAAGTAATTGGGTGGTGATGTGATTTTGCATAGATAAGGAATTGTATTTACATGTAGGGAGTGAATGGTAGGGAGATTGCTCACACTAACAGCTTGAGGGCACTGACTAAATGGTAGATGGTAGATTCAAGTAGAATGTGTTCTCTCAGGTACCCGACAGCTGTGTTAGATGACTCAATAAAGGCTTCGGGAGGCTTAAATATAACAGCTAAAGACAAGTGAGATATAATCTTCAGCTACACAGATGTTGGGAACTCTGGAGGTCACTTGAGGGAAGGAGCAGACCTAACCTCCCCCAGACCTCAACTTGACGACCTCTCATTATACCCACATCTGCCAATTAACAAAGAACCTCCCATAGACAAGACCACCATGTCAACAACTCATCCGTCCAGGGTAAAGGCTGGAATTCTTAATAACATGTTAACGATGTAGTGCCAATTTGCCTCTCACCATGAACCATCCATCACTGGGCTGTGTTCTTTGTGTAGGTGACGCGTCTGTGCGGGTCTTCCTCACTCAAGCCTCGGGACACGACCGCTGCGTAATGCATCAATTATATGATTACCTGTACTGGGTAATGGTGGCCTACCTGCAGCATTGTTTATATGGGGTGAGAGTCGGGAGGGTCGTAGGGGTGAGAGTCGGGAGGGTCGTAGGGGTGAGGAAGGAGGGGTTAGGGTGAAGAGGGAGGGTGTTGAGGTGAAAAGGGAAGGGGAAGGGGTGAGGGTATGTACGGAGGTGATGGGTGTCAAGCTGGTGATGGATAGAGGTGTTAGGGTACTGTGGAAAGGATATATTTGCATATTAAGTAATTTAAGGAAAGAATCGGATTGAAGATTGAGTGTATCGGGAATTCTTTGTATATACACACACACACACACACACACACACACACACACACACACACACACACACATTTAAATTGTCATTAGTTCTAAAATTATTATTATTGTTGAAAATCTGTTTGTAAAAAAATTTCGCCACAAGGATTTCTCATCCATTAACATAATTTATAAAAAAACCTTCCATTAAAAAATCTGGCGCCAGTGATTCCTGCATTGTTCATTAAAGGACATCAGGAGGCGATTTGCATTACAAGTTAGCATGATGAGGGATTCTTATGCTAAATTTACCCCCATAATTTATGTCCTATTCTGAACCTGAGAGATGCACGACGCTGATAGTGACCTGAGTAATTGTCCTTGATATTGATGATAATTTATGTCGGGTTGGCTGTAAACTTTCACTTTCTGACGGCGATCCATCTATCGAGTGGTGGTGGGAGGATGGAGGGGGTGGGTATTGAGGATTGGAGGTGGGGTGGTGGAGGTGGAGTGGTAGGGATGTGGAGTAGTGTGGGGGTGGGGTGTGGGTGGTCTCCATCGTAAGTCATGCGTCTCGGGCTGTAGGTCACATACTGGAAAGTACACGTGCATGTATTAAGCATAAAACGACTCCACACTTCTCCACACCGCTCCCTACTCCCACACACCTTCGTATTTTCTTGTTTTTTTTTGTCCGTGGTGCTGTACTTGATTGCCGAAAACCTTACAGGGATTGTATTGATATTTTAGGAATAAGAAGAAAAAAAATAATCGTGAAAATTATTTCTTAAATGATATCGTAACTTTCACCTGTGTTTTCTGTGTAAAATTCTACTTCGCTTATCTGTGTAAATTTTTGTATCTGTAGGTTCCCCCAACACCATCACCTGATGTATAAGACGGAACAGTACAGTCAGTTTCCCCCCCCACCCTTCCACTTTTAGCATGGCTCACCATACCTGTAACCTTTACTACTTGATCAATGTAAGCATTAAGCAGACGGGCGACATCACCCCGCCTTGTACTACCTCTTATGGAAGCAGCTCCTCAATTCTTCCTCCATTTACCTTGGTGCACTTTCTGCTTGTTGTACAGTCACGGTCTAGATAATACACAAACCTCATCATGTTTCTTAAATATTCTGGAACCAAAGATCAGACCAGAATCCAGTTATTCCATAGACTATACGAACAAGATTTATCAGTTGTAAACTATAAATTCACATCTTACTACAACAAAAACTAACATTATAATCCATAAGTTAAGGAACAGTTGAAACCATTAAGAGATAACAATTATCCTACCGTGGCGATAAGGAGTGTTAGAGGAGTAACCTATGAACAGAGGAGTTAAAGTTAGGGTAAGAACTAACACGACCCACATACCTCCCCCCATCCATTCTCACCCTGTCAGTACTGCTAATGTTGCCCCCTACATTCATTTCCTTCACCACCTGGGCCGTCACGCACCCTTCACCTATAGCACACACCCCTCCATCACTACCACATACTGTACACCCCTCCATCACTACCACATACTGTACACCCCTCCATCACTACCACATACTGTACACCCCACCATCACTACCACATACTGTACACCCCTCCATCACTACCACATACTGTACACCCCTCCATCACTACCACATACTGTACACCCCTCCATCACTACCACATACTGTACACCCTCCATCACTACCACATACTGTACACCCCTCCATCACTACCACATACTGTACACCCCTCCATCACTACCACATACTGTACACCCCTCCATCACTATCCGCACATACACGTACAATCACTATGTGCTTTCCTCTACACCACATACACTCCTAAATTCTCTCTCTCTCTCTCTCTCTCTCTCTCTCTCTCTCTCTCTCTCCTATCCCTTCTCTAGCCAGTGCAGCTTCAGAAGAGCCTGGTTTGTGGTGGCAGCGGGGGTGACCATAATTTACGGCAGGTCTGGCGTAACAAAGCGGCGGAGGTTGTGTGGTGCTGCGGCGTGTGTGTAGGTGTGTATGTATGTGAATGTGTAGGTGTGTGCGTGTGTGTCTGTGTGTATGCTTGTTGGCCCTTGTAGTTCCTCAGGCGTCGGCGGCTCCTTTGCCACACCAGCGGTTTTGCAACTTTTGTATTAACACTCTTTCAGCAGTACGTGCCTGTAACACTCCCGCACTTGTACTTGTCGAAGTGAATGTGGCCTCCCCTAAGGTCCAACGTACATCAAGTTCTTCCTTTTAGTATTTGATTCACTTTCTTTCTCCCGGGGCAATTTTTAAAGATCTTGCAACACTCCTGAACCCTTCCTACAGGACTCCTACAACTTCTGAAAGAGTGGAGGTCCTTCAATCGTTAAACTAGCCTTTAAAGATCCACTGGCAAAGGGTATACTATAATACTTTCTTACACGCACACACTCACACACACCCACACACGCTGACTAGAGGTGCACACACGCTGACTAGAGGTGGTGGTAATTTGGATGGACTGGGTGTTGGTGGTCCCATACGATTTATATAGAGGTTTTCCTTGGTAGACTCGGTGATGAAAGGTTTATTGCAGTGTTTGTCTCTTAAATTGTCGCCGAGAAGACAGAGAAATAAACCAGGACTTGGTTTGTGTAGGCAAGATGGAAGATTAACAAGGTAGACATTGTGGAGCAGAGGCAATATTCACAAACATTCGAAGATTAATTTTTTCCTCGTAACTGGAGACGTTAGAACACATCTAACTGATTGACTTAAGCTAAAAACCTCAAAATAACTTCCAGGACTTACCTTAACAATTTACTAGAACATAAAACTAAGAAGTGTAGAGATTTCTTTTGGGAATTTTTTACTAGAGATTAGAGAGACAATAGTGAGGACATATTAAGAGATTGCCTTAACCAGAAGCGGAGGGTCATGACATGTAGGGTACCTGACCAGGCGTTTATGGGGCGAGGATGATGGAGGTGGCTGTAGAGGGACGTACAACACTCACCCCCCACCACACCTACATCATCTCCCCCACCACCACCACCACACCAACACTGATGAAGGGGTGGGGGGGGATTTACTCTTTTCACCCAACACACTTTAGTCATCTTAATATATGTCAGTTAGTAGAGGTTGTTTTCTCTCGAGGGACTCAGAGAAGGGTGAAGCACTCCTAAAATATTGAACTGAATTAACTGCTTGAATGTTCACACGCACACACACACACACACACACACACACACACACTCTTATATCGTAAATTCTATCCAATTTTGGTAAAGTGAATGTTTTGCACCAGTTTGTAAATGTCGGAATGCGGGTTCTAGTGATGATATTGCCGCGGTGCCATAAGAGGTGTAAAAAATCCAATAGACGTCGCTAAATAGATATTGAAAAAGTGTATTGAATGAATACTGAACATAAATTACACTGACGGTACAAGTCAAACAATGCTGCAATAAATTGTGTCTCAGCTGAAGCATAAAATCAATAAATCTCGAGGAACGAAAAAAGTGTGTTTGAAGGTCTTGAGTAAATAAGAGAGTAAATCACTTAGGGTGAAGAAGAAGAAGGATGAAAGTAAATTAAATAGAAAAATTGAGAAACAAATTCCAGAGTAAAGTATGAAAAGAAAGACTTAATGAGAAATAAAAAGAAAGACTTAATGAGAAATAAAAACTGTTTTATAGTAACCTTAATATTTTGTTTTACCAGTACACATTATTTTGTCTAAAAATTAAATTAATTGAGCAATCTTAACAGTAGTGAGTAAATTCTAATTCTGAACCAACACGAAGAAGACACCTTATCAGTACTAAATGAATCGTCTGCAAAGAAAGCGAGAGAAGACGACATCGTTCCCAGAATAAAAGGTGAGCTACCATGTTCCTCATCCTAGCAGATAAAACAAAAGAACCTGGGGATGGGACACACACACGGGGCCGCCTCGTAAACACGCTGCACCATGAGGGGATGACCCAACTCCTGTGTAAGGGAACCATCCATCAAGCCGCACCATTGTGGCAGGACATTGGGCCAGTCCTATACGGCAGTAGGACAACTGTACCGTGCATTATGGTTGGCTAAATGACCTCGCTACCTGTCAAAAACCACGATGTATCTGCTTGGGTGTTGGGGGCTTGAGCAGAGTGACGGGAAAGGTGGTGTGCGGGGGCTTTGTGGTGCGTTTCCCCCATATCGGGATCCGACTGTGTGTACTCGGGTTGTCGCATTGAGGGTCGAGGTTTTCCTTTTTGCTTATCACCTCATCAGTCTGGGATCTTTGTTAGTCAGTCTCTCTCTCTCTCTCTCTCTCTCTCTCTCTCTCTCTACTTTATTTTTAAACTACCGTGACAAGACTTTACCTGCTCAATATCCACACCGCATCCAACTTTCTCCTTATACTTGGGTTTTTATATCCATGATCCTTACTTTGTTATCCACACCTTGCGACCTTCCCTTCGTCTGTTTGTCTGTCGGTGTTTTCTCGATCCTCCAGTGAAATCTAATTCCTCGTGGAGATCCTTTGGGTAAAGCCCTTGCAGACCGTCCAAGGATCCCGTCTATTCATCCACATGCTGAGAAAAACACACACACACACATACACACAAACACACACACACACACACACACACACACACACACGCTCTGCATTCACTACTCCCGACTCTGACAATGAACCTTCAAAATGTCGTTCGTATTTGCTAACTTTTTTTTTAGGGAGATTGTTTACATATATTTTTTGAGGCTTTTGTTTATTTAGACTTACTTTTATTTTTTATGTATTACCTCCTCCTCCTCATCGTCCTCCTGCTCCTGCCTACTGTTTATCTACTTTCCTCCTCTTTCATCATCATCCACTCCTCTCGTCTTCTATTATTCCTCCTTTATTGCCACCTACTCCTTTCCTTTTCTTCTCTTCCTTCCTCTTCTTCCTGCTCTTCCTCTTTTTCCCTCTCTTCCTCTTCTTCCCTCTCCTCCTTCCGTACCTCTTCCTCCTCCTCTGCTCCCGAAGGATGGGTGTGGACGCAGAAGGAGTCGTCAAGGGCGTCTCTATCATCCATAACAGCGTCTACAGTACTCTGGCCTCCACGAATTTACCTCCACTACCAGACGTGCGTGACCTCCAGGGTGTCAAGCTCCTGACCTCACTCTCGTCTACTTCAGCTGATGTTAGTGGGGGTTGGGGGTAGTAGTAGGGGTGATGAGGGTGGGGGTAGGGGTGAGGAGGGTGGGGGTGGGAGGTGTGAGGATGTGGGGGGAGGTGGGGAGGAGGGGAGGTGGGGTAAGGTGGGGGGGGGTAGGGGTGAGGGTGTGGGTGTGAGGGGTGAGGAGGGTAGGGGTGAGGAGGGTGGGGGTAGGGGTGAGGAGGGTGGGGTAGGGGTGAGAGAAGGGGCTGAGAGGGGGCTGATTGTGGTGCTAATGGTTCTAGTGGTGGTAATAGGGTGTTGGTTTTGACAGGATGGTGAGGGTGGTTGGGAGGTGGTGGTGATGGATAATGATGGAGATGATGGTGGAGATGATGATGGAGATGACAGTAGGACTTTGGGGATTAGTGATGGAGACAAATGATAACAGTAGTATAAAAAACAATTGATTATGGCGGGTGAATGGCTGTAGTGATGGAGATATGGTAATCATGGTAGAGAGATGCTGTAGAACTAATAACTAATAGCAATAATGGTTGTGAAATAAGAAATATATAACAGAATAATTAGCAAAGTAAGAAAAGTAACAAAGTGAAAGTAACAAAAATAATTAACGGAAATAGCAGTAATGAAATACGGTATAAGGTACTGACCCACACACCTTCCCGCCCTTCATCTTGTAAGCGTTACGTTCGCTAGCGTTAGGTGGCGTTCGAGTAAAGTAATTGGATCGTACGTTAAGAAGTAATTGATGATCGACAGGACGATATAAGGTTGATAATATACGGCCGCAGGATCGACCCTCTGCCAACGTCATGAATATGCGATCGACCAGTGGCCAGATAATTTTATTTTTTGTGTTTTGGTCTTGATCGTCTTTTGTTCCTTGTTACGAGTGGGGATGTTTCTCAAGGCGACCAGATGAGGGATAACTCTCATTACATTCATATTACCGTGAAAAAATTGTTCTCATTTAATAATAATAACTCAATATAATTTATAACTAAGATATTGAAATACACACACACACAAAAAATGTTTTCAGTGTATATATCAAGCGAGTCATAATTATGTATCACTGTTCACAATAGAAGTAAGGGACAAAGACATAACATGAACCTCAGTGATATTTCCATTAAGCAAACTGAACCATGATAATGTTGAAATGTTACTCGGGTGTTGATGTACAATATAATTTACACAAGATTTCCAGGAATGAAACTCCAAATGTTAGTAATATTTATGTTTTTTGTTTTCCTTTGGCCGAATAAATTTTCAGTAAGTAATTTATGTGTGATAAAAGTTGGTGTTCTTGTTCACATACTCTGTTATATCCGGCTCTGTAATATATCCGGTTATACCATCAGGCTTTAATACTTTATCTAGTTATATACCTTCTGTTATATACTGATATAATCTCGTTATATGTCCTGACTCACTAGTGATATATTGTTCAATTATATACTGTACCTCTTCCTATATACTGACATATTACCCTGGTTTATCTCTCTCTCTCTCTCTCTCTCTCTCTCTCTCTCTCTCTCTCTCTTTCTTTAATAATATATCACTCGTGTTATAAGCTTCCCCGTCCACGCATATATAATCCTTGAAAATATGCTTCAGGTAACCAGGGCACCGGGGTATGCTTGGGGTATGCTTGGGGTATGCTAGTGGAGGAACCATTGTACCCAGGCAGGTGTGTGCGGCGTAATATACTCATAAATTATAAGCCAAGACGTGAATAGGGTGAGGAAAAAGTATGTTGATTCAGCCAATACTCCTTTGAAAGCTAAAGTCGTCGTGTGTGTGGAGGGTGTGGGTGTGTGGGGGTTGTGGGGAAGGTGTGGGTGCGGGAGGGGGTGCGTGCGGGATTCCCAAGGGCTCTCTGTAGGTTAATTCTGCCCCTTAACTGTTTGTTAACTGGACGTATCTAGTTAAGGTAGATTCATAGAGTAATTTTGGACTTTTAATTGCACTAAGGAAATGTACAGTTGCTTCAAATGAGTTCCCTTACCCCCCCAGTGGTGACATTTGCATATATATGTGGCGTCGTCACATTACTAAGCGTATCAATGAATGGGTAGTAGTCTTGTAACGATGGAGCTGATTGGTGGACAAGGTAGGGTGTTGGACGCCAGGGGGTAGTAGTAGCCAACAAGAGGCTAATCATAGGCTCACGCAGGTTCTTCCCCAACTGCCAATTATCTTCATGATCTAATATCTAGTCATCAGTCTTGCAGTCAGGTATAAACTTTGACAGGTCTTAGCAATAGAAAGATTTAGCACGTGTGGACAGTGTAAGGTGGTGGTATACCGGCTAGCACATTGTAGGTCATCTTCGAATTTTTGTTTCGTCCTGATTAACATAACATCCATAATGTTTAGGATATATACACATATAAAATGAGAGTTTCAGGAGGCAACCTTCATGACTCAGTGGACCCCCCCACCACCACCACTCCCTCCTCAAAGAGCAAGAATTTGTCTCTACACTACCTCAGTACCCCCACCCCCCCCCTTCCACCACCACCACCACCACTGTCCAGCCTTACCACACACGGTGGATGGGTCTGTCAACCAGTACTTATTATCAAAGACTCCTTTAAGCTAATTTATCTTAAGACACAAAACACGATAAAATCCTTCACTTAAAACTGTAAAGACATTAAACAAGATTATATATTAGGCAGATCAATAGAATTTAATGTATTGACAAGATAAATTGGTAGAGGAACCACTTACTGCAGACTTTCACTTATTCAGGTAATGACCAAAACTCACATTAAACAATAGACGTCTGGTGAGTTTTTCTTATGAGTAGTAATTATGCTGTTCATATTCGGTAACTGTCGACCCCTTCTCAGAATTGCATAAATTCTACATCGTACAGAATATAAAGAATTTTCTGAGTAATGCTAATTTTAACAGCACCTAAAATCTGCTTCATTGGATTGTGATGACACGTTACAGGTGTAGAGTGTTGTTGAGGGAAGGGGAGGGAATGAAAGAGGGGGGAGAGAGGGAAGAGAGGAGGGTGAGGTAGGGGAGGAAGCGACAGCGGGGGTGCCAGTGGAAAGAGAGGGGAATGAGAAAGATGGGAAGATTAGAGGAGGGGAGACAACTGGAAAAAAACGAACAGGGGAAACGAGGGGAAGGGGAGGAATGGAATGGAAGTAAATTAGGGAGGTTCCAGACAAAGGTGAGTGTGGCAGCAAGACGGTGACCAGGTAATTAATTAGAGTATAACACAGGCACCTCTGACAAGTAGCTCGACCAGTCCACACACTCTTACAGTAGCATCTTGTTACGGCAGAGTCTCAGTGTTGATTTGACGCCATTTTGGTCCTCTCTCTCTCTCTCTCTCTCTCTCTCTCTCTCACCAGATTTTCGAGATAAAGCCCCAAGTTGTTTGTTTGCTTGGTGGTGACAAGCGGAGAACAATGGTGGCCGTCTACAGCAGGTGAGTTAGACCAGGTAATTGCACACTGCTAAGCCCCTGGTTCATGTCTCCTGCCGAATTGTTACTTATGTTTGTGTTACAGTGACCATTGTGTCGAATTGCTTTATGAGACGTAGTTTGCTTAGTAATTAGCACATTCGATTAGCAAAGATAAGAGACTGTCTGCATACAAATCTAGGAGGACCGATTGGACGAGGTGGATTTTCTTGTCGTTCAATTGTGTAAAAAAAATTTCTTGGGTCAAGTTTGTTATATAAAAATTCTTTGGATTCAAGAGAGTTTTTGTTCCTCTTGTATTTGAGAAATATTTGTATATTTAATGAAATCTGTACCTTTGTTTGTGTACCTGTTCTTATAAACTATACCTGGGTGTACCTGTAACTATACTGGTCTTTCTGTAGTAATGAAACGAAACTATTTTTTTTTTGGGGGGGGGGGGATCTGGTTAAATATATCCGTGCATCTCTCGTATTTTATTCTGATATTTCACCTTATTTTTCACTCTTCTATTTCTCTTGTATTCACTCTTACTTCACTCTTATTTCACTCTTATTTCACTCCGGATTATACCTCCACTTCCTCCCCCTTGCTAGCTCCGTTATTCTCCCGTCATCAATAGCGGAATATTCTCATAATTTATCGCTCTTAAAATTTTTACCGCCAGCTTAATACACACACCTGTATGTCTCTCCCTATTAGTTCTCTCTCAGGTCAGCTCACCGCCCAGAGATGGATTTATTTCCCTGAGAGATCGCTAGAGATTTTATTTCCCGATTCAACTTGGGGGTTATTTCTGTGGTTGGCGTTTGAAGGAAGCAATGAGAGTTTATTTTTATGAGGTGTGTTGTTGTGTTGTTCAGAGTTGCAAGTACGTCGTGTCGTGTCTGTGTCGTACGTCGTGTCGTACGTCGTGTCGTCTCTTGTGTCGTAAGTCGTTGCATACTGAGTAGTCTTCCAGTGGTCGTGCGTCATTATGTCATCGGTTATATTCCATCAATACTGTGAATGAAACCTCCAATAGTCGTACGTCGTCGTACTGGTGTCAACATATCGTACTATCGAAAACGAACGGTTACGTGTCATCCGTATTAGAACGACCAGACGACCTCCTGGCCTCGTATACGTCGTCGTGCGTTATCTGACGTGTGTGTGTGGTGTACAGGTCAGCTGATCACTATCTCTTGGCCTGGCACCAAGGGTCATTTTCAGGGTCAATTTTTTCTCTCCTCCTCCTCCACCATCCATGGCATTTCCTGGGCTATCTTCCCCCACTTAAAATTGTATTATCTAATTTTTTTTTACTATATACAACTAATTTGCATTTTTATCTTATTTTCATTATCATTTTAATCTTAATCCCACTCGATGTTTTTACTATATTCCTTCAGATTTTTTTATTTTTTTCTTAATTTTCGATCTGTTTTTCTCGGCTCGTTAAACATTTCATCATTATATTCTTATTCTTCTTCTTGCTTTTCTTCTCCATTTTTTTTTCTCAACACTCAAAACTTATATCTCACAGTTCTTACCTTCTTTTGTGAGGTGAGTAAGTGTGTGACTCAGGCGAGATTTACGAATATTCTCTGTTATTTATCATCCCCATATTGCTGTCAAGAGAACGTATGTGTAGTTAATGCAATCTTAGAGTAATTTTGCTGTAATTTAGGACATTATTTAGCTCTTCTACTCAGTGAGCTAATTAGGCGGAATCTTATATCGTCACTTGCTCGTGAAATTTAACCTATGGAATTACGAACCATTGAAAGTCTCATCCCAGGAAGATACAGAGATTGTGTAAGTTAAACGAGTGAGTGTGTTTTGATGATCACAGAAGAGTGTTGCTTCTGCACTTGCACTGTTATTAAATGTTCTTTTATCACGCCAACAAACTCCAGCAACGAATAATAACTCTGAGTATGCCTTAAAAAGTGGTCTTAAAATACAAAAAAAAGATCATAATATATCCTCTAAAAAACCAACAAAAAGCCATAACCTCAACGTAAACAAAAACACAAAACGTGAATAAAAAAAAATATTGACCCAGACGAGAAACTCCCTGGGCAGAGCTGTATAACGTAAATAACACGAGTGACAGGTACAGCCCCGCCCTCTCTGGGACGGAGGACGCACTGACCATGACAAAATAAAACCTTCATTAAATAAATGCAAAATAAATCAAACTTTACTCTTTCGATCAGCACACACGCCCTCGGGATGAATTGAGATGGAGTGTTAATGGCGACGTGGGATTGTTTTTTTTTTTTTTCTCTCTTTAGGGGGAGAAGGTTTTCGGGTACTGGACAGTCCCTTTCACTAGTGCGTTTACAGGGGCTGGTTATATAAACATTCCATAAATCATTATCTTTGAGGTATTTGTTTTAATATTGTTTTAATTTGATCCCATAATATGTTTATTATTGTTAGTTTCCTTTTGTTGAATGTAAACAAACACAGAGCTGCCACACTGCACAACACCTAACGAGCCCCTGTAAACGCGCTAGTGAAGGGGACTGTACATATAGATTGTTGTTTTGCTTCTCTCTCTTGCCTGTGTCGTCTTCTTTAAAATACCCTGCGTTTAATTCCTCAATGTTCCAGGGTCACTGTTTCTGTAAATCTCACAGTGCAAACTAGTCCTGGCAATATTCAGTGTTCAGTGCTCAAAAAGTTGTGTTTGGTAGGTGTTTTCGGTGTATAAATGCTTCACACTTCTCATAATATTCAGGCATCACAAAGTTTATAATACTGATTGGTCATAATGTTCATAAGACATAACATTCACTAGTTCAAATACCAACAATAATTATACTCAACCTTTAACTTAGCATCCCAAAACTCGCAAAAGTCCGCAACACTCACGAACCTATATCAAAGTTTGCAACACACAAAACTTGCAACTGTAGCAAATTTCGGGGCCAATCGATTACAACACCTTCGTCTCACCATTAAGATTAGCTTCTCCAGTCTCCCTTGATCCCAATACCCTGTCCCTGAAACCTTCAACACGGGTCCCATAACTCAACCTTCTGGTGTCTTGATCCCCCTTCCAAGTCCTTCATCCGGAAAGTATACAACCCCCCCCCACCCCTTATACGGTCGCTGATCCCCTTGCAGAAACAAAAATACTTCTATAATCGCTTAATGGGAACTGGATCGTCTTAATGGGGTGTTTGATGGAATTTTAAGGGAGTGTGTGATGGTTGTTTTAGCAGATTCGAATAGTATAGAGAGTTTCCAATGGAGAATGGATGAGTTAGGATGGTTTTTTGGTGGAGATTGGAATATATTTAACTCTACAGTACGTAAGTATAGATAGATATGTGATCGTAGACAGAGCCAACACGATGTTACTAATATGATGGGGGTTAGGTCGCTGCTCCCTCCCTCCCTATACCTTTGGCACACGCTAGCTATGAGATATACAGTGAAGGCCCTGAGTGAGCTTGTTCCTCCTGCCACGCCTGCCACACACTTCCTCCTCCTCATTCTCCTCCTCTTCCTCCTCCTCTTCCTCTACTTCTTCCTCCTCCTCCTCTTGCTCTTCTTCCTCTTCAGTACCTTCCATCAGCACCTGTCACACACACACACACACACACACACACCTTCTCTTCAATGGCTCTAAACACCGGCTCCTTTATAAAACACTCACTTGCCCTTTGGATCTCCTGTGTCTTTTGATGTATGTACTGTCCCTGTCTTTCTGTCTGTCCGTCTGTCTGTCTGTCTGTCTGTCTAGTCTGGACGTAAACAGACACGAAGGAAGACATTTGTGACTTTGCTCTCGGTATCATTCTGTCATACCGGTCTATCCTGTCTACATATTGGTCTATTATCTTCTGTCATGTCTCCGTCTGTCTACTATTCTGTTCTTTGGTGTTTGTTTATCTAGATTGTCTTGTTTATTCGTGTGTCAGCCATTGTTTACTCGACTTGCATTATCTCTCACCAATGCTACCTTCTCTCACCCATGCTACAGTCTCTCACCCATGCTACAGTCTCTCACCAATGCTACCTTCTCTCACCCATGCTACAGTCTCTCACCCATGCTACAGTCTCTCACCCATGCTACCCTCTCTCACCCATGCTACAGTCTCTCACCCATGCTACAGTCTCTCACCCATGCTACCTCTCACCAATGCTACCTTCTCTCACCCATGCTACAGTCTCTCACCCATGCTACACCCATGCTACTCTCTCACCCAATGCTACCTTCTCTCACCCATGCTACAGTCTCTCACCAATGCTACCTTCTCTCACCTGTTGGAAAATATTCACCTGATGATGACAAAAACAAACAAAAATAAACTTAACAGGTGAATGGAATTAAACCACAAGACTAGAAAACCAGAAACTGAACTGACTATCTGATACATCCACGAACCTTAGCATCTGTTACAACATTATAAATAAGATCAAGAAGTAAAAACAAGATCTTGGTAAATATATCTTTAAAAATAAGTAGGAGATGTTATTACTCTGGGGAGGAGGAGACATCACGGTGTAAAAAACATAGACCAAAGTGTGAACACAATCTCATGAGGCCGTCCCATGCTGTGTAAAGAGTTGTTGTAGCGTAGATGGGTAAAAAGTTGAGGGAATATGTGTAATGACGGTGTTATTATGTTAACTCGTCACTACACGCCGCAGGAAGATGCTACTTAGAGTTTAACCTTTCGGTACAATTTCACATAACCTGAGGAAATATTTCATCATCATCGAAAGCTTAAGACATTGTATCCTAAAATGTTGTGATTGTGTTTAAAGGGTAAAGTTATCTTACTGCAGGAGTTAGGTTATCTTAGTCACCGAGGTAATTCATTGTACAAGAAGCTTGGCATTATACTCAAAGGGTAAAGCAGAGTTTTTATACCGACGAGCAAAGGTGACTGAGGATTTCCGGGTCCAGAGTAGTCTATAATTTTGCGTAAGAAGCAGAAAGATTGTCTTGTGAATCGCGCTTACGTAGAGGAAGCTGAGATATTAAACATGACATCCAAGTTTGATAATTCTTACACTTGCGGTGTACTGAAGACATTGTCTACTATTTATGATGTCTGGTGATAAAATCTATATCATTTTTTGGTTCTTTTAACAATTTAGATCAAGTAAATGTTGTGTATATGATCACCAGAACACATAATTTTGACAATTATTTTGGATAATATGTACGATAAGTGCTGGCGAAGAGTTTCTTGGCTTACGAAGATATTAATATCCTCGTAAATTAATTGTAAATAAAAGTAAAATCAACAAGAGATAAATAAACAGTTAATAATACATCGAGACACAACAGAGAAATTAGGTTCCAAAGAAACAAGAGAATTATCATATTTTTCCACCAATTATTCTTGATTTTTCCGAACACTTTGTTTATATAGGAACAGTATCATAAATCATTATAGTTAAAAGACCTTATAATATTAAACACTGAAATTACACAATCAATCGCAAACATAAGTCGGAAAAACAAACAAAAAACAATTACAACTCATCAGTAATGTTAGCTGTCATTATCAAGACTTAAAGTCCAGTCATTACCAACTACTTGTATCGTCATCTCGGGAAACAAATGAAACACAGACGTAAATTTGTATTCGTCTGTTGTAACTATGTGAAGTTCTGTTGGTGAAAGAATACGGCGGCTGGTGTGTTACCGTGTGTGTGTGTGTGTGTGGACATCCTCGTGTGTCTGCGTGTGGATGTAGGTCTGGCGTGGATGAGAGGTCGCATGTAAGGTCTGGTGTGGATGAGAGGTCGCATGTGAGGTCTGGTGTGGATGAGAGGTCGCTTGTAAGGTCTGGTGTGGATGAGAGGTCGCATGTGAGGTCTGGTGTGGGTTAGAGGTCGCATGTAAGGTCTGGTGTGGGTAAGAGGTCGCATGTGAGGTCTGGTGTGGGTAAGAGGTCGCATGTAAGGTCTGGTGTGGGTAAGAGGTCGCATGTGAGGTCTGGTGTGGGTAAGAGGTCGCATGTAAGGTCTGGTGTGGGTAAGAGGTCGCATGTGAGGTCTGGTGTGGGTAAGAGGTCGCATGTAAGGTCTGGTGTGGGTAAGAGGTCGCATGTAAGGCCTGGTGTGGATGAGAGGTCGCATGTGAGGTCTGGTGTGGGTAAGAGGTCGCATGTAAGGTCTGGTGTGGATGAGAGGTCGCATGCGGGGTCTGATGTGGGTGTGCGCGTGTTTGTAAACTGGAAATACTGGAGATTACGCCTGCGGCCCATCGGTGCATACTATGATTGGCAGACAGGGGTGATGGGCAGGTCTGATAGCTCCAACATTGGACATTAACCTTCACTCGCCCAGGCCCGTCACGATGACCAGATAGTGAACCAATGATTTTGTTTGTTTTGTCTTTATTCTTTTATCTGTCTGTCTGTCTGTCTGTCTGTCTGGCTGTCTGTCTGTCTGTCTGTCTGTCTGACTGTCTGATCTCTGTCGTGGATGGATATTAGGTATTGCTCTTGTCTGTCTGTTGCTCTCATCAGTGTCTGTCTGGTGATGGACATTAGGTGATGCTTTAATTTCTGGCTGTATGTCTGTCTGTCTGTCTGTCTGTCTGTCTGTCTGTCTGTCTGACCTCTACTTGTCAGAGGGGTCATATTAGCTCTTCTTATATTTCTATTAGTGCATCATTGTTCGATATTCGTATAATTGGTTGAACATCATTACGTTATTCTCCCTTCGTATTCTTTTTCCTCATCTCTTCCTCTTCCTTCTATTCCTTCTCCTCCACCTCTTCCTCTTCCTCTTCGTGTGAGCTGAGAGGCAGGATGGTGAGTGAAAAAGGTTTGAAAGAGCGAGACTGAGAGAAAGAGAGAGAGAGGAAGAGAAGTTTAGTGAGAGATCCCGAAACAAAAGAGAGGAGAGGCAGACGGGCGGACGGAGAGACAAGCGGACAGAGAGACAGACAGACGGACAGACGGAGAGACAAACGGACGGAGAGACAGACGAACGGACAGAGATACGGAAGGACGGATGAACGTGCGGAGGGCGGGCGCGTCATGGTGAACATATAAGGGCACCTGAGTCACACATGTAAATCAGGGTTGTGTTATCACCCGGACACCGATGCTACTTGTCGTGTTTGTCCAGTGCTCCCTGACCCTGAATTATGACCTCCTCATGGCCCACGACTGAAGCAAGCCAAGATGGCGTCTAAATTGCACTGAAACTATACCTGATCATTGGGTAAGGATGTTGATGCACTTGAGTCTCCTTATGTGTCTTCATCGGACAAAAGTGACGATGGACAAGATGGTGTTGAAGTGACGTTGAGATTCTATGCTTCTCAACTGGGCACAAGACAAGATGGCGTCTAAGTGGTACTGAGACTCAATAGGACTTCCATCATCAGAGTCAGTTTTTCTTTTACTTGGACATTATGAAAACATATATGATTTATCAATGGATCGTAGGACTTTTTTTTTTTACACCATTTTGAATTTTAATGTTTTTGTGTTAGATTAAGTGAATGAGTGAGTTGTAGGGAAGCGATAGTGTAGTGATAACGGTATGAGGTGATCATTCCCTCTCCTTCCTCCCAACCTACTCTATCATTCTACTCTTCCTTGTTCCTTTCCTCTACTCTCATCCTTCTTTCATCCTCACTCCTCTCTCCTTCCCCCCTCCCTCCCCTTCGTCTTCTCCCTCTTACTGTCTCCCTTCTCCTCCTTCGCCTCTTCTCCCACTCCCCTTTCCTCTTCCCCTCTCTCGGCGGTAGTTGTGGGATTATTTATAATCGTGTGTGGTGATGGGAGATTCCAATCCCTTCTTCCTCTCACCCACATCCTTCATCCCTCCTCAATCCCCCCTCCCTCCCTCCTCCTCCTTCCTCCTCGTCCTCTTTCTACATAAGCAGTGACCCTCCCCCACTTGAGGGTGTGAATGTCCTGCTATCTGCTATTCATGTTTATTAATCTCTGTTCTCTCTCTTCCATTGTTACATATCTTATCCTCCCTCCCTCCTCCCTCCCTCCCTCCTCCGGCGTGACCTTCTCTCCATCGTGACTGATCGTCCTTCTTCCCTCGTCCTTCTTTCTGTTGCGACTTTGCTTGCTTCCTTCCTTCCTTCAATGGCGATCCTCTTTCCTTCTTTCCATTAATCTATGTCCTCTCTTCATCAAAGTACACCTGTCTTCCTCCATTGTGCATTAAGGCCTTCCCTCCAGCCCTCCATTCTATTAAAATCTTCCCTCCCTCCCCCTCCCTCCCTCCCCCCCCCACCCATCTCTCCATCCCTCCCTCTATTAAGCCTTCTCTTCGTCCTTCCTGTTTCCAAGACAGAGGTTTCTGATGGCCGCGGGGGGCATCATTGACCGTGTTGCTACGTTACCAGGTAGTCCTCGGTTCCCCTAGTGTTTCCTGAAGTGGGGCGCCTCCTCCGTCAGCCTTGGGCCAGACACGCACTTTCTCTTGCTATGTCCTCCAAGGCCTTACTTCTCCCTCTGCTCTATATCCTGCTCTGCAATATGCAACCACCATCTGCTCTCTGTCAGCGTGAGTTTTGCCTCCTGCATTGTGTATCTAGATTGCATGTCTGTGTGTATGGAGGTAACTATTTTAGACACTCCAGGGTCCTTGTCTCATGGCTCAAAGGATTAGCCCTGGAGCTGTCATGTTTTGCCGTAATCTATTATAAACAATGCTTCTGTCAGACCACGTATACTGTTATCAAGCATCTGAAAGCACTCCCTTGATGTATGAGTTCTCTAAAAGTCTCTCTCGCAGGCACAATCAAGCCAGGAAGCAAGCACATGCATCCACAATGGAAGGTTGAGTTGTACTTACTCTTTATGCAACCACACCCATATCCTTCATCCATGCACGCAACCACCTCACCTTACCTCACCCCACGCCACACCTCCACCCTAGGAACACACTCTCAGAAACACGTGTATGACGGCTTATAAACACACTAGGTAACACATCACAAACTTTACTCATCCACCCATTCTTTCAGTCTCCCATCCACTCATGCATTTACCCACACAGACACACATTCTCTCTCTCTCTCTCTCTCTCTCTCTCTCTCTCTCTCTCTCTCGCACGCTCACACACACAGGGAGAGAAAACAGTTAGTATCTAATCCCCATTCTTGCCACCATAACTCTTCCTTGCCTCCTCCCACCTCCAGCACCAATTGTACCTTTCATCTCTGATTCTTTATATTCTCTTACTCTTCCTCCTCATCTTTTTCTTGTGGTATTTTCTTTTTCTTTTATTTTACGTTTTTTTCCTTCTTCTTGTTGTTTCTTCTTTTTAATTACCTTCATCCAGTAAATAACCCTCCGTTGTCTTTGTGAATCTCACTTCGTATTATTGTTTACATCATCGCCCCGCCCACATCACGGTAACGTCACGCCTTCGTCATGCTTACGTCACTCCTATGTCAGGCTACGTCACGCCTACGTCACGCCTAAGTCACGCCTAAGTCATGCTTGCTTCACGCCTATGTCACGTTTTTTCCCCGGATCCGTTTCTGTTTTATTATGTGCATGTTTTATATCCTTTGTGGTTCATTATTCACTTCAGAGTCGTAAATAATAATTATTTTCTTGTTTATCTTTTTTATCGTCACGTTTTTTTCTGTTACGTGTTTATTAATGGGGTGTGAATTATTGAAGTCCTTTGTTGTGCTAATTGTATTTTTTTATGTTCATTCTTTGTTTAATTATATTTATGCTATAGTCCTTTACATCTCATAAACCCGACGAACAATGTCAACGTATTAGTTTAGATTATCACACCAAGAACACATAACTCTTGCCTCCCTATATTAAACAAACACTCACAATATCCAGTCACTGAGCAAGGGGTTTATTTAAGGCCGTCTACCTGAGAAACCATAACAAAATAAATATCCCATTGTGAGACTAGGAGGAGAGGGGAGAAAAATCTATATAGAAAGGTAAACAGAGGGATTGAGTCAACACGCTATGTGGAGTTCCCCAAGGAGACGATCTGACTACTGGCACCACCTCTGTTTGATCTTGCGTACTGTACTCGATATTTCAATGTCTGTCTTCACTACTCAGCCATATAGCCATACATGTGATTATCTTCCTCTCGCTCCTTCTTCTCCCCCTCTCCCTTCTCCTCCGTTCCTACTCTCCCCCCACCTCATCTTCTATTTCTCACACCTCCAGATGGCGAAATTTCCTTCTAACTTGAATCTTATCTTTATCATATGACCAATACTTAAGAAACACCTACTAATGCTCACTCCTACAAATCCAACATTGCTTAATATGCCCACAACGATACCTTACGTCATTTGTGTATCTTAACTTACTACTTTCTAAATATTTGATAAGAGAAAAAAAAAAGATTATCGAACCTGATGAGGGATTTTAGATTCCACGAAAGAAAAAACTTGAGCTATTACCTTTAATCAGCGTCTCTTTATAAGGTTAACAATGGCTCTGGGCTTCAGGAAGTTGTCCATTGGTTAAAGTTTGTGTCATGATAATTTGTGTAATAATGGTGACTTGAGTTACATGTTGAATATTTGATTTGGAGACGGTGGCTGCTGGTATGAATTCCTTGCATTTGATTTCCATAATAATAATAGCATATGGATGATACCTCAGTCCAACTTAAAAAAAAAAAGTTACTTAGATACATCGTCCTCCAGAAGATATATTAGTTACTTAAGAGAACGAAAAACATTTACGAGTCTCTCTGTGATGTGACCGACTTCCACTTGAATCATGTGGCACCTTAAGTTCCCGATCAGATAGTTTCAAAGTTCACTTAGACGAATTACTAGACACCTGTAAGTATCTAGGATGGTATCAGCTGGCCTTGTGACACACCTACGCTCAGCTAGACTCTTCCTCGAGTATGATTCTCAATGTTTAGTACGTGAAAATTTTCTCCTAACTCGAGACGTGAGATTGCATATGAATGGGTTATTTAAAACTTGGAACAAAGATAGCGGGTAAATCACGTCTAAAATCACTGAATCTCTGCCTTAACTAGACGGGTTCTCGTGCAGGTCTTTACAGGATAAAACTAAACTTAAGATGAATCTTTGGGAATCCGGACACTGGCTGCAGAGTCCTCGCACCAAGCACACTAGAAGTCCTGTTAGATATGTATCTAGGATGCGCCCGCCTCCTCCTACCCCTTCATGCACAGCTGAGTCGAGATTGCGTCTGTCTGATCTCTTGTGTTTATGCTTCTGCTGCTCCTGCGCTCCTCGCCATGGCTGCCAGACCCACCGGTATTAGCATATACTGTACCTGTTGCTTCTCCCCCAGCGGCATCCGGGATATTGTTCCCTCCTGTGTGTAACTCAGGCGCGTCAAATATGTTACCATTGAGTATTAACGACTCACTATTTACAATAAAGTCGGTTCACAACAGGCCAGAGTGTAACGAGGGAGTACTTACAACTTACTGTTTATATATAAGACATTTCACAACTAACCAGGGTGGATGTTACGTCTCTCCCTCTCTCTCTCCCTTACACCCGTCTCTCCTACTCTTGAACAGTCTTCCTCTGTGATATATTTACTCTCCCTTCTATAAAACCTCTCATTTTCTATCTCTCCGCAGCCTTCACACATTCTGTTTTCTTTACCCTTCTCTTACATCTCTCTTTCAATTTTCCTTTTAGTTTCCCCTTTCTCCCAACCTTTCCCTATATTTTTCTTTCCTCTCATCCCCCTTTTCTCCTCCCTTCCCGTTCGTGGGTGCCCTTGTGCTATTTATCCACTGGTGCGCCTCCAACATTTCCCTGCATCAGAAACTGTCGCCGAGGTGGCAGAAGGCTCGCCCGCCCTGAATACTAAACCTGAGTCAACATGTCCAGCCCTCGAGCACCCCACACCCATGCCACCCACCTCGCCGCCGCCCCCTGCAGCTGTGACTGTGTGAGGGTGCTGGGGGAGAGCAAGGGCAGTGTCTGGTGGCCAAGATACCCCCTACCACTCCACAGGTCATCCTCAAATTCCTCCTGTAACAGTGGCTGTGTGAGGGGGGGGCTGGGGTGGAGAAGGACAGTATATGGAGGCCATGGTATCTAAAGGGTATCGTCCTGTAGCAGTAGATGACCCGATTTGTTTTCCTGTCGCTGCGGACGTAGTGGCTGTGGGAGGGAGTGTTTAGTGGATAAGATACTTCCTCTTGTGGTTGTTCCTGAAGCAGTGGTTGTTGAAAGGAATGGGCAAAGGAGGGGGTGAGGGAAATTGAGAAGGAAGGAAGGAAGGAGGGAGAGAGAGAGAGGTTGGGAAGGAAAGAAGGAAGGAAGGAAGGAAAGAAGGAAGGATCTGAAAGTGACGAGGTGAAATCTTCGTTCCTCCTCTCTTCTTTCCTCCTTCATTCTACCAATCACTCCTCCTTTATTTCCTTCCTTCCTTCCTTCCTTCCTTCCTCACTCTGTTTCTGCAGTAGTGAAGGCGGCGAGGAAGGAAGGAAGGAAGGAAGGAAGCTGCCTATTCATCCTCCCGGAAAAAGACACAGACTAAACCATTAATATATCCTGATCTTGTGGTAGATAAAGTAGACCAATCAAAACATAACTTCTCTTTCTCTTCACTATAACAATTTGTGGTCTGGTTCTGCATTTTTTCTGCCATCACTGTTCGTCTGTGTTATTGTGTTGCTTAGTGGGTGTGTGTGTGGGGGGGGGGAGTGGGGGTGTGTGTATGTGTGTGGGTGTGTATGTATGTGTGTGGGTGTGTATGTGTATATTTGTGTATGCGTGTGTATGTATGTATTAGTGTGTATGTTATATGTGTATGTATGTGTGTGTTTGTTCGTGTGTGTGTGTGTGTGTGTATGGTTAGGTTAGGTTTATTAGTAGCGTGGGGAGAAGGGAAGGAGACAATGGGTGAATGAGATTAAAAAAAATATATATAAATTATGCATACTGTACACACACACACACATAAGGCCTGCGTGCTTGCCTACCGTCACCCAGCCTAGATTTCACTTTACAACACTTGACCTGATTTTGTACCAAGGCTAGGATGGGTGGCCCCTTCCCTCCCTCCCTCCCTCCCTCCGTCACTTGACACCTGTTGATGTCACTCGGCTGTCATTACTTAGCTGTCACTTGGCAGCCGTTACCATCACTCGAGTCAATGACCTAAGAGGGTTGTTGCTTACATTAATAGGGTGCTGGTGACCTAACTTGATAGTCACAGGTATCACTAGTTACTGACGTCATTGGGCTGCTGGTGACATCAACTGACTGTAATTGACATCAGCTGACTCTTATGGATAATGTTGTATGGATATGTAAAATATGATTGTGGGTAAAGTCTGACGAGAATTAACACCCCGAGTTCGATGGTTTTGACCCTCTTGAGTACAATGTTCACTTAAGTACAATGTACCCCTGAGTGCAATGATCCCCTGAGTACACTGACACGTTACTCAAGAGACAGATCATCATACTCACAAGGTTTTAAGACACTGTTCTCAAGGCGTTAGAACATCTCAATCAATCAGCTAATAATCATTGTACACAGGAAGCTGGCTATCGTACTCACGGGGTTGCCATCGTACTCGGGGAGGGGGGTAACATGTATTACTATGAGTCACAATGTATCACCTGGCCTCAGTTAGTATGATGAGGTGTCATACCTGTCGTGCTTAAACCTGTCTTGACAACTAATGAACTCAGGTAACAGGTACTGATGACATCCATACACGATAATTAACGCTTGTCCCACAAACACTGACATAGTTCAACAGGTATTAGCATCAGGTATACCTGTTGAAACTAGTACATGATAAACTGGTGTAAGTTGATTGGTAATGACAGTAACAATTGGCATAGACTGACAACTGCTTATAAAAACTGACAGATAATAACACAAAAGACAAGAAGTTTACGTGTACTTTTCATGTCTTAAGTGGTTATGTGGTTTGACAAGTAATGATATGGTTAAACATATAACTGACAGGAACTGAAATTGGCTTACGTGTCGCTTGTCATATAGCAGCACAATTTGACAAGTAACTGACAGGTATCGGTGATAGATATCGTAGGTGATATTAAAGTGATATGACAGATGCTGATATGGTCAACCGGTTATTGATATTCGGCTGGCGAGTTTTTATAACATTTACGGCTGGAGCTTAAGAGTGGTGGTTAGGTTAGGTTAGATTAGGTTTAGGTGAGGTGATAATGGTGATGGTGTTGGTGATGATAGTCAGTCACTCATTTAGTCACTCAGTCATTCCCCCCACTCACTCACTCACTTACTCCTGAAGGGGAAAGGTTAACACTGACGGCGGCGATGGTGGAGGCGTTGGTGGTGAGGGTAATGATAGCAGGCCAATTTGTCTGTGTCTGGTGCTATACAGAAGTTAGCCCCCCAAGTGCTCCCCGTCTGCTGTGGTTCGTGATTCTGTGGGTCTTTTTACCTGTGGGCCTTTTTACCTGTGGAGCTTTTCACCTGTGGGGCTTTTTACCTGTGGGGCTTTTTACCTGTGGGGCTTTTTACCTGTGGGGCTTTTTACCTGTGGGGCTTTTCACCTGTGGGGCTTTTTACCTGTGGAGCCTTTTTACCTGTGGGGCCTTTTACCTGTGGGGCTTTTTACCTGTGGAACTTCTCACCTGTGTAGAGCTGCCTCGTCACTCACCACATCAAAGGTAAGACTTGACCCCCGATGAGTCTATTTCACCGTCTTTCCTGACTAACTGACGAGGGAGAGTTTTTTCCGTGTGGGGGAGTTATATTATAATGTCGAGAACTAAACAGTACAAACAGCCACACACAAACACAGGTATGACTAATTCTTTAATCATCCCTATCTTCTCCTGTCTCGGTAGTATCTTTATTATCATTTATCTTTGTCTCTCTCACATTTATCAACATACTGTTCCCATTTTCATCTCTAAAGGGGGATGGACTTATAAAGAAAATAAAAAATACATAGTCTTCATTTTCCAGACTCGCGGTTTGAGTTTGTTTAAAGCTCATTTATAGACGGGAGGACAAATACTGGTTTCACCCCGAGTGTCACCCTTGCTTACCCAGTCCTTAAATAACTAGCTCAGCGCTTTTTTTTTTTCTTCTGCTCCGGACGCATCTTTGTCGACCTTGATTTGGACTTTAGTGTTGTGTGTCTTGGCTATATTGGTCGCGTCCGAACACCTCTCCCATAACCTCTTCCATGCCTTCTTCTTTCTCCTCCTCCTCCTCGCTCTCTTCTTCCTTGGCCATCCTCCTCCTCCTCTTTGTAATCTTCCTTCTCTTCATTTACCTCCTTTTTGTCTTTCCTCACTCACTTTCTCCCTATTAATCCCTTTTTCTTCATCCAAATTTCCCTTCCTCTTGCTCTTTTCCCCCTCCTCCTCCTCTCGTTTTCCTTCTCTCTTTCCTCTGTCCATCCATGACCAACTCGCCTCCCGTTCACAAATCTCCCCCTCTCTCTCTCTCTCTCTCTCTCTCTCTCTCTCTCCCTTCTCTTGTTCTGACAGCCCGTCTATCTGTCTGTTGTCAGTTTCTCCCGTTTTAGTTTTTATTCTTCTCTTTCTCCTTGTGTTTATTCTTCTTTTTCTTCTGACTGCTGATAGTTTCACCTGTCTTTTCGTTTGTGCTTCTCTCTTATTCATCCATCCTCGTCTGTCTGTCTAGTTGTCTGTCTCTGTCTGGCTGCCTGTCTACCTCTCGTCTATGCCCCAACATGTTCAGCCACCTATCATGTATGGCACTGTCTTTATCGTCCGGCGTTTCATCTGTCAGGTGGACTATCAAACGTTTCAATTATCAAGTCAACATTTCACTCTAATGCTCTCACTACGTTTCAACTCTCAGCGAATTATGTAACTCTATGCAAACGTTTGAACAAGTAGATTATACAAACGTTTACTTTGCCTTATTGTTTTTCCATCTCGGTTTAATGAAATGTTTTAATGCCCAGATGAATCTTTCTTTTTTATTTGTTTTATTTTTTCTTTAAGGGGGAAAAAGTGACCGCGGTGGCTGAAAAGTTTACCTCCCTCCTCTGTGATCTAGATCCTAATTTTTTGTCCTTGTTCAGTGACCAGCAAACACTACCTTCTCATTTAAACAAGGTTATACAAGACATGTGGATGACCCTGAGAGTGCCGCATCTTTTGTGTGTGTGTGTGTGTGTGTGCGTGCGTGTGTGTGTGTGTGTGTGTGTGTGTGTGTGCGCGCGCGCACTTATTGCTCTGCTGTTGACTTGTCGTTCGTCTCCATGCTAAAGATCACACTGCTGATCCTGTAAACCTTTGACGTCTTGTTCAGGGTTGTGTAATGTGTATGTACAGGCACAACAAAAATCTCTCTCTCTCTCTCTCTCTCTCTCTCTCTCTCTCTCTCTCTCTCTCTCTCTCTCTCTCTCTCTCGTACATGCTAACTCACCCACTCTTTCAATCAGCCCTACGACTCCTCTTATTTGCTAAGGTGGAGTGAGTCCACACCCTTGCTCCCCTGACACAGTAGCGGGCCCACTGAGGTCCTCCACATGGGGCGGGGTGATGTGGGTGGAGGTGCCGTACGTGGTGAAGATAAGGGCGTGGAGGGTGGAGACGTGATGAAAGGGTGGGTGAGAGTTGGGTGGAGGAATGTGGTTGATGGACAGTAGGTGAGAGTGAGTATGGAAGGAAGGAAGGGAGGAGGAGGAAGAAGAAGAAAAAGAAGGATAGAAAATGAAGAGAAAAATAGGACAAAGAAGTAGGAACGAGAGGAGAAAAGTACTGATGTTATTTGTGCATAAAGAGAGATGCAAATGGTGATGAACGTAGAGAGAAGAGGAGGAGACGGGAGATACTTGGTGTGGTCATCTCCTGAGAAAACTGGTTAACATCTTAGTGAATCTCTTGTCTCCTGGTTTGTGAGACGCCCACGTTCGTCCTTACACGCCCACGCCCACCTTACGTGTTAAACAATCTGTAGAAATGTTAAGACCGACCACCGCGGCCATCACCACGGTCATCACTCGTCGGGGAGAGAAGAAGAGAGAGAAAAAGTGACCAACTATTTTGCAAGGTGAACGACGTGGCCTCCGTGAATCACCGTGAGTCATATGTAACACTCGCGAGGTGTTGCATGTTGTAGCCGTCAACACCTCTCTCTCTCTCTCTCTCTCTCTCTCTCTCTCTCTTGTCACTATTTACTGTTTTCTCTCTTTCTCAATTACTTTTTCTCAATTCCTCAAATCATTCTCCCCTCTTCCTCCCCCTCTCCCTCTTCCTCTCCTTCTCCTCTTCCTCCCCTCTCCCCTTTCTTCCACCTCCCTCTTCCTCCCCTTCTCCCTCTCCCCTCTCCCTTTTCCTCTCCTTCTCCCTCTTCCTCTCCTTCTCCCTCTTCCTCCCCCTCTCCCTCCTCCCCCTCTCCCTCCTTCTCTCCCTCCTTCCTCTCCACGGTCAACAGTTACAATATTCTTCTCACCTCCGGCCCAACTTACCATCTCCACCCATTGGTTTTTTTTCTTCGTCTTTTTACTGGGAGTCTCCGGGCGTGGTTCAGCTAACCTCTCTCAAGGATAAGTCCATTTTTTACTTCTTTGTTCAGTAGATTAATGTGTAGAACGTGAGGTTAAGTGAATAAAAACAAGGAAGATGATTCGAAAGGGCTCTTGAAGATGAGACCTTAAGGACAAGACGATGGTGAAGATCCTCTGAAGACTGGTTTATGGGTAGGTGATGGTAGTTGTGGATATTTATAGGTGGAAATAAGAGGATAATGATATAATTGAGGGAGGGAGATGGCATAAGAGGAGGAGGGTAAATAAATTTGATGTTCCTTCAATCATATTTCATGTAATCTGAAATTTGACACTGCCACTGTGGACGAATGCTCGTCTACTATGGCTGAGGAGAACGCCATATACTTTTAATTTACTATATGTGGCGTTTTTGTTGTTCCTTTACTGTTAAGTCCATAAGACTCTGTTAACTGTTCTTGGCAGTGTCAGAAACTCTGCTCTCAGAGCCTGGAGGGGCCCGCCGGCAGCCTCACGCCCCACATACAAAGTTGTCCATCAGGTAATCTGGCGCTGTGTCTGAACCCCTCAATAACGGTGTTAGAGAAGCAGTTGACGACCTCTTCCGGGTGTAGCCTGGTGGGTGGTGACTGCTTCTAACATAAAGAAATGTGACTTTTATCTGTTTGAAGTGTTTTACTCTTGTTGGTTTTGTGGGATTTAATGTTTTTCTTTTTTTTTATTTCGTTTAAGATTACTCTATCTGTTGTGTGAATTATTTTATTGAAAATATTTGACATTTTCGTAAGAATGTGTTATATTTCTGGTAGGTGGTGGTTGATGATGATGGAGAGGAGGATGTCGTTGTTGTCACATTGTGGTACTTTAGGTCTTACTGATTCAAACAATGGAGTGTGATACTCATTCAGTGGTAAGATGATAATTTTTTCGGTAAATAGTTCACAGATTTGCTTCTCCAAATATCGTGTTAGAAGAATACAACACGCAGTATATCGACAGAACAAAGAGACGTTTGGATGAAATTATTTGTCTCCGGAGAGCAAGAGAATTATTATTGGTTTTGTTTTTGCCTCCAGCAGTAGGTAGATAAATGGTTTGTTCCACATTGGCTAGACTGCAACAGCAACAGCGAGAGTGGGGGAGGGAGTTACTAGGGGTAGGGGAGGGGGTTAAGAGGGGGATAGGGAGGGTGTTAGGAGGGGGTGGGGTGTAGCTCTCCTCCCCCCCCCCCTCAGTGCGGTTGGTCAGCGGTGATGGCGGCGGTTGTTCTCTCGGCCAGTTATCCTTCAGTTGCGGTCATGGGCCAGATGAGCAATTCACAACGGCCGGTAGTTACGGAAGAGTGTGTGTTGTGACTCCGCTAATGGCCCTCATCACGTTGTTTGACAGCATGCAATTTGACATGACTGTACTAAGGAGGTGATCGATGTATACACGGAATTAAAACACAACGCAGATATTTAAAACAGAATCCATGAAGCCAACTCTGACAAAACAAGGACAGACACACACACACACACACACACACACACACACACACACACACACACAAACAAACACACATCAAACCTCAGGGTTAATGCCGGTGGGAAAATTCTTAGTAAATTTATCCTATTTTGTATATTATTTCTTCCGTCGTTGTGTGTTACCAAGGAGTGTTTATGGTTGGGTGCGTTACGTAGCTCAATACCCGCCTTTCCTGACTTGATTGAGAATGTCAGACAAAATTATACTATATATTTATGATTTTTTTAGCTAAGACTATATATTTTTGCCCTCAGTAAAAATCACAAAAAAAATCATAATCGAAAAAAATCCTATAAAATTCACCCAAAATCACAAAAGGAAAATAAAAATAACATTACAATCCCAAAATACTAAAAAAAAAATCACCGAAAAATATCATTGGAAAATAAAAACACTCTGAAAATCGGGTAATAAATCTGTGTTGGCTCTGACTCCGCCTCCCTGTCGAGCCTCACTGATCTTATTACTTATGCAGAGCGAGTGGACATTTACCACCCTGGAGAGGTACTCACTAAAATTATATTGACTCGCGTTGCAGCTTCTATATAGGGCGGAGGGACCATTAAAAGTGACCTCTTGACCCCGGGTGACCTGGCCTGGTCCCCCTAAGTTCTCAAAGTGTCTGGTAATTCCTCGTTATTGGTTTTTGAAATACAACCCTTCAGTTAGGGAGTGTTGTGGGCTGCTGTCGGGCCTCCTGTCTCTTTGTCGGCGGTAGTGTTGTGGGCTGCTGTCGGGGCCTCCTGTCTCTTTGTCGGCGGTGGCTGGGTGATAGTGTGTTGCTCCTGGTGATGGTGATAATAGTGGTGGTGGTTGTGGTGTTGGTGAATGTAATTCTTGGAGGTAATGGTTGTAACTGAATACTATAATGTGGTGGTGAAGATAGTGGTATAGTTGTGAAGATAGTGGTATAGTGGTGAAAATAGTGGTACAGTGGTGAAGATAGTGGTATAGTAGTAAAGTTAGTAGGTGAAGTTAGTGGTATAGCGGTGAAGACGGTGATGTAGTTTGGTTGTGGTGATGCTGGTAGTAGTGGCGTGGTGACTGTGGTAACAAGAATGGTATAATACTGCAGGTATATTAGGGAGTGTAAAAGGTGTGGGAGGGTGTCGGCTGGTGGGTGAAGTGTGGGTGTAGTGGGATTTAAGAGGGTGTGGCTGTGTAGAGGGTCGTGACCACCCTAGTATCCAGTATGGGAAGGTCGTGTGAGGGATTGTCACTACCAACAAGGGTATGACGGTCACGACTACGACCTTGTGTGCACCTGAGTACACAAGTGAGAGTCTTATGTGTGTATGTGGCCCTGTATGTGTGTGTATGGGTCATATGTGTATGTCTCGGTGTAAGTGTGTGTATGTGTATTGTCCTGTGTGTGTATGGGTCTTATGTGTATATGTATGGTTCTGTATGTGTGTGTGTACCTGTATGTATATCGTCCTGTATGTATCTGTGTATGTGTGTGTGTGTATAGTTGTGTGTGTGTACTGTATGTGGTCATGGAGGTCTAACATCCTGTTGATTTCAAACTTTAGAAGGTTAGGTTAGGTTAGGTAGGTAGGTAGGTAGGTAGGTAGGTCGGTTAGGTTAGGTTAGGTTAGGTTAGCTCGTGTAAATTCTTAATATCTTGATCTATAACAAGTCTTTCCATTTCCTACTATTTTCAACAATGGACAGCAGCTACAGGGGCGAGCTGCACACCCAAACTGAAAGGATTGATAAATAACGCGGAAAACCTGGTAGCCATTAGTTAAGGAGAACTAATGTATTCATTTGTGCGAATTCTGATGGCGCTGGGAGTGTTGTTAGTCACAGCTGGCCTAAATTATGGAGTCTCACAGATAATTTATTTTAAGGAGCTGTTGTAATAGACTATAATAATGTTGAGGTTTCATAGTGACGCAGAGTTTATGTCTCCAAACTCGTTTTTTTTTTCATTCACAAATTAAAAGTCTGGTGAAGTGAAAGGGTGAATGTTTACTAGACATACACAGAGGCTGCGTATGACGTGTGACGCAGCTGTCGCCAGCACGTGTCAGGTAACCACACTTTAAACACTCAAGAGTTACTCAGCAACTTGGTTCATGTTTGTTTAATGGTGATCATATATTGGCGAGGTGCGGACATAGCCTCACCACAGGCACTGCCACACACTCAGCCAAGGTCCTTGTAATGCTCCGTGCTGGAACCCTTAACATGATACTTTACTCAGTTCCCTGGTAAATGCTCTCCCTCTACGGCCCTGTAAAACAAGTAACAGTCCTCCAGGTCCTTGTAGTGTCTTGTTCTCATTAGGGTCCTGAGTACCGTAACGTTCCCGATACGGCCCTGGATATATATAATGCTCCCTCATGGGCTTTAAAATATAACTAATACTTCCTTATGACGGGTCTTACTGCCCACGTCACGCTCCTCACAATACCTCCGTGTACGTCATTCTACCTCAGGGGATTTAGACCAACGTAATAAGTAATGTCATAAAGCTCCGTAACATGATTAAGGTTCCATCCAAGGCTTATAAGATTTTGCCTCTATACAGGTCCTTGTGTGTCCCTCTTAACGTTCACATAAATCCTTCTTATAAAGCCTGTAACTCATGGAAAAGTAGACACTGGGATTACACAGCTCCTGAAACACCATTGCAGATGATAGACTTGAGGAAATCTTGGCCTGGAAACGAAATGGAAAGCAAAGTAGCACTAGCGTGAGGCAAGAGGTGTGTTGGAGACCTCACGCGCCCCACCGTAGGCAACACGTGAGGCAGCGAGTGAGTGGTTCGTGTGAGACGCGACAGTTGCCAGGCATGATACTTGACAGTTACCGGGATACGTGACAGTTACCATGACTATCAAGAAAGTGACTGTTTCTAAAAATATGAATATTATAGCCCCTGGCGTCGCTCCTGTCTACAACATAATTAAGTGGTACCTATTAAGCAGAAGACCCACTCACCCTAAAGGGAAGACATGAGAAGAAGAAAGAAATGAGGCGACGAAATTAAAATAAAAGAAGGAAAGAAAGAAGCAGTAAAAGAAAATATGACTGGGGGCAGTAGGTAGGCAGGCCTGTAGAGCAGCTCACCTCACAACCATTAAACAGTAACTCCCACGACACAATGACAGGCACTGACGGCCAACATTTTGCGGTCTTGGTCAACCATCCCTAACTAAGTTTTTTGTCCACTTGATGGGGTGTGCGTAGTTATTACGGCGCGTATTATGCTGGAAACATTTGTCCTCAACAAGAGTGATGGCTGGCGTATGGTGGCGGTGCGGGCCTGGCTGTGGTTAACAATATTTGCCACACGATTCTTATACTCAAGCTGGTGTTTTAGGTTAGGTGGTGTCTTAAGTTAAACATGATGTTGTAATGCTAATATTTCCCTGGCAAGGAGAGGATATAGATAAATGTTGTCTTGTTCATCTCTTAATGACATTGTAAGTGTTTTAACTGGACTAGAGGCCATTGTCACTGGTAATAGTTTGGCTGTAAATGTGGTCGAGTATTGATAAGTTTCGTCTATAGTGACTCAGTAGAACAGTATACACGTCTGGGATGGAGATAGAATGTTATATTTTTTCTCTTCATGATGTCGTAGAATGTTGTGTATTCTTGTTCATCAGTATTATTAGTCTAATTAATCATTAAGCACTATTACGGTTAATTACTAATATTATTACCAATATGCCATAAAAATCACAAGTTATTGACTCTATACAGTGCTCCTGGAAATACCTGAACCAATCGGCGGTGTGTAAGGCTAAGGTTTCCAAAGGTTTCTCCTGCAAAATAATATGTGCGGACGGGGCTTCAGGGCTTCCCTCTAGTCCCTTTGAGTTGAATAATTTCCCGTCAATAATGACAGAGTAGCCGACGTAATTACCACACGACCGTAACCAGTGGCTAGTAGCTGGGAACACGTCAAGGCGGGGTCCCGACTCCACCTCTAACTTACCAAAGGATCATATCTACCTGTTGAAACCTCTTATTGTGTTGTATTACCTGAGGGCCAACCGTTCATTATGGATTATTTCTTATATGATTTATTACTCATCCATTTATCCTCTTAATGATCATAAATTATGGATATATATTTGCTTATTATTCCAGGTAATAATACTTGCAGAAGAATATATTGTACCTGGGAGAATTGATTAATGTTTACCTGAGGAAGTTGTTGTTGTTGTTTTTATTATTATTGATTAATTTATCTTCTCTGATATTTATTGTTTATCTCTTTATCGTCTGTGATCTTAGTGCATTTATATACGTTAATGTTAGTTTATTATTATTTATTAATTAGTGTGGGATAAATACCCTGTGGAACCTTTTACTTTAGGGAGCCTTTCACTGTGAATTAATTGTAGTTACTGAGTTAATCTATTTATCTTTTTCATTGACCTTAAGACATTTACATTAATTATTTATTTTTCTTTGTCTAGTATTTGTTTGTTGTGGTTTTTCCTTGTTTCGTATTTTATTTTTTATGTTTTACTTATTGTTTATTCTACTACAGACGACCGTAGAAAACAGGACTGCACAATGTTTACCTCAGTCCCAACCTCTCGTATGTAATGTTGACATCGTTGGGTAACTTGAGTAAACATTGACCAAACGAAAGTAAATTTGGTAAGTAGTTTCTTCGCCTTATTGTCGTAGTAGAATTTGACAATAAGCGGTTTCTGTTATTTACTCTCTCACATAATTGCCCAAGTTCACAATATCGATGTACACACACACACACACACACACACACACACACACACACACACACACATACATCTAATCATAATTATTAGAACAACAGTAATATTATAAGCACGCAGAGTCGGTGTCCTTCACAAGCTCCGGGGAACTTGTGGTCTGGCCTGAGAATAATTCATAATAATTCTTGACTAGTACACAACAGCTGAGAAAGGAAGTGCGTATGAGGATCAGGAAGAATAAAGAAATAATTACCAATCGGTGAGAAAGAAAAAAAAACACGACATGAATGAAACGGGTTAAGGAGAATGTAAGAACTCAGAACAACCGGGTAATAGAGGTGATAATGAGGGAGAAAGAATAATTGGACGAATAAATATGTGATAATTAAGGAGGAGGATAATGCAATGTGGAATGAAAGTTATATTAGAATAGACACAAGAATCGGTAGCAAATGAGGTGGATAAGATATAATACACAGTAATAAATATGTAAACAGAAGAGAAAGCAATAATGTGGACAGACTAGACATAACAGATTATTAATAAAAAAAAACTGACAACATAAACCAAGGAAATGAAAACGACGAAATAAAGAGAAAAATAAAGTATAAGAATAAACATACCGATAAAGCAACAGGTAATAAATAAGGTGGACAGTAGACAAAATGTAAACAGTCAGTGAATGTAAGGAAACAGACACCAACCCTAAGATTTAAGTTAGGTTAGGTTAGGTTAGGTTAGGTTAGGTTAGGTTAGGTCAGGTCAGGTTAGGTTAGGTTGGGTTAGGTCAGGTCAGGTAGGTCAGGTCAGGTTAGGTTGGTTAGGTTAGGTTAGGTCAGGTTAGGTTAGGTTAGGTTAGGTTAGGTTAGGTTAGGTTAGGTTAGGTCAGGTCAGGTTAGGTTAGGTTAGGTCAGGTTAGGTCAGGTTAGGTTAGGTTAGGTTAGGTCAGGTCAGGTCAGGTTAGGTTGGGTTAGGTTAGGTTAGGTTAGGTTAGGTTAGGTTGGTACAAATGTGGATAAGTGGTTCAATTCCCTCGACACTTTAAGCACAATATCTGACACACTTAAATCGATAACCAGGATTAGAATTTGTTATCATCTGTTTACTCAAGATGACTCACTGTATTATAAAGTGATATTTAATCCATGTTGTGATTGTTTTATTGATACAAAAACACAACTTTTCTCTCAATGTTATTATTTGTATTATAAACAACACCACTAAACTAATCATAAATACGACCGACTGACAGACAGGTAATAGAGGTTGAGTGTGTCGAGGAAAATATACCCACCACTGATAGGAATTATAATAGGCGATAATAAACAGACTGGAAGAACAACAACCGCTAGTAAAGGATGGAAGCGAGGAAGAATAAGAATAATGCATACGTGTGAGGCATAATATCGAATAATTTGTCTGTCTCGTCGTGTATATTCAAGAATACTGTTACAAAGTCTCCTGAGAGTTGCCGAGTAAGCGGCCTGGGGGATTTGGCGGGAGCAGAAGGTGGGGGATTTGGCGACGTCTAGTTGACAGTGTAATGAAAGATTTGTCATGGTGCATTTGGCGAGGATTGAGGCGACAGAGGGAGGGAGGGCGGGAGGGCGGGAGGACTGAGGTGTGAGGGAGGGCGGGCGGGAGGACTGAGGTGTGAGGGAGGGAGGGCGGGAGGACTGAGGTGTGAGGGAGGGAAGGAGGGATTGAGTTGTGAGGGAGGGAGAGAGGGGGGGAAGGAAAGTAATAATTTACACTAAGCTACCACAGTTGTTGGGTGCTGAAAATTTATTATATTGCCCGACCCATCGTCAAGTTTATCACTGTCTGTGTGCTGCCTCCCTTGTCTGTCTGTCTGTTTATTTGTCTGTTTCTCACTCTGCATCTTTATCCTGTTTTTGTTTATATGTCTATATGTCTGTCTTTCTTCACGTTTGATTTAGTTACATCAGCTGGTTAGGACCTCAACACGACCACTTGTTAAACAGGACCATGAGGTAATCAAGACCACGAGTTAGCAGGTAAATAAATCGACAGGGCAGGTAGAGGTGAAGTAGGTGGGGTGAGACAGTGTCAGGGTGGTCCCTCGCTGTTCCATCATCGTTGTCATCATCATCGTTATCATCATCATCATCATCATCATCATCGTTATTGTTGTCGTCGTCATTGTCGTCGTCGTCAGCGACACTTGGTGAAGCTTTTACTTAACCAGCGGCGGCCGGCAGCCTCGCCCGAGGCGTCTCACGTACCACCGCCAGCCAAACCAATACTGCCTGAGTGAGCGACGGAGGGGGGGGTGGGGGGGAGTGAAAGGGGGTCGGGGGAGGTGAGGGGGGATGAAAAGGGGGGGAGAGCAAAGGTTTTGGGTGGAGGGTAAGGAGGCCAGGAGGGAGGGGATGTGGTGGGGTGGGGGGACGATCCAGTGATCATGTTTTCCTCCGCCATCACATCAACAATTCACCACCACAAACAACCACCACAACCAGCGGAGGAAGGCTCATCAATACTGTCTCTACGAAGAATGAGTTGACGTTCTCTGACCACCGTAGTGTGACTGGACTCAACTGTTACTGTTTACACGTATCTATCTATCATCTGTTGTGATGCGTGCGTGTGTGCGTGCGTGTCATAGTCATTCAAGTAATCCTGACGCCGAGAGACATCCATCCGTATCAAGATGGATATGTAATGAGGCCTAAATAATTTAATTGACTTAAGAGTGTGTAGTGTGTTTGTCACCTGAAGAAATTAACCTTACCCAACTTGAAATTAACCCAATCCAAACATTAATCTTAACTTAAACTAATTATCTCTGACCTAATTCAACCTTATTACAATCTCGACTTAATCTAACGTACATGAATCAGCGCTTGGCCCTCCCCCCCTCCCTCCCTCACCTCCTCCCTCACGTTAGCCACACAGTCTTCGTGTTCATGAAAGTAAGAGGAGTGTTTCTTACGTCATTCTTGGCTGGCCACTGCTGCTGTGGCTGTCAGCGTGCCCTCTAGCAGTCGCCGTCTTACTCACTATAAATACTCCCTATTCCTTATTTTCTCTTGAGTACTTATCGCCAGCTTCACGACTGTCAGGTCTGGGTGGCCGTCCACGTGGTCCACCCAGGCATGACGCTAGTTTCTCTCCTGGAAGTAATGAATGCACTGTCGAATCTCAGTGTAAATTTAACGCTATTTTGGCAGCTATTTTTGCCTTGTCCCGTAACTAAAGGGAATTTTTTTCGTCTTCAGATCCAATTAAGGAGGAATTTAACGCATCGTGTTTTTGAGAATCGCAACACACTAAGATTGAGTTTCATTTCTACCTAAGAGAAAAAAATAACGTATCTTTTGAGAATATGAGTCACTTACGTTAATTGTCACATTCTTAGTTAGGATGATCGTTTAACTCTTTATTCCTACAATCTATTTACAGTCCTTTGATAATCTAAATAAGGCATTTTCTCGCATCTTTAGTTAAGGGGAAAATTTAACTTGCGTTTCTGTGAGAGTCTGGGACCAGGGCAATTGGTGGAGCGACAAACGTAATGAGTGTGGAGGAGGTTATTGCTGTACAATTGTCTTGAGGCCAGAGGCAATCTCTCTCTCTCTCTCTCTCTCTCTCTCTCGTTTCACCTTTTTTTTCTCCTATTTTCTCTCTCTCCCTCTCTCTCTCCAATAGCTATTTTTTATCAATCCGCATTCCCTTCATTCCTTCCTTTCTTTATTCATTATTTACTTCACTTTTTTACTTCCTTTCTTTCTTCATTCAAGGATAAACATTCATTCCTCGGGTAGCGTCGAGCACTTGTGTCGGTCTTGGCCTTGAAACCCCCCTCCCCCCGCCCATCCCTCTTCTCCCTCTCCCCGTCCTTCTCCCTTCTCCCTCTCCCCGTCCTTCTCCCTTCTCCCCCGCCCCCCTCCTTCTCCCTCTCCCGTCCCTCTCCCTCTCTCCCCCCTCCCTCCTGCCCCGTCCACTACCACAATATGTAGTGTGTTGAGGCAGGTAACTAGCACCCCGCTGCGGTTTAAGAATGTGTTATATGTTTTAAAAAGATCACCACTACACATACAACATTACAGGAACCTTTCTCTACCCATTACCTATCCACCATGAGCCGTTCTCTCGCCATGCTCTGAAAAATCGTCTAAACTATTCCATATAATTGTCCTATCCTCTCTAACATCTTCAATCTGTTGTCTATCCCTACCCTAACTATCCCTTACTCTTCTATCACCCCTAACCTAACCTAACCATACCATACAAAGGCAACACCATAAGGCTACTGTGATTCTATTGACACAACAAAACAAATCTATAATCACACTTGAAAACCCAGAGTTGAGAGCAATAACAATGAGACACCTACAGGAAGAAGGGGGTTCCTATAGAACCTTGGGTGCTGTGTCCTGGCCTGACCCTCACGTGTCAGAGGAAATATAGGAATCCTGGGCGGTGGTAGAGGATATCAACAGATTATTGTAGTCGTGGAGCTGTGTTTTGTTTCGAAGGCCAGAGTGAGAAAACATTGACTCTTCTCGGTCGTGGAAGACTTAAGGAATGTTAGATCTAGTTAATGTGAGACAATAACAGTTGGTAAGGTAATTAATGTCTCATAGAACGAATTACTTTTTTTAGTGATGCCAGTTTTATGTGTCTAGTATATGTATTCCTTAGTGACTCAACCATAACTGTGGCCATAACGATAAATTTAACTGTCCATAAAACGATATAAAATGGAGGGCGCCACATGGGTAGGTTTAAACCATGACTGACGCTCCAGTCTACGGAATGATCGAGATACCAAGTTCTTCAATATACTGCACTAAGCTCTTCAAAGATAAGGCTTACAAGAGAACTGCTTCTAAAGGCTAAAAAACGACACGATGACAGTGTAAACTAAGGCAGAGTCAAGCCTCAACTACGTCAGAAACAAAACTTCAAAGACGATAGGATCAAGGTTCCAGTCACAGCAGGATCACGGCCCTAAGCACTGCAGGATCGAGGCTGCAACCACAACAGGATCAAGGGCAGAGTAGGATCGTGCTAGGGCGTGGATCCTTCTACCTTCTTTCCATTCCTGTGGAAGGGCGTAGCCGAAGAGTGACACACAGAAGGGACAGGGAAGTGTTAGCACGGTGGGCGGTGTATGGGCTCGTGGACAGAAGGGTAGTGGGTGGTGTACTACTAAAGGACAGGTATAGTGTTGGTTGACGGTAGGTGGGACGTTGGCTGACAGTATGGTGTTAGATGACGATCGGCCGTCTGACAGTTTTTCTTTTCCTGACGGCTGGTCACCTGGGTGGCGCCTCAGGTCGGTACAATAGAGTATGCATAATATGTATCGCAGTGTGTCTAGTGTGTGTGTCTGTATGTGTTTTACTGTGTATTTATATAATCACTATCGTTTCATCCTTATTGTTACACATCACAGTTTGTTTATGAGTCTTTATAAAGTCCATACATACATACATACATACATACATACATACATACATACATACATACATGCTGTACATGTTCCTTTTATCTACTTCCTCACTAAGTTGTCGTCATTTTGGGTCAATCTTTTCAGACTCGAATACTTACTTAGGCGAGTATTATACACTTTGTAACGCGTAACAATTTACACAGAAATGAAATGATACGTTTACGTGTACTTGAATGTACACGTGTAACACCACGATGTGTACATGTCAGGCACACCGATCTACTTGCAAGCAATCAACATCACTTAAAGTGCTCGAGACCTAGAACACTGTGGTAAGAAATTGCAAGCAGGGAGTCGTCAAGCTTTGGGTCAGTCACTGCTGCAATGTAAGATCACTGTTGTCTTGGTGGTGTCACAACGGGGGATCACTGTTGTCTTGGTGGTGTCACAACGGGGGATCACTGTTGTCTTGGTGGTGTCACAACGGGAGATCACTGTTGTCTTGTTGGTGTCACAACGGGAGATCACTGTTGTCTTGGTGGCGTCACAACGGGAGATCACTGTTGTCTTGGTGTCGTCACAACGGGGATCATTGTTGTCTAACTATCACAAGGGGAAATCTTTTGTTTTCGCCAAGTTAAGACCCAATACCGAATCCCTGTTTTCTTGGTGGCATCACAACGGTCAAATCTCACTCTAACACATTACAAGTATCGTACACGTATGGAGAGACAAGCTTGGTATTATCACAGGTAATGAATAAACAGGTACACAGCGTAAATGGTGAAAGCGAAGGAAAGAAGCAAGAAAAAAAAGGGATACGCACCTTGGGGGGGGAAGTCCCTTGTCAACATGACGTCGCAGAATTCTCCCTGACACTAATTACAGGTGTCTCTTGAATTACTGTTATTGTTTTCTATTTAATAAATGTACAATTATGTGATTTATGGATAATTCTGATAAATAAATCTCGACGGTAGTATCTAATCAAGAGAGACTTAGACTAATAATAGGTACAAGTGGACCCCTGACTGAGTTGTTACGACGGTGTAGTTCATATGCTTCACCTGACTGGTTTATAGACCTTGATCCAATGGTGGCAGAGTGTGTGTCCATCCGTCTGTCTATTTATCTGTATGTCTGTCTATATGCCTGTCTACCTGGATATAAATACGTAGATCATTTAAATAATCATCAATACCAGAAGTCCATCAACACGGCCTTAAAACGTCTGACACACGAGGAAGGCCACGCATGTATTTGAACACCAATGTACACTCCTCTGTCACACGCTGTACACGTACATGAGCAACGCGCACCTTCGTCTAACACTACATGCTGTACTTGCCACTGAAAACTGTTCTCCTCGAGACTACTTATAAGCTGTAAATATAGTTCAACAACACACACCTCCTTCACTCACTATATTTTGTACATGCAGTTAATCATTGTACACTCACTATCATTTAGTATATGCTGAGCATGTTGCTGCACAAAACAAACTCCTCAAGCACTCATTATATGCTGTACATGTAGTTGAACGCGTGCATTCTGGTTCACAGCTTAAGGTCACACATGTACCTCAGTACTAATGTAACTCTGCGAGTCCTTGGTGAACTCCTATCAAGTAGTACTACTACAAGTAACACGGTGACGCGGAAATGGGCGACAGTATATGTAGTGCGAGGGGTATAGGCGGGGGTGCAGGTAGCAATGGTTATACAAGTGGTTTAAAAGATAGTAAAGTAGTTTCAGTGGCAAAAGTAGTACAAATAACATCAGTAGTATGAGAAGCAGTAGCATAAGCAACATAGGTATTACAAGCAACGCACACCATTGCATCATCAAGCCGAGACTTGAAGCTGTAACTCTTGGCTATGGATGAATGGCCTTGCATAGTTGTGTAAATACTGAGGCAATATATACAACTGTAGGCTTAACAGTTGAAGGAAAGCGTCTACCAGTGCATAACGTAATGTGACTCCACCACACACGTCCTTATCCCAGTCTGTGTAATTAGTAAAGCTATTTCTATGACCATGAATATAACCACAATGATAAATGTGTAGATAGTTCATTTATATACTAATAAACGTCAGCTCACTGTGCAACATCCAAGCAACACAAACACAGACAACAAGCTATACCACCAAGCCCAGCAACACCAGGAGACTCGAGCACATACATCAACAACACACAAGCAACACACCAGCACCACCACCTCGCCAGTAGCACACCACCAGCAACACACCAACACCACCTCACCAGCAACACTAGTGACCCACATCCCCGCCACAGTAAGCCTTCAGTAGCGTAGTCCAGGGCCAGGGCGGTGGATCATTATATCGCTGTCGTTGAAGTCTCTTGAGGCCGGACGTGCTGACGGGTGTGTACAGCATCCCTTTGTGTGAGTGTGACTTCCTTCATTGTGTGTGTGTATGTCTGTGTGTGATACTCGTGTGTCTCGCGTGTTTGTAGTGATCGTGTGCGTGTTTTGTGTGTTTGTGTTTGTGAGCGTGTCTGCGCACGTGCGTGAATGCATTCTCATTGTAATCCTGTCCGTTATGTATGATAAAGAGAGTCTGTACTGCTTATTCCTGTAGTTAAGTCGACGATAGAGTTTTGTAAGATAGTGTTTATGCACTGTTAATCAATAGTCTTGTCTATATTAAAGTAGTCAAGATATTAAACATCGACAAACAAAAAATATTGATATACTTCTTTAACACACAGAGGCGTGAAGATTTATCAAGGAGGAAGACTTGAAAATACTGAGGTGTAGTCAGTACCATTACCTGGCCTGATCAACATGCACTTAACTCACCCATAAATCACTGCATACAGAGGAACACACACACACACACACACACACACACACACACACACACACACACTCTCTCTCTCTCTCTCTCTCTCTCTCTCTCTCTGACTGACTTACTGACTTACTTACTTTACCCAGAGTCGTACCTCCACACACACAGGTTAAAGTTTGAGGCAGCGATCAACTGTTCTGCACACGGCAGCACGCCTGGAATGCTTCGCACTTACCAAACTTAAACTTCTTGCGAGAGGAAAAACAACTCGGACATGGGCGGATGGACTATCTCACGGCCGGACCATTAAGTTACACACAACTTCTACCACAAATAACATATATGGAGCCCGTATAGCCTCGAGGAAGATAAGGTTGGGCCATTTTTTCTTTCCATTTGTGCGTCTGATCGTCCACTTCTTGTTCCACTGTGATGGTCGACCTTGGGGAAGTAGGAGTTTGTTGCTTCGTGCTAATACTCGATTTTCCCTCAAGAAACGCGAACCATCTTGGTCTTGTAGTCTCCCCTCTACCTCACCAGAGAGTGATGGAAGACCTGAACCTCGCCCCAGACCCCACCTAGTCTTAGCAGTGTCCGTAGGTGATATGGTTGTGGTCAGGTTTTGAGAAGATTTTGTGATATTGTAACTTTCTTTTTTAAAACTTAAGACTACAGTAGGTGGTCAAATATCAAAAGGTTAGTTTATGTTAATATATGTAATACGTACTGAAAGGTTATACTATAAAGAAAACAACAAATTTTTTGCGGCAGTTGTTGTGCTGGGGGTAAGAGTCTTGACACATCACGATAATCTCTACGCTGCTTCAACACCTTTTTTCAGCCAAGTTTCGTCTCCAGTTCAATCTTAATATTTACGTCCGATACTTTCCTGCGTTTATTATTAGCTTATACGCTGGGTAATTAACGATAAATAAAAACAAACCTATAACATGTAAAGGCATAATTGAAAAAGTGCATTTAGAATATACCTATATCGACCTATTGCACGATATCATTAAGGTAACTGATGACCTGTACGTAAATTCCTCTTCGCTTTGATTAATACCTGTCATAATTCACCATTTACAGGTAGAAAGTCGGTCTGGCAGTATGTCAAAACACTGTCAGGTGTCGGGACTGCATCACACTGCACTTTGCAAGACACTGTTGCCGAAAATATATCTTGGGTGTTGTGGCGGCTCCTGAGGGTGTGGGTGTGTGTGTGTGTGTGTGTGTGTGTGTGTGTGTGTGTGTGTTTTATACGTGACCGGATGAAGCAAATGTGAGGCTTTGACTCGGTGAATGTTGAGTAAGCCAAGGCAGGTGAATGTTTAGCGGCGAGTTGGCGAGCATATGAGTGAAGGTGCGGGCGAATTGGAACAAGGTGAGAAATAATTAGGAATTTTAGTCAGTGAACATGAGAACGGTTGCCAGCATAATGATTTCAGTAAATGACTGTTGGTGATGATAAGTGAAGAAAGCTTGAATTATGACCACTTTTACATTAACCGCTTGAGTACTATGCCAACCCCTGAGTACAGTTGAATGAATTGGCCCATTGTGTAACATATCTTAACCCCATTGAGTAATAAAGTTTGAATTCCTTGAGTACGAGGTCTTAACACTTTGAAATCTATGACCAATTCCACTAAAGTAAGAGGACATCGTACTCAAGAGGATCAAATTATCGTACTCTAGGGAATCAATTTATCCTACTCAAGAGAAACGATAGCGAGTTAGATATAGAGTATAAAATAAAGGAATAGAGAACAAACAAACAAAAATAAAACCACGTCTTTGACCGCATTTAAGCAATAAAAAGAATCGACGGAAGAATGTTTAAAAGTAAGAAATTTAAGCTCCTCTATCAATACCTTATGACAGGTAAAACACGAAACTTATAGATGCAACAGACAATGACCAGTCGTTGCCTTCTGCTTGCTTGTTCTTTTGTCGTTCTTGTTCTGCAGCTTGTTCATCTTTATCCTCTCTCTTCATGTTATGCTCACAAGAATATAGCTCTTCAAAGAATACACTCGCAAGAAAACAGTACTCAGGCGCTCTCTGGTACTCAGTAACATACCTAGGCAGCGCAGCCCAAGGTCGACCAAGAGTCCAGCCCGGAAATTAAGAGTCCTGTGTTTTGGTGAATTTCTCGACCCCGTTAGTCTTACCGTCGCTTCATCCTTACCTCTGTTTTAGTGTTTATTATTTAATTATCTGTTTTATTACTTTTATTTTTTATTATTTTAATGTTTATCTCATTATTATTTTTTGTTTTGTTTTGTTATATTTTTTATATAGGGCCAATGACTGTATTTTTTTATTAGCAAACATAACACGAACAGTCATTCTATAGTCACCACAAACACTCGGACATTTAAGATGAACTGTGTAAGAAAATAAAAGACAAAAGTTAAAAAAAAAAATTGAATATTGACTCTTTTTTTGAAGTTGTGTTGACGTTGGTTTAAGAGAGAGATTACAGATACCTTACCTCTCTTCTAAGACACACATAAGTATCCTGGTCTTATTTAATCGTATTCATGTATTCCAGATTTACTCTATACAAAAGAATTATTTTTTTTTACTACGAACTTTTTTTTAAAGACCACGAGTTAATGCTTTTGTTGTGGAGGTATCAGAGTTTTTTTTTTTTTTGAGTTGGTACAAGTATAATCGTCTTGTAAGATGTTAATTTCCCTCACAAGACGACGAGATAATTCCCAGAAAGTACAGACGAAGGAGCTATTTAATTCTACGTTATTACCTGTGTCAATCGGTACGGCTGACAGTACCTGCTCCCCCACCTTGCACTCTACCTGTCACGCTGCTGTTATTACGCATTCCCTCCAATTTTTGTTTTCTCTATCTTATATCACCGTTTATTCTAGTTATTTTCATCATCATCAATCTTCACGCTTGTCTATTCTGCCTTCTTTTATATATTATTATACCTGATGTGAAGAAAAAAAATAGAAGGAATGTAAAAATGGTAACAATTGAGCGTACATTTAGGTATTTTTAGATTCTATAAAAATATAGCACAAAGCGGGGGTTGGGGGAGGGGGTTGGGGGGTTGGGGAGGGGGTTGGGGGGTGTTGGGGGGGTGTTAGGGGCGGGTCCTACACTCACATTGTTGCTGGAGTGTTTGCCTCAGCTGCCACGCTATTGTCTGCCGCCTGACAAACATTGACTGAATCCTCTCATCTGTGTATATCACGGCAAGAACAGTGGGGCAGTGCTGACCAAACTACCTCTTACTAACTCCGCCTCGCACCGCCCCTCCCTCCAGCTTCCCCTCCCCTCAGCCCGCCCCCAGCTTGCTACACCTCCCCGCACTACACCCGCCTCGCACTTACACCATCCTCACTAATCTTCTCCCCACACCTACACAAACACACATCTACACACACACACACACACATCTACACACACACACACATCTACACACACACACACACACACACACACACACCACCTACACCCCCTCTCCCTCCCGAAACCTACATGGCAGATAAACAAAGCGTAAGTTTCAGAAGGAAATATCCAACATTGTCATCGTATTCCTGTGAGGTTTTGTCTTCGTGTTCTCAATATAATTCGTCAACCCTCAGATTTTTGTCACTGAATTCTTGAGGTGTCTTTTTCGTCAAATTAAATCTTTCTCAACTTTTTATCATAATGTTTAGGATATATTTCTTTATCCTCCATAATATACCTTTTAAGTTTCTTTTCGTAATATTCGTGATATATTCCTCCATGCTATATTTTTTCCCTTTGTCCTTTGTCGTCGATTGGGTGTGATGTCGTTTCCTCAATCTTTGCTCCTGTCATTGTCATTTTTGGTGGTGATGTCTCATTCAACCTGATTTTTTTTCCCCTAAGTCACCCCAGATCACTACACTCCTGCCGATGGTCACACTGTAAACGGAGGTAACAGTGTGAGATTGGTATTATTGGTCGCGTTGATGCGGAGAGGAAACAGTGAGTGTACAATAACGACAGAGATGAGTAGAAGACAATGGCATAATGAAGATGAACGGAAGCATAATAATCTTCTTTCCCCTCCCTCGATCCCTTCCCTTGCTCGCCACCCTCCCTCGCCCCTCTCTCCGCCTCCCTCGCCTCTCTCCCTCCCTTGCCCCTCTTCATCTTTCTCTCCTTCCCTTCCGTCCCTTGCCTCTCTTCTTCGCCTCGCTCCTTCACCTCCCTCCCTCGTCCATCTTCCTGCTTCTCTCCTCCCCTTCCGTCCCTCGCCTCTCTCCTTCACCTCCCTCCCTCGCCTCTCTCCTTCATCTCTCTCCTTTGCCTTCTCCCTCCCTTTACCTTAACCTTTTCTACTCCTTTCTCTCCTTCCTTCCTTCCTTCCTTGCCTCACTTCCTACCTCTCTTATTTCCTGCCTCCCTCAATTTACCTCAACCTTTTGCTCTATTATTTTCTTCATTTCCTACTAACTATGTCCTTCTCATTCCACCCACTTAATCTCTCCCTTCTCTTCATCTTCATTTCCTTAGGATTTCTTCTCCCTTCTATTTTCACACCTCTCCTTCCCCCTGTTCAACCAAATCTTCCCAATCTCTCTGTCCTTTGCATTTCCTCCAAACTCTCCCTTCCTCTCTCCCCTTCCATCCCCTCCTAACCATCCCTTCCTCTCCCCTTCCACCCTCCCCCCTTCTAGTTCCAGTCTCCCAGGTGTTACAGACTCAAAATTAAGACTGTGGTAATCTGTGTATCGTCACAGCCCAGGTAAAGCTTAGCACCAGCCATCTAGGACCGTGTTATTACAGGTGTGGCTGAGTCTCGCTCCATCGCCACACTGTTATTAAGGCATCGTGTTCATATCGTCAACATAATCGTTTCAAACCTCGGGTGAAAAATATGACAAAATGATCAGAAATTATCCGAATGAGGGGCATGAATCTCTCGGAATTAAAATTATGTCAATTATAATAATAATCTAATGTTTAGTTTCCTCTATTACTCGCACGATGTCTACTAACCGTAACGAATTAAGATGACGGAAATCACAATAACAAGTTTTACGATTCTCTTTTATCTCTCTCTCTCTTGCTTTGAAAATTAAAAGTCCCGGAACACCGACCAATGACAGAGAAAAAGAGAAACTCCTTAAAACTCTAATTATGTTTCGTTTGTTATTTGTTATATTGATAATTCTAACTCCTAAGACGTAGACTAGCAAGTGGAGAGAGAGAGAGAGAGAGAGAGAGAGAGAGAGAGACTGCCTGCCTGCCTACCCTGGTGCACCAGCCGCCACACCGACGCCCGAGAACTGTAGGATCACTAAGGCACTGTGTGTGTTGGGGGGCGTCTCTGGCTGTAGTTCCAGTAGCGGCGCTGGAAGGTGCTGGAGGCGATGACCTAAGAGATTTATACGACTCACCAAGCGGCAAACTTGTCTTTAAGGTTTTTCGCAGGCAGCTAATTGTATGTGTCGAGATATAATGAAAGGAAGAGTCTGCGTGCGGGTGGCGGTCTGAAACCTCTCCCAACTGGAACTGAAATTTAAGCGCTATTAAAACTTTTTGTGCTCGGCTGTTACACTAAAGTAAATTTCATTTTTCTCTAGATTTATTAGGACAAAAATGAATAACTTTTGTAAATTCCAATGGTGATCTGTGGTAGTGTGGTTAATAACAGACGTGGAGCGAGATGGACGACGGGGTTTTATAAGTGTAATAATATTTCTTACATCAGTGTGTGTGTCGGCAGTAGACCACACCTGTACTGCACCTTATTTTTGGCTCGGTAATTTTTATGAGGATTTTTTCAGCAACTGTCGATGGAGATTATAACAGGAATCTGGAAGACGTACGTGTGTGTGTGTGTGTGTGTGTGTGTGTGTGTGTGTGTGTGTGTGTGTGTGTGTGTGTGTGTGTGTGTGTGTGTGTGTGTGTGTGTGTGTGTGTGTGTGTGTGTGTGTGTGTGTGTGTGTGTGTGTGTGTGTGTGTGTGTGTGTGTGTGTGTGTGTGTGTGTGTGTGTGTGTGTGTGTGTGTGTGTGTGTGTGTGTGTGTGTGTGTGTGTGTGTGTGTGTGTGTGTGTGTGTGTGTGTGTGTGTGTGTGTGTGTGTGTGTGTGTGTGTGTGTGTGTGTGTGTGTGTGTGTGTGTGTGTGTGTGTGTGTGTGTGTGTGTGTGTGTGTGTGTGTGTGTGTGTGTGTGTGTGTGTGTGTGTGTGTGTGTGTGTGTGTGTGTGTGTGTGTGTGTGTGTGTGTGTGTGTGTGTGTGTGTGTGTGTGTGTGTGTGTGTGTGTGTGTGTGTGTGTGTGTGTGTGTGTGTGTGTGTGTGTGTGTGTGTGTGTGTGTGTGTGTGTGTCATACCTCCCCGTGAAACCATCCAGACCCGAATAACACACAAACACGACAACAAACACAACAATAACAAATACAACACACAAACACAAGAAAAACACAACACACAAACACCACAAACAAAAAATGGAAGCGCTTATGAAGACGCGTTTAACCTCTCGTGTTCCAGCTGACGTTATCTTCCACCACACACTGTCATCCTGCTCGGGGCTGTGACGTAACAAAGCATCACTATCACACCTCTTTTGATGGTCATTCCTACGGGCGTGTTATTGTTCCTCTGCCTATTGTTGTTACAGTCTGGAGCCAGGAGACCAACACACTCCGCCCCGGTGGTCAATGGGAGTGTGTGTGGTGTACTGCGTCTCTTTCTTGGCGTGTATTGATAGCCCTTCGTAGTCTGACAGTCCTCCGAAAAGCCCCTGGATAGCTTTATAACAATGCTTTTTTAGAGAATTATTGACAGAGACATACAGAATCTCAGCTAAAGCACACAACAGTGGACTAACATAGCGTGTATGAGGCGGAGGTAGCCGCTGTACTGCCTCGACCGTCCATTCATTCTCCATAACACGAGATCAGTCAAGAATTCAATGATTCCGGAAATATTTTAATCCACAACTTGAAGAAAGACAATGTTAAATCGTCTTGACCTTGCGTGATGCCATCCTCAATATCATCGACCAGAGTATCGTGATGATGGTGGTAGGTGTGTGTGTGGAGGGTCGGTGATAATAGTGAATGGAATATAAATCACCAGCAGTGTTCAGTGAATTGATAACACTGAAGAGTTAGATGGTAAGGAAAAAAACCAGTCCCACTGTATAAAAAAATCTAATCATGTTTTTGTTTCTTTTAATCTGTTAACATTTGACCTTTGGTGGAGTCATTTGTTGTGTTTGACGGAGATAAAGAACCTTCACTACCGTCCACCATCTATTGTGAAACATCCAAGAATTACCCCCATGATATATGTCAGGTGACTAACGCTGAATACTAACGCTCTTGAAGAAGGTTGTCAAATAAATATAAATACGAAGATTCTATTTCACCAAGCTAAGTTTTACTGGTTATAAGAATGTGAAGAGAAAGAGAAGTACGTGTTTGTGGGGAGAGGATACAATTGTCATAATAACATCGCCACAGGGAGTACAGGATGCCGAGGCTGAACAATACACACAACAATGACAGAACCACATTAAGATGGGAGGGGCTGTGGTGCTGGAGGTGCAGGAGCCTGGAGGAGGTACAGGAGCCTGGGGTGACCAAGGCCCAGGATGGATGACAAAGCTTAGACGGTAACATTGCCCTGGGATGGTGTCAGAGAGCCCTGGGGTGGCATGGCTCAAGGCGGGTGGGTGTTAGTGGTAACAGACATTAACCCGTTCTTGTGGAGTGGCATTATTCATGGCACGTTCTACAGAGCTTCCTGCCACTACCCAGACACTCATAAGGGGGAAGGTGAGGGGGAAGTGAGAGAAGGAGGTGGAAGGTGTTACTGAAGAGAAGGAGGAAGTGGGGGAAGAAGGATGGTATTACTAGGAGGTAAAGGGACTGTATTTAGGGGTTGTAGGGGGGAGGGGGAACTGTCTAGAAGGGAGAATAGGAGGAGGACGATAATTATGATGATGAGATAACTATTATATTCTTGTCATGTGTTCTCCTGCTGCTTAATGGCCTCTTACCAATTCTTCTGTCTCCTTGTTCCTCATCTTCGTTTACTTTGTTTACTTTTGTTGCATCTGTCTCCTTTTCTTGATTGTTTTGTTTTGCTTGTGCTTCTGATAAATTTCTCTTTTTCCATCTTTCAGAATAATCCTTTGCTTACTTTATATATTTCTTAATTTTCTTGTTATTTTTGTTTTGTTTTCTTGTTCTTCACTTTGTATTTGTTACTGTAATCAATTCCATATTCCAGTGCATCTCCTTATTGTTGTTTAGTTGTTGATTTTTTCTGTTTCTTAAGTAAGTAATCAAGTCAATGCTATTGGACCATGGCAACAAGAGTACTTAGCGGGAAAATAACTACCAGGAAAATATTAACAAGTCAAGATGTAAACATAATTACTTCTGCGAACCTCACTGAAGGTCTATGAGGACAACGACTTCACCTCTTAAGGACGATGCCAACCCCTGATAACGATGATTTAACTCCCTGATGACGATAACGTAATTCCCTAGGACGATGACAACCCCGTGAGTGGAATGTCATTGTACTCAACTTATTTAAGGCTCGTACTGAAGGGGTTAATCGACCTGACTCAGTGGCTTAATTCCTCGTACTCAAAGGGTTGGCGTCGTAATCAAGGGGTTAAGCTTCTATTCATTAGGTTGATGTCTGTCAAATGTCAACAAGACTGAACTTCGGAGATTACACAGGTGTTCGACTTTCACCTGGCCCAGGGCAACAGGTAGAGAAATATATAGACGCGGTACTGAAGGTGATACTACGTGCGATTAACATTAGTAGTAGGTGTGGTAGTGGTAGTAGTAAGTGTGGTAGTGGTAGTAGTAAGTGTGGTAGTGGTAGTAGTAGGTGTGGTAGTGGTAGTAGTAAGTGTGGTAGTGGTAGTAGTAAGTGTGGTAGTGGTAGTAGTAGTGTGTGGTAGTGGTAGTAGTAAGTGTGGTAGTGGTAGTAGTAAGTGTGGTAGTGGTGTGGTAGTGGTAGTAGTAAGTGTGGTAGTGGTAGTAGTAAGTGTGGTAGTGGTAGTAGTAAGTGTGGTAGTGGTAGTAGTAAGTGTGGTAGTGTAGTGTGGTAGTAAGTGTGTAGTGGTAGTGTGTGGTAGTGGTAGTAGTAGTGGTGGTAGTGGTAGTAGTAGTGGGTAGTAGTAAGTGTGTAGTAGTGGTAGTAGTAGTATGTGGTAATAGGAATGATAGTTGTAGTAACAGAGGTAGCAGTAATAACAACCAACAGTACCAGTAACAACCACAACACCAACCACAACCATAACATGCACAGTAACAACCACACCAGTAACAACCACAACACCACCACAACCATAACATGCACAGTAACAACCACAACACCAACCACAACCATAACATGCACAGTAACAACCACAACACCAACCACAACCATAACATGCACAGTAACAACCACAACACCAACCACAACCATAACATGCACAGTAACAACCACAACACCAACCACAACCATAACATGCACAGTAACAACCACAACACCAACCACAACCATAACATGCACAGTAACAACCACAACACCAACCACAACCATAACATGCACAGTAACAACCACAACACCAACCACAACCATAACATGCACAGTAACAACCACCCTCTCAACAACAGCAGGAGTATGATAGGAAGACAACAGGGGTGTTGGTGTTGTCACGTACACACATAATGGCCCCATGTGGTCGATGTGCGTTTCTGGCCTTGCCCCAGCTGGTGTACACACTGGCTCGTGGTAGCGGGGGGTGATATATACACAAATAAACATTCTGTGTGCGTAATGTGTGTGTGGGAGGGGGGAGGTACACACACGGACTTCTTGCGTTTGTCCTTGTCGGTGTGTGTGTGTGTGCGCGTGTGAGCCCGCCCGACCGCCCGCCCGCCCGCAGGCCCCGGGTACATCAGTCACACGCTCTTGCTGTCACGCGGTCAGAGTCACGGTCATGCAGTCATACGGTTGTCTAATCATGCAGTGATAGCCATATGGTTGTCCAGTTAGAAAATCATGCAGTCGATGCCAAGACAGTCATATATAACGTAATTTAATTCCCATACAGTCAGATGGTCATTCAATCAGTCTGTCAGTCTAGGAAAGCATACATAGAGCTAACTAACGCAACTTAACATACACACACACACAAGGGAGGTTACTGTATTAAGGTTGTATGAGTTAAGTTTTACTGTTGATAATAAAACAAAAGTGGTGTTTGGTTGTATAGTTTCTGTGTTTTGTTTAAAATAAAAAAATAAAAGGCAATTACACGAGGCGGGGAGCAAAGAGCGTGAGTTATGATGTAATTATGGTCAACACTTGGCACTGTGGGAGACCCTTAGGAAACACTCATAGTAAACTTGTATATTAGTGTGTTTACATAGTTGTCAGAGCTTACACACACACACACACACACACACACACACACACACACATACATACACACACACACTTACTTTACTCTATATACAGACAGTCTTCCTTACTGTTGGGTACATTCACAGTACGGACTGGAAAAATACGCACACACACACACACACACACACACACACACACACATAGACGCACAGATGCACGCACGGACGCACACGCAGTCACAAACACATCTATTCAAGCACGGACGCATACTTCACGTACACCAACAAGCAAGAGTGTGGACACCCTGAGGACCCGACACAACAGGAAAGTAGTGGTTGTGGGTGGTGGTAGTGGGTGGTGGTAATGGGTGGTGGTTGTCTTTCACCATCTCTCTCTGCCCATCACCATAACTTGAACACTATACACTACCACCGTCGCTAAACTTCCCTCATCTTTTTTGCCCTGACTGTCAGAACTCTTAGACCTCACTAAACATACTACCCCTCAGCTCATCTACCTGCAGGCGACCTTCACCCTTCTGAATCTCGACCTTCTCTTTCCTTTCCCTTACCTTCAACCTCTTCTCCTCGACCTCCTCCCATCGACCTCTATCTACAACATTACCCTCGACCTCTTCAACTTCCTCATTCTTACCCTCGACCTCTTGACCTCCTTCCTTCGATGCCATTCCTCTACCTCGACGGGACAGGTGTGACGGAGGTGGGATGTGGAGTTATTGGATCAGTGTGAGAGGGATGGTGTGATGCCTATTGCCAGTGGCTGTGAAGAGTCCAGAGCGATTGTGACGGAATAGGTGTAACGAGGTTGGTGCCACGAGGATAGTGTGACGGGGTGGGGGGTATTGTGGCAGTGAGAGGTTCCCGCCATTAGTAGCGCCTCGACACACTCCTGTAATTTATGTCGACGCTGTAGAAGTCGTGGATCAGCTGCTGTAAGTTTTGTGTACCCTACGATTATTGTGGCGGCGTACTCTTCTTCCTTCTTTCCCCCCTCCCTCCCTCCCTCCCTCCCTCCTCTCTTCGTCCTTCTTTACTTTCTTTCCTTCTACCTTCTCTTCCCCTTCTTTCCATCGCCCCTTTCCCTCCTCCTCTTCTCTCCTCCTATTCCCCTCCCTCACCTACTCGCCAAGACCCTCAATTGGTAGTCGTGTCATAATCATGGTAGTTTCCCTCTTGCTCGTCCCTGCGTGACCAGTTTCCCTTCATATCTTTCACTCCTTGTTAAAAGAAGAATTCGCCTTACTCCAGTACCTCACCTTGTTGGACGCCTCTTGCCTTTCCAATATGAGCATTTTGTAGCGTCAGTATCCTGTGGTGTTCGTTTTTATGTCGTCGCCTACATCATAACGCGTGTTCTCTGCAACAGGAAGTATTGGCAAGGTGTTAGTATCAACAAGGGGCATTTAAAGCAAAAGGTATTTGTTGTAAAATTCATTTATTTCATGTTTCACTTATTGTACGATCCGTTTATAGCAAAATTAATATCATTTGCCTTTCCTTTATTGCAGTGTAGTGTATTGCAATATGCCTTTATTTCAAGGTACATACAGTATATATATATTGCATAGTGTAACCATTGCAAGGTACTTGTATTGCAAATTATAACCATTGTAAGTTGCCTTTATTGCAATGTTAATATATTGTGAGGTTTTGTATTGCAATGTGCATTTGTTTGCTCGTCTTTACCGAGTAACAACAGATGCGTTTCTTCTTGCATCAACTCCCCCGCTCTCTGGCAGAACATACCAGTGAATAAAGATTACGATAAAACTAATTATAATTATAAATAAGACATTGACATACTTATATATTAAATACATAGGAAGTCAGAATCTGCTACGTGAGATTTGTTGCCTTATATATCAAGGATTACATCACACCACCTCTACAGTGTTAAGAGAGAGCTACTTCTGCGTCGCCGTCACAGTCCGCTTCACCGTCGGTATCTGCATGGTGTCCAACTCACAACTTTTTCCAAATTATTAGGAAGTATGAAATATTCTTGTTTGCTCTGTCTAAATTACCAACACTTATGCAGAATACACAACTGACGTCTGCAAATTACTAATATTCCTCAAAATTTCACTTTCCTTCTCCAGTATACACTAACTGCACCAACTGACTTTCACACTGCTTACCTGGGATTCGTACCTGGTTACAGTTTTCACCTGTTCCCACGCACCTGTGTAATTTCACCATTTAGTACCACAATTCTAATGTTAATATTTGTTCCGGTCCGAAAAAATTATCTTTCGAGGTGAAATAATGAAAAATTCCTTTCAATTTTGTTATTTCGATAAAATATGTAATGAGTGTATCCTGCTGTCATGAAGGGTGGTGTATATGTAATTGTGCTTTGTAACCTTTAGCAAAAATGAAATTTGAAAGAGTAACACGCTGCTCCGTGGCGGCCACAACTACAAGAGAGAACTTTATAAACCTCTTAAAAAATTCCGTACGTTTGTTTTGAGCTGAACTTAACACCTTTCCTCGGTACTACCAACATTTGAGACACATTTGCCCTTCGTTTCCCTAGATGAGTCTCAAGTGCTGGTCTATATGGAGAGTGAAGAGGGATTTTCTCCATACTGGTAACAATGAGAGCTCAATCGTAACAAATTTGTACAGCAAAGGCTATCTATTTTACATACACCCAAATAATAAAATATCTCAATCTCTTATCATACATTTAAAAATATATATCCCACATAAACATGAGCTCTAGTGTATACATTTAATTTCCTGAGCGTGGTAATGAGGGATCAACAGGTGGTGGAGGTCCTCTTCTTCCCCAGGTGTCTTAAGTAACAGTGGTTGAGGTAGTCGAGGAGGAGGTAGTGTTGTTATCGTTGAGCAAGAGCGCCTACACTAACTACTTCAAAATGAATCCAAGTATAGGAGACTGTCTGGTGTGGCGGGTAGTGTTGACTCCCCCTCTCTCCCTACACACAGCTCTGCTCATAAAGGTTACCTCAGTGTGTTTATCTGCGTGAGGAGTGTGTGTGCGTGGGGGAGGAGTAGATTGTGAGCACCTGGCAACACACACGACATAACTCTACTACTACTACTTTTTTTTCTTCACGTGGCCTCCATCCTACCCTAATAGCCACTACTACAACAACTACTACTATCCAACCATCAACCATGACACGTCCCAACCACTCCAACCAGGTCACACCCACGCTGTTGCCTCCCAGAGTAAGTAAGCTCAAGTGGGTGGTCCAGTTATCCTCCCCGACGGCCAGGAGTCTTCCCAAGTGTGGAGGCTCTTCAAAAGACTCCCCATTAATGACCATCAGGGAAGGTAAGATGGGGCTTTATCCGCCTGTCCCCCTCACACCCCAGAGACGTTCGTTCCTCCTCCATCGCTCTATTGTTAACACGGCGCTGGACCCATACCTGTCAGTGTCCATGCTGCAGGGGGTGGTGGCCAACCCTTGCCTTCTGCACCGGGGGGTCGTCTGCTTAGCTTCGTCAGGAGAGGCAGCCGCAGAAGGTTTTATTCTGGTGTGTGTGTGTGTGTGTGTGTGTGAGTGAGACCGCCTTTACCTCATCACCAGATAATGATGGATAAAACAGAGGTATAAAGAGTTATATTACACACGCTACTGAAACATTAATTGATGGATGTAAAATATTATGTGTCGTTGTACCATTAATTTATATGTAGATTAGCATACTGGTGTGAGAGGCAGCACCAGTGTTAATACTATAATGGAATATTAAAACAGGTAGAAGCTGAAGTCCTTGTGGGAACAGAATGAAACCGATATTTTTTTCGTAGTTTTGGTTTATAAAAAAAATTCAGTACTCTTTTTTTCATCTTTGTTTAGTTCATTATTATGGCTGTGTATATATCATAGTTTTCTTTTTCATTTTGTTTTTTAAGGAAGACGTAGCATGCTGGTGTCCTTATTTGACAAAGAACAAAAGTATCCTTCAAAAATCTGGCTAAAGAAAATAAATCCGGATATAAAAGCCTTGGAAGATGTGAGGTAACCGGCTTCAGGGTCACACAAAACCAAAATAATAACAAATTCTTTCCAGGACGTAAAATATATATATTTTTTTATTACGACGCAGTTATGAATATAGTAGTTGAGGCAGAGATGCGAGCAGTACCTATTTACTAGAGTCTTCGTTGAGCAGTAGTAACGTAGTGCGTACTGAAAGTTACATGTCCAAGAGGGAAGCATATTGTTGCTTGACACTTTTCCAAGGTTTTGTTAAGATATTTTTTGTTCGGGTTATTTGTAGGTAAGTCGTTTTGCTTTCGCTTTTATTTTAATTAGTCTCATTACCAGGTAAAAGTTTTCCTCAAAGTATTTTAATTAATGTTCTTGCTTTGACTTTGGTTCTTGTTATTAAGGTGTTATGAGTCATGATCACTTCCTGTACTGTGAGCGATGACGATAACTGGTGTGGGCTATTACCTGGCCACCTTCTGCTGATGAGTCAGGGCTTTGTGGTAGGCTCTTAGAAGTCAGGGTACGTTCTCCTGGTACTAACTACGTGACCAATTCTTATGTTAGCAATCATGACAAATAAGCTCCTGATGGGGAACTGGCCAAACAACCTTCCCCTGGAGAGTTACTGTCTCTAGCTTCACTGAGAGAGAGTCGAGGGTCTAGAGGTCTTCTTCCGAGGGAATGAACAAGGATCCTCCCCCTGGTAAGTTACTACTTGGGTGCCGCCCCCAGGAGAGTGAGGAGTCAGTCACACCAGGTCGGGGGTCAGTTTGTTGTGCTGTTGAGTCACAATTGATGATGCCTGGAGTGTTGTACGCAAACCTCTCTTAAACTAACCTTTTCTGTACTTGTCTGTTTCTTTCCTGTTTATTTTCTTATTCTGTGTTCATGTTGCTCTCACTAACATGATTACATTTTACTGCATATTTTACCCGCTGGTCCTCACCTCCCTTTCCGCTTTGTTGTATTACCACCAACCTGTCTGCCTTCTGCCAACAACCTCCTCTCCTTCCCTTTACCCCCCACATGATCGCAGTTAGTCCCCTCGACCCCCTCCTCCAGTACGCACGTGCAGGGTTGGAGGTTAAGGCCAACTAAGAGTGAAAATCGGATAATTGGCTCGTGGCCGTAGGACCTGCTGGGCCTCGTTATACTGAGGAAGGTGTGCCTGCGGCGACGCCTGCTGCAAGGTGTTTGGGTAAAGAGGTACTGAAGCCCCCGGGGAAGGAAGTCTCCCTCCTACTTCCCCCTTACCTCACCACCCCTCCCCCTCCCCGTGCCTCACCCCTCCTCCTAGTGCCTCACCCCTCCCTCCCTAGTGCCTCACCCTCCCCAGTGCCTCACCCCCTCCCCTCCCCAGTGCCTCACCACCCCCTGTTTACCTCCAAAGACCCTTCGTCAGTACAGAAACTTATTAAGTGTGACCGGCCAGTAAATCGGTATGTATTGGGCAACTTCTAGTTGACATAAATCCACACGCAGTTACACACACACACACGCGCACACAAACGCGCGCACACACACACACACGCGCGCGCGCGCATGGGGGGACTGCTAGAGTATGCATAAAGTCATTCTCTTATGCACACATTTACATGAGTGTATTTGTGCTGTGTGTTAACAGGTGTAACTTGAAGTGAGTCACTCATTTGTTGGTACACGTATACAAGCACGACAACACGCTCCCACATACAAAGCCACATTCAGGTAAATATATACTCACACGCGCATGCACACACGTACACACTCACGCACTCACAAATTATTGCAAGCGTGCACACACACACACACACACGACCTCACTAAAGACAGTACTTTAAGACAGTTTGGGGTAATAACAAGGAGGCCTCCGTTGTTGGGACGTTAATTGTTAGATACTTGGCGACGTGGGGCGTAATAACGATGACATAGGATCTTAGCCTCGGAGGTGAGTGGCTTGACAGGAACCCTTCACCTGGGACCCACGTAGTTATAGTAATAATAACAATAATTTAAAACATCTGGTAATTTTCAGTTTCTTAATGACGACGAACATACGTGACTTCTCTTCTCTTACGTGTTGTAGTTGCCACGCTTGTGTCATTGTTTGCTACAGCTTGACGTATAGTGTGTGTTGAAGGGGTCTTGTTAGCGACTCAATCTGGTTTTTTTTTCCCCTTTTAAGTATACCTGTATGTGACTGCCTGTATTTCTTACTGCTGAAAGTTTGTGTGTATCTATTTGTTTGGGTACAGTAATTAGATCCTGCTTTCTTATTGGAGTTATATTAATCACTGTGTACCTAATTGATGGTCCTAATCACCTACTTACACTGGTTGCTTACTACAGTATATTAATTATAATAAACCTACAGAACTATGGTTATCTCCTCTCTGCTACTGTGTGTGTTAGTAATAGCTCTTTGTTATATCTTGAGTGTTCATCGTGCTTGCTTGTTGTATCTGGGCTGTGTGTGTGTGTTAAAGGTGTTCGCTTGTTGCAGTCTAAAACATTTGTTGATCTTATTTGTCTTAAGTGTTTGTCTCATCAAGTGTGTTATGTGTGTTACAATTATTTACTTATTTATTTATTCTTATTTACTGTGTCTTTCATTTTACTTTTATCATTAATTTCTCGGTTATTTATTCATTTTTATTATATATTTCATGTTATTCATATTTTTTTTTTTCATATCAGTGTTTCAAAATATAGTATTGGATATACCCTCAGTGTTATGCACATATATAAGGAATGGTCACACACACACACACACACACACACACACACACACACACACACACACACACACACACACACATAATTCAACGACGTATTTGTGATTTATTGAAACTGTTTGTGGAAATAATAAGACAGTTATTGTTTTAATGGTGCCGGGACGACTTGATGGGGCGGTGAATGTAAGTTAATGGTGTTTACAGTGTTTTGTGGGTGAGGCGTTATGGTGCTACGGTGTCGTATGTTTCCCGTGCTATAATGGATGACGTATATCATGGTTTGCTCTCTCTCTCTCTCTCATACTTTTCTTTGTGTCTGTGTGTGTGTGTGTGTGTGTGTTGTTCATGGTAGCCTCCCTCCCTTCATGGTAAAATGCCCTCATAACTGGGAGATTCATGGTGGGGTGGATGATAAGAGAACCCAAAGTTAATACTCAGATCAAACCAAATGGGTCTTACCTGTGCAGTGATACGGAGTCACCTGGCAACACTTAATAAGGGAACTTGTACCTGAGAGCATTAGAAGAGTAACAGGTGCAATGACTCGTAAAACACATAACCAGTCGTAAATACTTCAAATTATCTTTAATTTCCTTTTGTATCTTCTACCTCAGATTACATCAGGAACGGAAGACTTTAATTTCTCACTAAATGATGTATAAAAAGATTTAATTGTTTTAGGTCACCAGATAATAGATTGTTCGTGTCTTAGTCTCAACATTGTCTGCTGCTGTAAATACTATAATTCAGTCAAGATCTGATAGGTCAGACATGATGAATAATAGACCGCTTGGATTTCTAACCACGTACACACAACAACCTTAGGTGGGTCAGCTACGTCGTTAGATAAAATATCATTGGCTTTGTTTAACGATATATGTGGTCTGGTGATGATATAAGTTATTGTTAGTTAATAGCCCAGGTATTAATAATAATATAATGTTTACCATGTTGACAAACACACTCGTCACAGTGACGTCACCGGAGAACAAAATAGAAGTGTCTTTGTTTCAACACCTGGCGGCGCCTCTTGGTTCAGGGTGTGGCAGTGTTTCCCCACCACCCTCGCCATTGTTTAGTCCGCGTGTGACCCGCTGGACCCATCAAAATGGCCATAACATCCATGAATTAATTTTCCAGACGTGAAGGAACAAAGCCTACCACTCGGGGGAGTTAAACTAGAGACGCTCCGAATTGGTGGCGCGACTTTCAGACACGTACGTTGGGCCACAAGTTCGTGGGAGCCGGAAACGTTAAAGCATCACCTTGGCGCCGTAACAGGGGAATCTGAGCGCCTTCTGGGGGGTTCTGATTGCTCGCTGTTGGTATTTCATAATGCTCAACTGATATTCCTGGTGGTGGTGTAATGTCAATATCCGTTGTTATTATTTTCTTACATAATAACGAAAGGAAGCTTCATTAATAAGCAACACCATACAACAGGTAAAACGAATTCATACTTACGCATAACAATCATCAATACATTACAACTCTATACAGTCCAGTATTTAGAAACAAAAAATGGTGCCAAGCTGAACAAGGTTAGGGATTGCGTACAGCGCCTCGTAAAATATGAAATGTTCGATATTAACGTGGCGGCATAACAGGGAATTGAAGAGGATGGAAGTGAAAGTTGAGGTACGATCAGTCTTGTATGAGCCTTAGTTATTCTGGGAGGCAGCTGGTGCGAGGAGAGCCTATTAAGGTGGCAGTTATGTTAAGTTACTGTTAAGTAGTGACCTTAGTGAGCTGCCGTGTACCTGTAGAAGGAAAATAGTGTGGAGGGGGAGAGTGACGCAGGAAGCATTGATTTAAGTAAATGATGTGTTTAGAAAGAATTGACTTTAGGGGATATTAACTTTACAGGACACTGATTTTAGGGAACTTTAACTTTAGGGACAGAAGCTTCAGGGGACAGGAACATAATTATAGGAGACAGGGACTTGGAACACAATGACATCATAATGATGGTAATTAAGACTGTGGCCTCAGGCAAAAGACACTACTTTATATATGCCCTTCATGCTCCGATACCAATAACCTTACGTCTCTCATCACTAAAATTGTGATTTTCTTTTTTTTGTATAACTAACAAGTGTCCAGCAGATCAGGGGAAGATTGTACCAAGGGGGGAAGTTTATGGATGGCAGAGTCATAATATTGTCTGCCATCACGGATAGATGTCGCCATATACTTAACATTTATTACAGCATAAACAAGGACACTAACGTCCTTCTGATGAGACGCGAGTGTCACATCCTCGTGAAGGACTTAATACCTGGAGGGCTTCCCCCCGAGGTCGACTAATTGTATGACTGTCATAATAATCGACAGTGTCAACTTATTGCAATCGTCGTCACGTTGCAACATTGTGGTCTTTCATCAGAGGCGGCTCATCGGGATTCCCTTCATTGTCCCTGCAGATAATACACGTGTTGTTAGTACTGACACACCTGGTAAGGTTATTTGTATTATCCAACACCACACCTCAAGGATCCTGGTGGGTGGAGGTGAGAAGGCTGTTTACGGTGAGGAGCTTCTCGGTACAGTTTGTTTTTTGTTCAAAGTTCAATATTGCGTTGAAGAGTTTTATGAAGCTTATTGATATTATACTGTGATTACGATAATCTTTATATTTTCTTTTACGGTTTTATATTATTTCCATAGTTCATTGTTTCTTCTCACGCTAAAACAATAACAAATATATATTTAACGCATGTCTGTCCAGCTGGTGGTAACAAGTGAGTCTGAAATATAAATGTATTTGTTTGTTCCATAAATATACTCATTGTTCAAGGCGATATTATTTAACGAAATTGATGCTAAGTTATATTTGAGTGTGAAATTATTTGCGGTACTTCGTTAAAATCTATAAAAAACTAAAAACTCCACAGGGTTACAATCCACCATTGGCATAACCAAATGTCACTGACGTCAGAACACGAGAGCAGTCAACCCTCAGATGGTCAAAGAGATAATGAATACCAAGCATACCTCAACCATAAAAGCTGGAAGAACCACTTGAAGAAAAAAAACAGGAATGGATGCCCTCTCCTAGGAACACCAACAAAAAATAAATTTGTACCATGACCACTTCCACTACCGCGGCTATAATTAGGAAGCTTACTGTGGGTCAGTTAGGCTTACTATGGATCATTTAAGTTTACTATGGGTCAATTAAGCTTACTATGGGTCAATTAAGCTTACTATATGTCAATTAAGCGGTCTCGAGGCTACAGAATACATCAACGTTCCTCTCACATATTTGAAAGGAACTTCAACTGTATGGAAGCACCGCAGACTTACTCGAAGACAGTATTAGTAATCTTCCAGTCTTATCCCGCAACCACATCTCGGTCACTCAGCCAGTTGTCTGTGATCAGTCATTGTCCAACCCAGATCTTAATACTCCGTGGGTTTTTTTATACAACACACACCCCTGATCTTGCCTCACCCAAATATTTTGCCTCGTTTTCTAATCCACCATCATCATTAATCTCTTTTTTTTTTGCTTCTTCCCATTAATCGTCTTCACGTAATCACATATTGTTTCTCTCAGTCCAATCCTTTTAAATATAATTGATATCTGGTTATCCAATCTTAATCTTCTCTTGATCCATCCACACACTAATCCCTTCCCGTCAATCAGTAACAGAGACACCAATCACCTTCCTACACCTCTCAATTTTAAAAGTTATATTGAAGAAAAAAAGAACAAGAATTATACTATTATTGTGCAGTAAAACACTCGTATGATCTAGTAGTTAAGTTTGATTGTGGTTATGGACTAATGGACTCGTATTGTAAATAATTCACTTATATATATTTAATAGAAGCCTAGATCTCTCGTCTGTTGTTTTTATGTATCGTCTTCAACAGTTAATGTCTTTAAGCTTTAAAATACTAAGTCAGTTTCTCCATCAGATAACAACTATTAATATCTAGGAAATATATAAACATGGTTGTAGTTTTAGTGTTTATATTTGCCCCAACATGCAAGTCTATACTCTTTAAGCAAGTAAATTAAGTCATTTGATATACTGGTTAACAAGTATTACATGTAAAGAAAGGTTTGTGTATGAACAGAGCTCGAAACATACATAAATTCACCATAACGCACATATACACCTGACAAGACAACCGTACACACATGCTTACGGACATACGACTTGCAGGTATATAGGCAGGAACGCAGACAGGTAACACGATCTTACATAAAGACACGAACAGGTACACAAGCAAACACTAGCACGCAGACAGACTAACACATGGGCAGGTCGGTGAATATTGTTGACGGCATACAGTAGGTTAGGTTAGGTTAGGTTAGGTTAGGTTAGGTCAGGTCAGGTCAGGTCAGGTTGTTGTTGCTGTGGATGGTCAGTAAGTGTTAGTGTTGTCGTCATGGTGTTCATTGAGTGTTGGCTGTCAGTAGTGTGTTCCTTGTGGGTGTTACTGAAGGCTGCTACACTCTTTATTATTCAGTATTGTCGTTGATAGTTAAGCTGCCGTCACTATTACTGTTGATGTCGCCGCCGGTGTTCTCTATCAACACACAGATAATGGGAACTCTTGTTGTTGTGCTCGAGTCAGACGAGTGAGTGAGTGAGTGAGTGAAAGTGAGAGCTAACACACACAGATGACCGTGACGGGAGGCACCAAGATGCTCTAATCACTAATACTTGTCGGGTGATGATCTGTGTGTTCCGTGTTGCTGGTGAACGTATTGTTGATGTTACAGGAGAGAGAGAGAGAGAGAGAGAGAGAGAGAGAGAGAGAGAGAGAGAGAGAGAGAGTTAACCCTCACCATCACAACAGCCAGTTAACAAGTGATGGAGCTGTGTGTCTCTCGTGGAGTGTTAACACGTTACTCCCTCCCTCCCTCCCTGACCGTTTATGACGAGATTTATTCTATTTGTGTCTGTTTGTCTGTCTGTCTCTGTCTTGTTTCTCTCTCTCTTTCCTGTCACCTTCTGTCTGTTTGTTCTCTAATACAAAAAAAGAGCCATCATTTATCAACACTTGAAAGCGATATAGCGATAGAAAGAAGCCTATCGCATGTAAAGAGGACCTCGGGAGTCCACCTTCAGCGCCGTCGGCAGGAGGAACGGCCACTTACCTTCAGTAATGAGCGACCACCACTAAGTAAACATCGCCAGATCATAGCCGTGTCGGAGGGCGGTCGACCTGCTTAATCACAACTCCACTCCAGCTCCAGGGCGTTATGGGCGGTTTTTACCAAGTTTCTGGCGCTAATCTAGATCATATTAGGTAAGAGGAGTTAGGGCCTTCTTGTATTGTGTATGTATGTGTGTATGTGTGTGGGTGTGTGGCAGCTCATGTTTGTGGTGTTATTGATGGGTTTACAGTGACCCGTTTTGATGACTTATTAACTTGGTATTAACTCCGGATTTGTGGCTGAAATTGTTGTTTTGTCCGCGTCTTTGTGAACATTGATTTTAAAGTACGTTGAAGCTTGTTTTGGTACCTGCGATAATCTTATTTTATAGAGAAAAATATTTACTTAAGGAAACAGAACCAAGAAGAACTGCAGGACAAGGCTATAACGTAAGCCAAGACAACTTCCTATGCTTGACGGAAGAGGACACTAAAAACGACAGCCAGTACAGTCTATGTCACCTGAAGACGAGGAATTATAACTGCAGGACCAAGTTTGCCTCATAAGCGTCATTACGAAGGCTGGATACTTAACCCAGCTACCTCCTCTTCCTCTCTCCACTCTTCCCCCTCCTCCATCCCTCAGCCTCCTCTTCCTCTCCCCCTCTTCCCCCTCCTCCATCCCTCAGCCTCCTCTTCCTCTCCCCCTCTTCCCCCTCCTCCATCCCTCAGCCTCCTCTTCCTCTCCCCTCTTCCCCTCCTCCTCCATCCTCAGCCTCCTTTCCTCTCCTCTTCCCTCCTCCATCCTCAGCCTCCTCTTCCTCTCCCCCTCTTCCCCCCTCCTCCGTCCCTCAGCCTCCTCCCCCTCGAGATTAATTTAGGTTTCATTAGCTAGATAGATCATCGGGAGGTGTACGCGTTGCTGCAGTGGCTGGGACGGGAGTCAGCCACTTGTTGTAATTGCTCATGTCACAGTTACTCAAAATGATGATAGAATGGGTCGGTCATTAGCTTAGTGACCGAGAAGAATTTTAAATATCTTACGTACGGGTTATTGAATAAAAGACGACTTAGTATTAAAATGATGACTTAAATTTTTCTCTTGAGTACATAACTTAAGGATGGTAGTGAGAGGGATTGTGTAATATCAGTTAAAGTGACTTGCGTTTATAAGTAATGGGTGATAAAAGCTGAACAGCACAAATTTTCAATAAACTCTTCATATATTTACTGACCCCACACACACGGCGGTAACATTATATATATATAGTAACTGAATCTTGTTTTGGGTTAAGAATACTACACATGATGTTAACTTCATATAAATATAGCAATGATTCCCTACGGCATGGAATTTAAATAAGAGTAGCAGTAATGGTTGGCGCTAACAGCATCAACTACGCAGCGGACAACTTACGTATTCAATGACGATGCGTTTTCAGGTAAGGTGGCCATTGTTGCAGGTAATTAGATACTTGTGGAACTATGATGAAGGAGGTGTAATTAACGAGTAACTACCTGGGTGACGTTAATTAAGGTTAAAATGACACTGCTTCCACTATTGCGTGTGCCTGTACTGACGACGAGCCTCCGTCATCTGTCAGTGTCCGTGAGAGGGACAGAGATCCATGACCACGACGCTCCTCTTATGCCTCACAATGATCCGCTTAAGTCATGACAATGTTTAAGTTTTTAATCTCCTCCAGAAAATTACTTCATTTATGAGTCTAGTGACCGAGGGTTTTAATTTCCTCCTATAAATGGTTTCATTATAACTAAAGCTTCTGTTTCTTCCCTAAAAATAGTTCTATTATATGTTGGTGACATGAAATTTGATCGTGGCATAAAAGAGGTTCAATTACCCTGAATAAATCTTCATTTTCTGGTTAGTTTTATAAGGTTAGTAGATGGCTTTATTACCTGGTGAGGGTTTGTGATCATGTTCAAAGCTTCACCGAAAAAATAACTTCCTTGCGAGTTTGGTGACCCCGTGTTTTGGGCGTCGGGTTACACGGGGTCGTGTAAGTCATGGGACGGGTAGTTGTAAAAGAAGATTGTCTTTAAACCAGTGGGCTGACGATATAGTTTCATGGCTTCACATAAAAGAAAGTTGGTCCTATGGGGGCTGGATTGACTGTAGTTTAGGCTTTAAAATTTCCATCACCTAAAAAATAATTTTACGATGCAGTTTTATTGCCCCAAGTGAATTACAGCCATCGTTAACAAGGAATTGGGTTACTGTGATTTTAGAATGTCCAAGTTCATTAGAGACCCGGCGTGTAGGACACCTGGAGACAGGACCAACTTGGGTGGACCCTGGTTGGTGTTAATAGGTTCACGACCCTGAGCAATGTGTGTTATAAGTGCTAGAAAAGTGATTGGAACTTCTCAAGACGATAAAAGCATAACCCTACCTAAACACCTATCCTCTCCACCCATTCCCCCCCCTGACTCCCTCCTCTTCCCCACACCTTAACCTTCCTCCCCACACCCTGAACCTTCCTCCCACCCTCCTCCCTATACCTTCCTCCCCACACCCTGAACCTTCCTCCCCACACCTTAATCTTCCTCCCCCACACCCTCCTCTTCTTACACCTCACTACAGTATAAGAGCAGCAGTAAAGTCAGTCATCCATAGTGAGAGACCCACCCAGCTATCACATTAAATTTCGCGATACAGGTCCTCGTGTTGAACCCCGGCCTTTAATATCAGGGGTCAAGTGGCCTTAATTACGTTTGCCGATGTGAGGATCGGCCGTCCGCGTGATGAATTGCCGATACGTCGTGATGGTCGACCCGTATAATGTTTTGCTCCCTAGAAGTTTTATCTTAGGAAGTCCCCGGATAAAGACTCTCAATAATGATACCTTAAATCCCCGTAGAGGTGAGAGAATCATTGCATCATCAGCGTGAAGACTCAGTGCAGTTTTGACTCTGTTTTAGCATATACTTATCCATGGTATATTGAGAAAGGCAGTTTAGATACGAGCTAGCACAACTCTCATAAAAACTATATAAATCTTTAAGAATTTCACTAAATTGGGATACCTAAGATCAGAAAAATATTGCACCTCAAATAAGTGACACATTTATACTACAGAACAAACCATTGAGATAAAATGATGTTAAAAATTATTCTGAAATGACCATAATAGTCCATAATAGTTGTGTTTCCTTATACTCAGTTTCGTGACTTTGTGCTTCAGTGCTTCTTCTGTCTCGACTCTTAAAGTAGTTTTATGTGACCTTTTGTGACCTGTGGGGAATATATATCTGTTCCTTTTCGCTAAACTGGGAAGCTTAAGGAAACGCCATCGATGTAAATATTAACTGTTATAAATGATTTTGTTATCTCCTTTTACAGTAGCTCATCTCTAGTGCAAGATCTTATGGTGTTAAATAATATGGTGTTATGGTGTTAAATAATGTAAGTGTTATCCTTGAGTACGATGACTTAACCCAGAGTACAATGTTATCGTATTATGAGGAATAGTCATCGTCACAATGGTTAAACTCAGGGGTTTATAATATCTAATCCAATGAGCTAATTTATATTAGTGATGGAGTTAGCATCGTACTCAAGAGTTATATATTTGATTCATTTTTATTCTTGGGATTTAAAAACTAATTTCATCCAGATTTCATTTATTTTCAAGTCGGTGAGATCAACCTTGTTCTCAAATTCTTATTCTAAATAACATTTTCTCTTTTACAGGTAAGTTAACGAACCAGAACGTGCACCTGACTGGCAGTGCTGCGGGTGGTCATTACGGACAGGTAAGGTCCTCACCTGTTAATGATGTTGAGACGAGTTTACTGAGAAGAGGATGTAAGTGAGATGTGTGACGGTAGGAGGAGACGAAGTAGGATGGAATGTGACGGTAAAAGTACAATAGACAGAGTGAGTGATAAGTGACGGTGGGAAAATTACCTGATACTTATCCCCAGACTTCCAAAATTTCGACAATAAGGACCCTGTTTGTTGCACCACTGAGAGGGAGATAACGTGGAAGGGAAATAAGAAGGGAGGGTATGGAAGAAATGTATGGAAAAGATACATAGAGGGGATATTTATGTGGAAGAGGAGCATGGAGGTACGTGGAGAGAGGTGTACGGGGTGGAGACACGTGGAGATATGTATACATGGAGGAGTTCAATCATCATCATCATCATCATCATCATCATCATCATCATCATCAACAACATAATCATAATTAATGTTTTATTAAATCAAAAGACGCCATTACCCCCTAGAACTATAAAAGAAGAAATTAGGGAGAGTATGAGAGAGAAGAGAGAGAGGTGGATAATTGAAAGAGAAAGAGAGGGAGAACAGGGAGATGAATAAAAGAAAATGAGAAAAAACAAGCGAGAGTGAATAGGTGAGAGTAAGCCAGAAAGAGAAAGTGACATACAGCAAAAATAAGTGATTAGCAATAGAAATGCTATCAGGTACCTACATTAAGGGAAGCAGGTGGCTAATGCTTCCCTCCTCACCAATTTAAAAGATTTTGTACACCCCTATTAACCTACTTATACCATGAGTTAAGTACACTTCCGCCTTCTTACCAAAATATCTTGACAGTCCTCACCCCAGCTAAAGGAAAAACTAACTGTGACTCTCCATTAAACTATATTGTAATTATTTTTATTCGTATTTAGATAGAGATTAGGACCCAAAAACCCACCCTGCTTGACGCCGATGAGTGGATGGATATAGAGAGGAGAATGTGTTTGGTCGCCAGTGTGTTTTTTTCAGTTATATGTGTGTTATTTATGTGTTGTTTGTTATTATTTTTCAAGCGTGTTATAGTTTAAGTGTTACAGCTTCACCTTAACAAGCCTTAGTGTTGTTAAGTCTTTAGTGTCTTCAGATTTAGTTTGAAAACTGTACTGCTATTTAATCAGTTGTGTATGTGTTTGTGTGTGTTTGTGTACGTGTGTTTGTGTGTGTGTGTGTGTGTGTGTGTGTGTGTGTGTGTGTGTGTGTGTGCGTGTATGTATCCTTGAACCAAGTATCTCATTTTGTACACTCTTGTGGCGTTTTTCTCTGATGTGTACATAACAGCATAGCTCAGTCACCATAAAACATGTACGTGACTCCACTACTAAACTGATCATAATTCCTGTGTGACGTAGTTTCATAAAGGTCGCACATCTTTTAGTGTGTCGAGGAGGTGGAAGGAGAAATATAACAGTGATATTATGATGTGTACAACGCAGTCATCAGAAGATCTCCTACGTGTGTTATAAATACGTTGTGTGTTGTGTAATTCTTAATAGCTTATGACGAAAAAAATTAATGGAGTGTAAAGATTGTAAGTTTGTTTGGTGTTGTGTACATAAGTGTTGACCAGTCTACTAGAACGCTTCGACGTGATGTAGAAACCAGTGTTAATTCCGGTGTGTGGCGTAATTCTGTCTAAGACTCTCATCTATACAACCGAGGAGTGAAAATATTAACCTGGTGTGATACCTAATTTTTATTGAGGTACTTCAATTACCAAGGTTAAGAAGCATCGTTCATTAAGTTTAATTCTTATGACACAAAACTTTTTTTTTTTACAAATTAAATAAATCGAGTTTTGTAATATTGTGAATTTTCTTCCGTTTGTTAGTTTTTCTGTCATCACAAAACTGTTTTTTTCGGATTTTAATATTACTTTGATCGTAATATTTTGACGTCCCCGTTGCCCCCCCCCCCATCACCCACCCATCATTCTTCACCTAACCCAGTACACTACTTCAATCTTCCCATCACTCCCACACACCTCCCAATTCTCCCACACACCTTCCCATTCTGCCACACACCTCCCCATTCTGCCACACACCTCCCCATTCTGCCACACACACTTCCCCATTCTCCCACACACCTCCCCATTCTCCCACACACCTCCCATTCTGCCACACACCTCCCCATTCTGCCACACACCTCCCCATTCTGCCACACACACCTCCCCATTCTGCCACACACCTCCCCATCTGCCACACCTCCCCCATTCTGCCACACACCTCCCATTCTGCCACACACCTCCCCATTCTGCCACACACCTCCCCATTCTGCCACACACCTCCCCATTCTCCCACACACCACCTCATTCTCCCACACACTTCCCCATTCTCCCACACACCTCCCCATTCTGCCACACACCTCCCCATTCTCCCTCACGAATAGCGACAGGCACACAAACTTCTCACAATTACCGACAATACTAACCCAGAGTTTTAATATCTCACGGCCTTAACCATAAACAACACACTGTCGTCACCAATGAGCCAGTACACAAGATTCATTGATCAGTGTTTTCTACAGCAGTTGGGGACAGCAGCGACTACCAAAACTATGGAAAGAATAAATGCAATAGTTTCAACTGATAATCCTCAACACGCTTATCCATCCTAAATAAAACGCAAAAAAATGCTCTTATAGAAATATTACGCTAGCTAATAGGTCGATATAGAGTTTCTATATAAAGTACAATAAGTAGACGTAAGGTTTGTGTATCTTAGCCTGAAGGCCATTTGTGTTATTAATGAAACCTTACAAAAGGAAATTTCCCAGCCGTGTGGTGTAATAACCAGCTGGGTCTCCGGAAACACAGTAGTGGTAGGATCCTGCAATAATTACACACCGGCCCCCCTGATGGATGGAGCGAATCATATTGTGTGACATTGTTATAATGGCCTCTGGGGAGGAACCTCTCGTCTCAGCTTACCACCCAGGAGGAGATAGTGTTGGCCTCCAAAATGTGGTGGTTTCGTCCTCAAGTTCAGGTGAAGAGGTCGCTATAGTCTTTATCAGTAGTTGTTCCAAGATAGTTATAACTTCGTCTTTTGAGTTTAAGAAATTATCACACTTCAGTATCGTCGTGTTTTAGTGAGATCGAAGTGCCCTCTGAAGGTGACACACTCCTACCACTCGGTGAGGAGAGGATACACTGGTCGCCAAGGTTCGTTGTCTTGTTAACAGTTAGATCATCAGGATGCATTATATTGACTTCCTTGAGGGAGAATCTGTGCATCACTCACCTGCAGCCTTTGTGGTTGTTCTTCAGAGAGTGAACACAGAGAGGTTGGCTACGACTTAGTGATCATCGTCGAAGATGTAATAAATTGGCCTCTATTTTATGAAAGACATTATTTTACTCTTCATTCATTTCGTTTGTTTTGTGTGCGCGCGACTCTCTCTCTCTCTCTCTCTCTCTCTCTCTCTCTCTCTCTCTCTCAGCACTCTTGAGTTTGTATGCATCTGTGAGAATACATTTCATATATTTCAGATGTTAATGGCACACTATCACATGTTAAACACACATCCACATTCTTTTTACATCAGTCATTACCAGATTACTCAGCGCCAGAGTACACACAACACCACACATTACCTCGTAAAAATGTCAGCTCTAGATTCGCATGATTAGGTGAAACAGTCCGTAATGACGACAAATAAAATTTACCCAATTGCCAGAATACAGTAGTTACGCAAACAATGTGAAGTTACTGGGTGAAAATGCCTTAAAAAGCAGTCATTTACGAACGCACACAAGATAATGAGTCGAATTACACAGAATTTTAAAACCTAATACATTAAGTGGTCAAGTATGAGACCCTCTGTGAACATACTTGAATGAAACACGGACAGAGGTGAAACTAAACTTAATAATGGTTATTCATGAAGTACACGAGAATAGGTTGAGATACAGTAAAGGACGGAATAACGGTGGAATTATAGTCTAGTACGGAGTAATGATGAAAATAGAAGTGAGAAATTGTCAAGTACGGTCTAGTGTTCAGTATAGTATACGCTGACGTTCATGGCAATGTGTAGCCTCCACCGTCACGCACGTGCGCATACTAAGGCAGACTCTCTCTCTCTCTCTCTCTCTCTCTCTCTCTCTCTCTCTCTCGCACCACCCTCACCCCTCTCTCTCACCGAACCAGACCTACAAGATAATCACACAACTATTCATCAAGTAAATTATCATGTAAACATTTCCTTGGTATGTTCACTGGTCGAGGTTGTCTTGTCTTCTCTATATGGTCACAGAATCTTGTCTCTCGTCTCTGTGTTTCAGCCAAATATTAATTGTTTTCTGATCAAAAGTATTTGTTGTCGTTCTCCAGTGTGTACTTTAGTATTTAACCCCCAGAGTACAACGACAGTTTCTTGAGTACGGTGATCTAAGTATTGAGTTCGATGGCGATACCTTGAGTATGTTGATTTAACCCCTTGAGTACGTTGATTTAACCCCTTGAGTATGTTGATTTAACCCCTTGAGTATGTTGATTTAACCACTTGAGTACGTTGATAATCACCTAAATACGATTATCTAACTCCCCAGTACAATGACAATCTCTTGAGTACAACGACTTAATCTCTTTAGTACGTTGATAATCTAAGTACGATGATTTTATCCCCTTGACATGAAATAGTAATCGTTAAGCATCATGCCATCCTGAGGAGAAAAACACTAATTAACAGGTCATAGGAAGGGAGGCGAATAAGCTAAAGAAATGTTTTATTCTTCAGCTTCACCTAAAATAATCTAGGGTTTTATTGTCTGTCGATTGCAAGGGAAAGTTAAATAAAAAAAATGTGTGTGTCTTTATGATGGTGGTGTCTGACGCCTCACAACTTGGTCATTACAGTTTTTGTTAACCCAACTCCATCTGTCAGGTACACCACTGTGACCAATAATAGAATTAACGAACTCAATGACAGTTATCGTATACAATAAATTCTTGTAGTAGTAAGGCAATTTTTGTTGTCAGTGCCATTGTGTGACGTGGAATTAATGGTTGTCAGCAGAAAACAAAAGACAAACGATATGTCTGTAAGCAAAAATATATAAACATATTGATATGGCTTCAGGAATATTGAAATATTATTCAAATTGCTTGGGAATATCATAACATTGAGAGTTTTATTCCACAACATGTGTGCCGGGTGACGTAAGAGCCCAGTATGGTACAGAGGCAGCACACACGCAGGACTTAAGTGCCTCATTTATAATACGCATGGCTTGAAAATATTGTTAAAAAAAATATCAGCTCGCAGCCTTGTCTGTGTTGAGTCCTTGGGATGTGTGGGTGAGCGGGGGAGCATTAGTCACAGGTGAGTAAGGCCGCTATTACCAAGTGTGTTGTGGTCTCACGCCGCCACTGTGATGGACGCTCCCTCCCACTGGCAACACTGTTCATTCCAGGAAGTATTGGCTACACTTGCTGCTCCCTGTTCAGTCCTCCTTCGGTGCTAAGGATGACTGATCTTAGTTCTCAATTAGTTTTTACACTTAGTAAAGCAAACAAGGACTTTTATTCTCTCTTCTCTTGAGTTGGTTACTGCCCAGTTAAGTAAAGATCACTTGTTTTTTTACAGCTCTCAGTAAAGTGAGTATCTTACAGGTAATCGTGTAATGTATACCGTCTTTTTTCTGTAAAATTATATAAACTCGAGCAAATATAAAGTTTCGTCTTATCACCCACTCGAGAGTAAATCCGTCCGTCTGGGAAGCAAGAAAAACTTTACATTTCCAGATTAACAATGACAAGACTCAGACCTTTCTCGCGTAACGACGCACCAAAACGAATGACAAGAGCTTTAAGTTGTCACTTTAAGCCACAGAATCTTAATTATCTGGCAGCCTTGGCTGTGAAATTCGAAGGTAGCATTACAAGTTCACTAGAGCGTGGCGAATGAACTCGTTGGCGGCGGTGGTGGCGTAACTTGGCTCTTGATACTGAAGAACAGACAGACCTTGGGGCACCCGGCCACCACCTCCCATGATGACTACTGTAGTAGGTCGGTGTAGGAGATGAATCATTGTTATTAATTGATCTCTCTCTCTCTCTCTCTCTCTCTCTCTCTCTCTCTCTCTCTCTCTCTCTCTCTCTCTCTCTCTCTCTCTTCAGCGCCTCCCCCTTCACCCTACCCAGTTTTCTCCTTTACCTCCGTTATCTCTTCTTCCCTCCATTACTTAGTGTATCTTTAATCCCTCTCTTACTCGTACATAAAACTACACCTTATGCCAAGGTGGAAATGCTGGAGATTGAACCTTTGTTCACTAGTCCATACTTCGACTCTCTGCTTAACACACTTTTTAAACACTCACGTTCATCCATGACCTCTGGCTGGGAGGATGAACTTTTCTCTGGCTAGTTGAACGAACTTCTCTCCAGCTAGACGAGTGTTGTAACAGTGGCTAAGTAGCAGACTCTGATATTTACGATTATTCCAATTTAGGTAAGTCACTCATGCAGTAAGTGTATATAATCACCATTTTCTATTTGTGGTATGACTTAAATATCTTGGTCCGTATTTGTGACAGTTTCCACTATTAAAACTTCAGTGAGGAAGACTCAGAGATAGACAGCGTAACTAATGTCAGCAGATTACTGTGATTTTCCTGCTAGATAACCGGTCTTGAAGCGACTTGAAGGAAACGATCAAACAATTTAATGAGACAGCCTTCGTAAATTGAAGTAGTTACCAAATTAAACAAACAAGATAATTTTCAGTTACTTTTTCCGCTGAACAAAACGTCTAAAACTTACAGGCCTGTATTGTTTTTTTTGTCTGTTGGATATACAATTGTACAGTCAGTCTTGCATGTGTCAAAACATCCAAGATACTCCATGAAGCTTATGAGAAATTTATCCCTCTCTCTTACTCCTGTTCTATCCCTAATCTCTCCATCTCTTAAAGCTGACACTGCTCAGGCCTTGTATATCCTCACCTGGGATGATGGTCTCTGGGTAAGACAGGGGCGTCCTCCTTATCTGTTTAACTCTTAAGGCTGACGCTGTGTACGTCGTATGTCTCCACGTGGCATGCTGGACCCTCGTTAAGTAAGGTGCGTCCCAATCACCCTTAGTCCTCCTTACTGAAATGAGATCTAAGACTATGTGCTTTATCACGGCCTGATCTACCCTGCTAGCCTCTCTCTTTTACGATCGACGAGAATCAATTTCGTTCACATCTAAGACCCACTTAACGACAGACGGACCCGGTTTTTAACGATCACTGTATTAAAAGTTAACGAGGAAAAATGAGCGAAGTTTAATGAGATGGAGCAAAGAGTTACGGTATGATAAATCGTTTCTTTTGCTTCAATGCACAGATTGCTTTCATGAATCACTTGCCACTGCATTCATGGCTGTGGGGAGGCTTATTTTGTTATCACTATAAATCTGATTCTTTACCAGCCGTTTAACTATTAATACTTCTAGCAGTATCAGAGTTGTGGTGTATCAGGGAGTTTGGGTCTTGGTGGTGATAAAGTGGACTGAAAATCATCGGTTGCAACTGAGATGACGTCATGTTTGTAAACACTGCCAGCCACGTGTAGCATTATGGGATAGATTAGTGGTAAGCTGGTGGCTTGTTCTGCTTGACTTGGCAAAATTTCTCTTTTCTTAAATAATGTTTTTTTTTTTGCGATTTCCTTTAGAAGTTATGACTGATATAAAACACTGACTGTCAATAAATAAATAAATATCTGTTACTGACTGGAAGAATATAAAATTATCTATATTATTCTGACAGCCTCGTTGATCTAGACTCAACATGTTAGTTCATTCACCAGCAATTGTGTATATTGGCAGATTATTCAGTTTTCGTCGGTAGGAACACACTTGGATTTTCAGGTGATATGTATAGGTATAGATTTCTTATTTACCTGGACATGTGTTAAAAGTGTCAATAATCTTCATCATCATCATCGTTGAAACTGGTGATGGTCGTTGTATCTTTTAACTATCGTGAGTGCCAGTATAAGTGTGACCCCTTTCAGAGAGGTCAACAATAACATCAGTAAGGGACAACGATAGGAACAGCAGTGTCCTGAACATCAGCACAATGAACATTCGATTATCACCAACACCTCCCCACCAACCCCACCAACGCCAACCCCAGTAACACCACCCCCATCAATGACAGCCCCAGCAACGCCACCTCCAGCAATTTGAACGCCAGCAACGCCATCAGCAACACATCGACACTACAGCCACAACAACATGGGCAGCAGTAAACCATCAGCATCAATAAACCTGGGCGATACATCAAGGCTCAGACACTCGTTTATTACCACCAAACTAGACCCAAGTTGTTGATTTTGTCAGCCTCCTCCTCCTCCCCGCATCGTGAGCACTGATTACTTTTGGCAGAGGAGGAATTCTTATAAGTTCTGTGTCGCAACTGTAGTGATGGTCTCTCTCTCTCTCTCTCTCTCTCTCTGTTTCTCAGAAAAAAGACACAAAGGAAGATTTTCGAGCAAGGGAAACACATCACGATCACGGAGAAACATTTCAGGGTCACAGGCGAGCACTGGGAGACATTCCAAAGCATCATTAAATACATGTGAGAGAAGGAGGAGGGATGAAGAAAGGGAGGAAGATAAAAAGAGAGAGAGGGAACAGGCCAATAAAAGCAGGGAGGGAGGGAGGGAGGAGGAGGAGGGGAGGTAGGATGAGAGAGAGAGTGTTTAAACCAAGACAAAGTATTTTCTCTTTCGGTGAATTTACCTCCTTACTTAAGAACGTTGGTCATTAAAGGATATCTGTGTGTGAATCTCGCAGAAAATTCTCGCTGCAATGTTCCCTAGACAGTGATTGAGGAGCCCCTGTACAGCCAACATGTCTGTTTTAACGTGGAACAGCTGAAGGGAATGATCTCGAGTTCCTTCAGTCTTGATGATGGTCAGTTTCTTAAACGTTGGTAGTCAGTTGTGTGCATCTTGGTGGTCAGCTGTTGACACGGTGATGGTTGGCCGTTTAAATTGTTGAAATCTGACTTAATAACTGTCAGAACCTCTTTAGAATATGACAGTTCTTGAAGAGTTAGACTGATAATTCCTCAAGATCCAGTCAGGTAGCTCTTGAAGACTCAAATGGCTCTTGATAATCCAGTTATATGAGTTTTTGGGCTTAGTTTCTGAAGATACAGTTAAATTACCCAGATAGTTGTATTGAAAATCACGTTAGGTGAACTGGTTCTTGAATATCACTTCACATGACATGCGTTTGTAGATCCAGTGACCTGCCTGGCTCTTAAAGATCCAGTCCCGTGGATCTGGAAGACATATGAATTCCTGACATTCATAATTGTGGAATGCTGGTGGAAGGTCAACCCAAGAACCTGATTGTCATTATGACGATTCCTGAAGGCTGTGTGAAAGGCGACAAACCTTGGCGGAGCAAGAGAGGATAATAAAATGACATTGAAAGTATAAGTTATGCTTTTATTGAAAATAGCCCTAAAAATGTACAAGTAAGCAAGGTTGTCTGTGTTGCTTCTATAATAATAATAATAATAATAATAATAATAATAATAATAATAATAATAATAATAATAATATAATAATAATAATATACAAGAATCAATTAGTGTCATAGTAAAGAGTAATATGGTGGTGTTGATGTTACAGCCTAAAACACTTCCAAGTAAGTTTTATCTCTCTCTTTATTTTAATGTACAATGTTCATTTATGACACCCCCCCCCCCCGGCACCCTGCACTGTTTCACGGTTTTACATGTTAGGTGTGCGGTCACTACCGTCCATTTTGCCTGAAAAATGTCATCCACAAGCACAAGGAACCCTGTGCTAGTCTTCCTTGTGAGTAGATAACCACACAACCTACATAACCTGTCTGTCTGTCCTTGTTCATACTTGAGAAATATATTTTATCACCCATAATTCACTTCTAATGTTGCTAGTATTTTCATTACCCACTGCAACCGCTTGTCCAATGATTCACTTCAATACACCACAAAAAGTATAGTCTTATACGAGAAGCTATGACTAAATCGTCTCACTCGGGTGGAACGCTCGCCTTGGTGTGTATCTGTAGGTGAGTTACGATACGCCTGTGTGTTATCCTTGTGGTATTCTTTTACTGTTGTTTTTATACAAGTAGCTTCGTAATGCCATCTTTGAGGGGTGGGTGAGGTGCGAAGAGGTTTGGGAAGGGTGGGGAGAAATACGAGAGGGAATGTAATGAGGTGGCGAGGTGTGGGGAGGGTGGGGTGGAGAAGGGGAAGTTAGGTAGGGGAGGGGCGAGTGGGGATGAGGATGATGAAGTCTGACGGGTACACGTTAGTTAGTCTAAACTAATATATAGGCCGCCTTAACTCCTCCGCCTCAAAGGGTGAAGGAGTTGTGTGTTATTTGGCGTCCTACTGCCTCTTTCAGGGGCGTCCGTGGGCGGTAAGGACGCAGACCGTCAGCAGGAGCGGCGTTAAAAGTGCAACACCACCACCACCGCTGACCACCCGTTCTCCCACACCATCGCTGCAACTTGTCATTATCCTACAATTCCGTTGCTGCAATCACGGTCTGCAGCGGTAATGTTCCCTCGGCCAACTAAGGTTTCGTGTTGAGCGCGTGAGCAGCAGTATGTTCGTGTGTATGATTACTTGACTTTGTGTTTTTAAGTTGGGGGTGTCGAGAGTGTCTCTGTGTCTCTCCATTAAATATTATACGAGTACAGTATACACACACACACACACACACACACACACACACACGTGGTTAGTGGTGTAAAAGTAATAATATACAGATAAAAGTGTTTATATGTATTTAGTCTACACAAAGCTATTAAACCCTTCTGTATGGTTTGATGAGAGACGCGTCATGATAATAGTTAAGAACCCAATGAGAAAATCCTTCTCCATCCCGTCTTATAAATCATCCACACTGATGATTACACACAGTATGGCAGCTACTCATAACACAACTTAATTCATGTTATTAATCACTACCGACATGAGCTGCTGTACACTTAGCTACACACACACACAACACACACACAACACACACACACACACACACACACACACACTGAAAAATGACGGCAAATAAAAACAGCGACTGTATCTTTGTAATAATCTTCACAGTAGAACGATAAGAATTACCTGCCACTTAAACTCGCACAGATATACATGGAAACGATATTACATTTATGAGTATAATCATGTAAATGATTCTTTTCCGCTCGCTGGAAGTTCCGCGGTCCAAACAACATAGCTGGCTCAGTCACTGGTGAGTATATCTGGGCGAACGTTTGGTGCGTCAGAGTTGTTCACAGCCTAGGAAATCGGCGAGAAAGTTTAGTTCGTCTTGGGTTGTTTACCGCCTAGAAGAACAACGTGATGCCTTTAGCGCAGTTTGATTTATTTGCCGCCCAGGAAAATTGTCGTGAAACTATGGCGCTCTTTGGAGTCATTTACCGAGGAGCATTGTTGTGTGGGACTGTGGCAAGGCGGAGGTACTTTGTAAAGAGCCAAACGCTACTATAGTACTGTCACTTAATCTACCGCAGTGAGTAATGGTGTTTCTTACGACCCTGGAACACAAGATAATACTATACTTAGATGAGGTTAATTTTCCTTTTGGTGCTTATTTTGATTAACTATCATCCCCCACACACATGCTTTAAAGGTATACTCGTTAATTTGTTTTACTTGGCCATTGTTTTGAAGTAATTAGTTTATCCTGCTGGGGTAAATTATTAACACTTTAATATGTAATGGTGATGAGTCGACACAATCACATATGATCAATAGTTGTTGAGTTCTTGTAACACTTCTGTAGACTACCATTACCACTTGACACCACTTACCATCATTTACCACCACCACCTACCATCACTCACCACCATCACCTACCATCACTCACCACCATCACCTACCATCACTCACCACCACCACCACCACCACCTACGACCACTTACCACCACTACCTACCATCACTTACCGTCACTTAACATTACTTACCACCACCTACTACCATCACCACCATTACCTACCATCACTTACCACCATTACCTACCATCACTCACCACCATTACCCATCACTCCTACCATCACCTACCATCACCACCACCAACACCACCTACGACCACTTACCACCCACCTGCCATCATTTACCGCCACTTACCATCACTTACCACCACCACCTACTACCACACCACCATCACCTACCATCACTCACCACCATTACCTACCATCACTCCTACCATCACCTACCATCACTCACCACCACCACCTACGACCACTTACCACCACTACCTACCATCACTTACCGTCACTTAACATTACCCACCACCACCACCTACTACCATTCACCACCGTACCTACCATCACTTACCACCAACAGGAGCTACCGTCGGGGAGGCGTTACTAGTAAGACTCACTAATAGTACCATTAGCCAAATTAGACACTAGAGCCAAGATAATGGACTGGTAACAGCGATTAGTACAGCCTCTTCTGCCCTCCCCAGAGTACTGCTACCTCTGTAAACTAATACTCCTTTGTGTAAACTAATGCTCCGTCCTGTAAACTATTCCTCCTTTGTGTAAACTAATGCTCCGTCCTGTAAACTATTCCTCCTTTGTGTAAACTAATGCTCCGTCCTGTAAACTATTCCTCCTTTGTGTTAACTAATGCTCCGTCCTGTAAACTATTCCTCCTTTGTGTTAATTAATGCTCCGTCCTGTAAACTATTCCTCCTTTGTGTAAACTAATGCTCCTGATGATAAAGTAATAACACTTTTTTTCTCTACGCCTTGTCAGTGTTTTTCCTCGTATATGTTTTGTTAATATTCAAGTACGACATAATCTAGTGTTACCTTCATATCATAACATGAAATATAACTCTTAGTCTCCATCCTCCAGATATTATTGAAGAGTAAAATCAGATGACTCACAGGAAAATGAGTGTGTTGAGAGTGATATTGAGGGTGTGTTAAGAGGTGTGAGGTTGGAGTGTGGTCGTGAATGGAGAGACGGTCACCACTAACTTCTTTACCTCAACAATTTTCTATGTTAAGGATCTCAGTATAAGTCTTCCTCAACGCGCTGATTAAGGATCTGTGGTCGAAATGTTGAAGTTTTGATAATTAATGTTGAAGTTTTGATAATTAGTGTTGAAGTTTTGATAATTAATTGTCTTACTAGTATCCTAGATTATGGAGTTTTCATAACTACGCTAATTGATATGAGGACAATAATTAGAATTTCAACTTTTTGGCAACAGATCCTTAATTAGCTCCTCCCTGGCTGCCTCTAGTCAGGTGTTGAGGGTGTGGTGTAGCGTCTCTTACAACTGTTGAACAAGTGGTGTTATGCATGAGTAAACGACCCTGCTTATTGTAATAGATTAATTTATTCGACAATCTTACCTGTAATTTGTTCATATAAGTTACCTGACTCTAGCATTATGATCATTAGTAGTATAACATTTACGTTCAATGATCGGGTACGAGGATCAAATGTCTTAGGGTTCATTCATCAGGTGAGATTGATGATTGTAGAGGGAGTTTATATCTACCTGGCCATCAGCACTCTCTTCCCAGCTTGCTGTACCTTGCGCCCCTCAAGACCCATCTCTACTAATGGTAAATGATCAGTGTTCCCTCGAGGATGTGGCTAATCAATAAACCTTTAAAGATATCTGCGTGATGGTCGTGATCATCCCTGAGTTCGGACATGATATACGGACATGTAAATGAAGGAGGTCGTGGCTGAGGGGTCGGAGGCAGGATAGTGGCATAATCGGCCTTGTTCTTTTTACAGCGGCTTATTGCTATATGTTCCCGTCGGTGATAACAGGCAAGACGGAGCAGCTGATAAACTTAACCAATGATAAATATCTTGATGGAGGACGAGCCAGAGGAACCTGACGGCACACTAAGTTCTTAACACATTAAACAACTGTCGGTATAGTTCTTATTCGACGTTTACGGAGCTCGTATCTTCTTTCTCATTTCTGTATTATTATTATTCTGGAACATAAGGCGTTATACGGGGTCTAATCTCACATTTTCTTATACATTAGTAATAATCTATTGCATCTTGCTAACGATTATTTTTTTTCCGTTCTGAAAAATATCTCATTGTTAGAAATAAATAATGACGATGATAAATATTGCCAACTCCTCGGCTGAGTTAACATCATCATTCATGCCGGATATGGTTACCATCATTAAACCTGGTCAGGAAAAATATGTCCGTTCTGAAAAATATCTCATTGTTAGAAATAAATAATGACGATGATAAATATTGCCAACTCCTCGGCTGAGTTAACATCATCATTCATGCCGGATATGGTTACCATCATTAAACCTGGTCAGGAAAAATATGTTTATTGTCTTACCTGCATGTGAAAGGAACGGTCAATTGTGCTCCAGGCATCACTTAACACCTGGACTGGTAAATCATTTGAGCTTAGCAGATCATCGCCAGCAAGCAAGCATAATAGCGCCTGTGGTTTAAAAATCTTAATCTTGAGTGATAATTTCTTCAGCACTGCTATATCCACTTAAGTCCAACACGGGGCCCCACTAGCACTCAGCCTCAGTAAATCTAGCTTCGGTGATTCAAATTGTCAGTTTTGAGTAATTTATGAGCGCATGATTAACTCCTGAGTGAGCCCGAGGTATCAGGACTCACTCACTTGACCACGATGCTCAGAGGAACTTAATTTAAGAAGACGATAATTTCAATCACTTGTGGTCTAAGGCTGAGGTCCACCTGCTGGCAGAGTAGACGTGGTGGTGGCAGACGTTATGGTGCGGTGGTTTTTCTGATTGGCTTATTACCAACCTGTCACTGATGGTTCTACAGGTAACTGGTGATGAGTACCTTGTGTCCGGTGTGTGTGTGGCTGTCAGGTCAAGTAACACTGACGAACTTTTGATTGCAAGTTGGCGTTTGTGTGTAGATAAACTCAATATGGACTTAAATCCATTGAAAGCTACAGTATTATTGTGGCTCTGGCTTTGTATACTGAGAAAATTAATATGTTTTACTCTAATATGTCTTAGAGTAAATATTCCCCAGTTCAATTGACGTTTACAAGCTGAGAAGAAGAGACAAAAAAAAATAACAGATCAACTAACTGTGTCGGATACCCCCATCAGGCAAATTCTGCGGTCCCAACGAGATGTCTGCGGTGAGGCGGCTGTCAGGATTACACAAGACACAGTTGGCGGGAAAACGCTCCCTGTTCTGAAGAGTTTGTTCTTTGCGACTTTGCTGTGATGAGTTTATTGTTTGCTGCTGACGGCGCTACTTCTCTCATTGTTATAACCCTGGTGCGGTTATATGTGCGTAATTTCTTTGATGTTAAATTATGTGATTTATACACATATAATTCGGGAGATAACTGCGTGGTACATAGGTTATTTTAGAACAGCTCAAGAGACTTACTTTCGCTAACAGATATAGCAAATTGGGTGGTAAAGAATGAGCTTCAGAGCTGTAAGGCTTTTGCTCGTAAAATAAAAGACCACGAGTGCAGGTGCCAAGCGGACCAAAATTCGTCTAGCGTAGCTTCCATTAGCGTGTCGTTGTGGGGCGGAGGGGAAAGCCTTCTATTGACTGTTCGTGCTAGTGCTGGTTTTAATGGCACGGACCTATATTGGGAGACGAAGATACGTACCCACTACCTGCTTGTGTGGGCTGTGAGAGTAAGGACGTCCACCTTCAGAGGAAAGGAAGTCTGGTCCCTGGGCGTGTAACCAAGATGTCGGGGATGGCGAGGGAAGAACCGCGTGATGATGAGGGAAGAACCGCGTGATGGTGAGGCAAGAACCGCGTGATGGTGAGGGAAGAACTGGATGTTGGTGGTTGTTACTTGGTGTTTACCGTCACACCTGCGGTCAACATCTCGTCCTAACAAGTCTACTTACTGCATCTACCGCAGCTGCAGGTAGTCTACCACCTGTTCCTCCTGAGTCAGACAGTTACAGTGCCTGGGTTTTATAAATTAGTGCGGTTGATTGTAAGAGCCACATTTCCATAATTGTTTGCTTGAAATAGAATTGTTTTCCTCGTTTCTCTGAGTCTGATGGAACTTTTAAAAGACTCAAACAGTTCTGGGATGAATTAATTACCTGGCGTTTTAAGTATTCAGTCACCGTGGAAGTAATACATGGGTAGAAGTCGGTGAAATTATAGCCGTGTGATGCAAATCTCGGCTAAATATCTCTCCCTGAGACAAAAGCTCATCACCTAACGTACACTCAACATTGTGTCTGCGTTACGTCACCTGCTCGGATGATAGCTTCTCCTGTTTCTACTTCTGCTGTTTCTGCTTCTGCTGCTGTTGCCTCACTTATTACTGCTAACTCTGAAGATGTAGTTATTAATGCTCGTGGTATGGTGGTGATGGCGTGGCTGTTCCTCAAGGTGTTACACTAAGACCACCGCTGCTGCATCTGATCTTCCTGGCAGCAGCCGAGTAAAGAATCTGTCAGGTCCCTCAGAATGACTTACCAAATGAACTAACACTCATTATATTCCGCTTAATTGGCACCAACAAGTTTACGTAACGCCGTTCATACCCTGGGGTCATCTGTCTCTGTGCTTGGCTGCATGTGTTGCGAGTCTGCCGAGCCACTTGACTATTTAAGACACGCCAGGGGGCCACTGTGGACACGTGAGAGGCTCGGGCTGGGGGAACTGTGGTGTGGTCTTCCTGAAGTAAAGACTCAAGCCATTGTTTTATTATTATTATTATTATTATTATTATTATTATTATTTATTATTATTATTATTATTATTATTATTATTATTTAATGGTTGTATTTTTTAGGTACAAGATTGTTTTTTCTTCTGTCAGTATTTTTTTTTCTCTTGTGTTTAGTTGAAAGTTAATTGTTTCCTTGTTCCTGTACAGAAGCGATCATTGTGGCTAGTGTCTGAGTTAAAATACTTGGAAAAAATCTTAAGTACCGTTTACCTCTTTACGTTGAATATAATAAATTCTCGTAATGTATTGATCGTTCCCATCACGTAGCATCACAGAACACACATCCTCTGTATAATATAACTGAGTAGACCAATGGCTCGCCAGCTTCTCTCTCTCCCAATGAACTTTATGTAAAACTGTTGCCTGTTGACGCTGCCTCACCCTAGACGGCTATGGTGAGCATGGTGACGGTGGCAACTAAGGTGGTGAGAGGAGGCAGATAATAGAAGAGCGACTATGGCTGGCGACTATAGTGGAGGCTGGCAACTATAGTGGAGGCTGGCGACTATAGTGGAGGCTGGCGACTATAGTGGAGGTTGGCGACTATAGTGGAGGCTGGCGACTATAGTGGAGGCTGGCATATAGTGGAGGCTGGCGACTATAGTGGAGGCTGGCGACTATAGTGGAGGCTGGCGAACTATAGTGGAGGCTGGCGACTATAGTGGAGGCTGGCGACTATAGTGGAGGATGGTGACTATAGTGAAGGCTGGCGACTATAGTAGAGGCTGGCAACTATAGTGGAGGCTGGCGACTATAGTGAAGCCTGACAACCATAGTGAAACTTGACAACTATAGTGGATGCTGGCAACTATAGCAACAGCCGCAGGAGAGAGAGCAGGAACCACAGGAGGTGCACCAGGAAGCAGACTGACTGACGGCCCTCGACTCCGTATAAAGAACAAATCCCAAACCAAACTGACGACGTCGCTTGAGTGCATTAACCGTCCCTCATGAGTGGCGGAGCAAGTCCTTCTTCAGCGCATTAAGTGTTTTTTTGTCACTCGCACCACCATTTTTTTTAACGGGGTGAAATTGACAGTTGAGTTATATTGGTAGACTTGTATAGAGCGAGTTTTTTGTATTTTGTCAATTGCATATTCGCCAATTTTGTTCTTTTAAAATTGGTCCCGTCATTTTTGCCTTGGGTTAATTTTTTTTTTTTTGGGGGGGGGTATTTTTGTTAAGTATATTGGATATAATCTTTAACATTTAGCTTTTATGTTGAGGTGAAATTATCAACTATTAAATTATTAGGTTTTCTCGGTCATCGTATCAAGCAGTGTTAGTAAAGTGATAATTTTTAAATGTTGGGGGATAATTTCTTCCCATAATCGGTGATATATTTTTTTTTCTTACAATCGATAATAATTTTAAATAATCAAATGTATTTTTTTTCTTTCAATAACCAGTGATATAATCTGTACGGTACTGGGTGAAAGTGGCGCCTGGACAGATGTCATTTGAATGTGTAGATATAGCCTTCACCCGAGGGAGAGATGAGAACTCCAGAGATGTTATCAAAAATAATTATACGTCGGCCACTTTGGAGACGTAATCTACGATAACCGCGATGATGACCTCGATAGCTTAAGATAACTTGGTCTTTTGATGGTGGTGAATAGAGCAAGATGCCAATGGGTGACCTGCACTTCTCTCTCTCTCTCTCTCTCTCTCTCTCTCTCTACCGTACAGAGGGAGTGTTAGCGGTAATGGGGTCGGAATGATGGAGAGAGAGAGGTGGGGGGGGGGGGTTGGTGGCAGTGGTGGAGAAGGAGAAATTGGTAGTAGTGTTGGAGGAGGATATAGGGAGTGTTAGTGAGGCATAGTGGCACTGTTGGAGGGAGGGTGGAGCAGAGGAGGCATCCGGGTTGTGGTCTGGGTGGAGGTAGGCTGAGGCTAGGAACGAGGTCAAGTGACGGTAAACAGTCCCGCGACCTGCCTGTGACCTGGTTGTGGTGGTGCTGATGACTGTCCTCTGTCTGTCTGTCTGTCTCCGCTTCTTCTCTTCTATATCTCCTTTTTCAATACTATCGTTTATTCCTTATCTTTCCCTTCATTTCTCTCCCTTCTCCTTCGTTTTTCTCCTTTACACACGTCCTTCGGCCTCCGGTCTTTCTTACCCATGTATTTCCTATTCCTCTTTCAAAGTATAAATTCTTCCTCCAATCTCAGTCCTCCTCCCTCAACGAACCACTTCTCCTCCACCGCTACTATTTACCTCCCTCTTCAGCCTCCACCAATTACCTCCCTCCCTTTCTCTTTAATATCTACACCTCCCTCCCTCCCTCCCTCCCTCCCTCCCTCCCTCCACCAGGACCAACCAGCCTTCACTTACATCCTTCCTCCAGTTCTCCTATCCGCTCCCCGGTGTATGGTTCCCTAGATGACAAATGCCCATCATTTATAGACGTAAACCAACACTGACTAGAAATAGAGGCGGCAATATGATTATTGGTATCGTGGGGCCGAGGTACTGGTAGTTCATCCCTCATTGTCTTCACGTATAGTAGGGGTTGACCTTACTTCTGAATGCACCAGGAGTTACCCCTTCTGGCAGGTATCGTCGCCTCTCCCATACACCGATTATGGATGGGACATTAGGATTAAGCCAGCTTCCCTTACATATGATTGATCCCTCCCTTCCATTCGTTTCATTCTCCCCTCCGAGAGAAGTTGTAGATTGAAGATATCATCAGTGATCGCCCCAGTAGCCTTTTGAGAGACGCAGCTGGGGTCCCCTGGAGAAGTGAGCCCCCACAGAGCACTGATCCCGTCATTATTGATGGCCTCACCGTCCCTGTCAAGATGCGATGGCAACAATGCACGTCGCGGGTCCCTCCTGTGTTATTGACATTCCTTCGAAATATCCGTGACGCACTCAAAAAAAGTTCCGTCACAATTTTGCGTTTTTATCAAGATTGACCGTCAGGTGTATCTGAGGAATTTTACCTTGTGAAGAAATTAAATATGAGGCACCTGTTGAACGGTCGCCCGCAAGGCCAACATTAATAGTTGTTTAATTGTCAAAGCTTGGCAACTGGTTGTTGCCGTCAATCATTATCGGTGACTAAACTGCGTTCGTTACTTTCTATATAATTATTCACATAATTCGACTTCAACTGCACCATGGATAATTTTCTTCCCTGATTAACATAGTATTAAGATAATGGTTAAGCTGTGGCCGGACCCACTGACCGCAGTCTTCATAACTTCACGTAAGCTACGCTGGTAAATTGTAAATTCCATCAACATCACATATATTAATGTTCGATTAATGCTGTAAATACCTCACTTAAGATTCTGGTACAGTTACCGTATTAGGGTTTTACCTCATGCGGTCAGTGATCAAAGGCTTTGATACTTTTTCTTTCCACCGTGTATAGTGGCGCCTCTGACCTTCTGCGCCAGGGAAAGTTCGGAGCCGATGGCGAGGAGAATGGCGCTTCTGTAGACGGAATTATAAAGTGAGTTTATTACACAATAAACATATGTATGAAAATAATCGGGCAGTGGATAGTTACCTCCCGGGTGCTGGATGGTCCCTGTGTGCTGAGGGTCTCCGTCACACTGCTCTCTCCTGGTGGTGCTGGATGGTCCCTGTGTGCCGAGGGTCCCCGTCACACTACTCTCTCCTGGCGGTGCTGGATGGTCCCTGTGTGCTGAGGGTCTCCGTCACACTGCTCTCTCCTGGCGGTGCTGGATGGTCCCTGTGTGCCGAGGGTCTCCGTCACACTGCTCTCTCCTGGCGGTGCTGGATGGTCCCTGTGTGCCGAGGGTCTCCGTCACACTGCTCTCTCCTGGCGGTGCTGGATGGTCCCTGTGTGCTGAGGGTCTCCGTCACACTGCTCTCTCCTGGCGGTGCTGGATGGTCCCTGTGTGCTGAGGTCTCCGTCACACTGCTCTCTCCTGGCCAGTCACCCGCTGTCTTTTGCCGATGCGTCCTTTGGTCTCCATGGTCCCTGTGTGCCGAGGGTCTCCGTCACACTGCTCTCTCCTGGCGGTGCTGGATGGTCCCTGTGTGCCGAGGGTCTCCGTCACACTGCTCTCTCCTGGCGGTGCTGGATGGTCCCTGTGTGCTGAGGTCTCCGTCACTCTCTCCTGGCGGTGCTGGATGGTCCCTGTGTGCTGAGGTCTCCGTCACACTGCTCTCTCCTGGCCAGTCACCCGCTGTCTTTTGCCGATCTTTTTATTGGGGTAAATTTACGTTCCTTTGTCTCTCCATCTCTTATGTCCGCTGTTTTCGTATATATATTATTTTTGTTTTACTTTTAATGTCCTTGTGTTTTTCATTGTTTATATCTTTAAATAACTTCTTGTATGTCTGCCACTAGATATTTTAACTGTTGAGATGTGTAGTTGACCAGACATGTTATTGCGATCAGTTTCAGGTAAGTCAGTTTCACTTTATTTTGGGGAACTTTATTTTCTCTTTTGTAAATTCACGTATATATTTTTTATTGTTTGATTTTTTTTCTTTTGTTTTAATATAATTTCACTTAACTTCGGCCATCGATTATTTATTTTCACTTAGAAATTTTACTGATATCGTCGATGTAACTTTCCTTCAACATAACAACACAGGTGTGAGGGCAGCCGGTGCTCACCTTGGCAACACCTGGAGAAATGTTTATGATTCATCATCTTCACGCCAGGTGTTTCCCCATATTTTTCTTCTCTGTCGACTGGCTTTTAAAATCGTTCACAATACATATAAATTTTTCGCATATACTTTTTTCCTTGTTGAGTGTATCTTGAATCATGATGCTGTTAAGTATATTTGTTCACTCATTGTGTTTCCAAATATTCATACAATATTTTCATCAGTGTCTTAGTTTCATATGGACCGTGTAATACAGTCAGAATATTTACCAGTGGAAAATATGTATATCTCCGGTAGTTTAAAGCACCTCCTGGCCAAATACTGTCCGTGATTGATATTAAGGAATAAATTCGCAGTTGACCTTAAATGCTCCATTCATCACTGGCAACAAAGGTGATCTATCTGAGACTGATCTATCAGAGATTGAACAAAATTGAATAATCAGTAAGATCATTCATCCTGCTCCTCGACCTCTCACCCAACCTGACGATAAAGCTATACTATAAAATTGTAACTATATAGTGGGATTAATATGAAATAACTATATAAATAAATACCAAATTATAATCCTCGATTAGGTGAACTCTAACATATTTAAAATAATTTACTTTTATCTTGATTTACAGACATAGAAAATCTTTTACGGAGTTGAACCACAAGCAATAAATGTCTCCCAAGCATAACAAATCTTAATCGTCTTTGCAATCATATCGTTTATTCATCTGACGATCTAAAAATATCGTTCTCAATAGCGAACTTAACCTCTGCAGCTGACGATGTCGATCTCACCCCCCCCCCCTTCTTGATAACTCGTACAATAACCTGAAAATCTCTTTACAAGTTAGATTTGAAACTTCAGATGTCTTGGCATATCTCCTCTGTGCTCAGTATCGCCGGCCCAAATCTCTATATCAAGGCTTCAACATGCTCGACCCCCCGTGAGGCAGGACTGGTTCCACGGAGATGTACTGTTTGTCGGGGCACGGTGAAAACCTTACAGTCACCCCTGCCCACGGGTTTCTTTGTTGCTCCATAGAAACAGTATCTGTTTCTCCATTGCCTTACGACCATAAACCTTATTTACTTCATTGTGCTTTATTTAAACTCTTTATTTGGTAACTTATGGCAAAACGTCTTTATTGTTGTTGTTCTCTGAAGCATAGTTATTAACAAAAACTCTCGCTTGTTTTTTGAGGGACTGATCATGACTGCTGCTGCCCTCTATGACACGACAGACACGTTAGCCTTAAAGGGATGTCAGAAACACACACACACACACACACACACACACACACATTCTCATGCATACGCACCAACGCAAATGGTACTTCTTTACATGTCGGTGTGAATACTAAATCTCGTCAGCCTTCCGAGTGTCTTTCATCTACACGACTCCACTTTATCTTTACATTCCATCAACATTCCTAGACATACCGGGAACCAACGTGCATTTTTACTAGGTTTTCCCCCTCATCCTCCACCCTCTACCTGTTGTATTATGCGTCTGTACCTGTTGTATTATGTACTGTATGTATGATAATCCTGAACGTTTTGCATGGTGTATATTTCCTAAAAACATTCAGATATAAATACCAATAATTACATCGTAGAGATAAGAAAACTTGTGGGTATTTCTCCTTGTTTTTTCTTAATCTTTTATATTTGTTTTTTGCTCTTTTGTCTCTATCTACTTTTTTCTTAACTTTCTCCTTTTCCTATTTACACATTTCTTAACCCTTTCATGTATTTTCCACACCTTTTATAGACATAGACAGACAGACACAGACAGACAGACAGATAGACAGACAGACAGACAGACAGACAGACAAACAGACAGACACTGGAGTAATTGACATGCCATGCTTGCTTGATCATTGCCTTCAATCGGCTGTTTGCTCCTCTTTCATAACCAAAGGCAGCAGCAGTAAAACAGCGGGTGGTGGGAGCTTGTGGTGGTGCCTCTCAACACCACCACCACCACCACTACCACTACTGCCACCACCACCACTATATACCATCACCACTACTACTACTACTACTACTACTATTTACTCCACATCATCAAGAGGCATCACAGTAAAAAGCAGCAGCAGAAACACGAGGTAAAACGAATTCAGGAAAAAAAATCACAAGAAAAAAGTCACAGATAAACAGGCACGGAAAAAACCTAACCTAACCTAACGTAACCTACGTGCAATGCCATCATATATATATATATATATATATATATATATATATATATATATATATATATATATATATATATATATATATATATATATATATATATATATATATATATTGTGTTGTCAATGTGTACAAGTCATGTGAATTTTTTCCTGTGGTCTTTATTTCCGTCTACCGATAAAACATAGGTGACGACACGCAGGCAGGCGGTCAACATTGGCCTTGGGCAGTACTGTATTACTGACGTAGTGAAGGCTGACTGGTGAGCCGCTTGTCTCTACTCGGTCAGAAGCACATGCACTGGATCGCTAATCCTCTACGCAAAGTACGTTAAACGACCCGCCTGTTACTTTAAATGAATGGCTAATCCTCTCACTAAATATGCCAAAGGGGGCGACTAATTTGTTCCGAGGGCACATTTGAGGACTAATTAACTAGCGTATATATTGGACTGGCTTCACAGGTGATGTCAGTGCTGCTTGGTATGGTACTAACTCTCTCACCAGAAAAAAGTGCCGTCTGATGTGGCACATAAAAACTTCTTGCTGTAAGATAGAAGGTGACGCCAGGCGCTGCTGACTGTTCGTGCTGGCGCTCATCGTATTTATATACACTGAACTTCAAATTGATCATGTCTACCTCAGGCTTTTATTATTATAGCCGAGAAAATTACATTGTACTGTAAATTAGGTGTGTTTAATAATTCCTCCGCAGTGACGAAGAAATCCAAACCCATCGTAAGTTAATGAATCAATTATCACGAAGATCAGAAAAAATCTTATCAGGAAAATATAAATTAATAAATATATATTGAATTAAATGGATAAATAAATTCACGAAATGTTAACAGCAAAAACAAAATGCAAATTGAAGATAACATTATCGAGTAGATCTCAACTATGTCTTAGGGCCGGGTTGGGTTATCGGCTGGCGTGAGTTGTGTGTTGTTGACAGCGGCCACCCGTGGGGTCCTGCCCTTATCATCACCTCCATCTGACCCGCGCCTTTGTGATGCTGTTGCCACCTTCATTATGATTACAAGCATGCGGGCCCCATCTACCTCTCTAGTTGGTATCCAATTGATTTGTTGCACCACCACCACCACCCCTACCTCGCCCTGACACCACCCTCCCTCCAACACACTACCGTAGTCATCCATCATAATTATGTAGCGTGAGAGGAAAGTAGAGTTAGAAATAACACGCTGTACACTGGTATATAATATATCGCTCAAGGTCTGTGTTGGAGCATTAGCTGTGATTTTAGCCTTGAGAGTTAGGGGCGGCTGTCGAGCGTAGTCATTACGTAGGTTGAGAATAGCCAGTCCTTGTTTCCGCCCCCTCGAGCCACCTATCCCTTGTCTCTTGTCACTTTGTGTTGTACATTGTTAGGTGTCTTTAAGCAGTGTCCAGTTTGGAAGTTTCTTGAGCTTCTTGGTGGTAGTGTACTGTGCTGCCCTGCCACGCTCTTGTGCCACAAGTATTAAAAATTACGGAAGGGGAGGAGAGAGTCGACACATAGACACACCCACCACTACAAGGCGGTCAATACACACACGCACTCGTCATTATCAAAATAAAGAATGAAAATGACTGAGATTATTCGTTCCCTCCGTCGATCATTGTAGCACATGACTCATTCTAGCCAACCCCCTGGTAAGCCGAAACTACTGTGATCATTCTACCGTCACGCTCGTTCTAACATAACTGAACTAGTGTTGGCCAGATTCTCCAAGATCACTCCGCCATCAATGTAATTCACACCGTAAACAGAAGGGAAGTAAGATTATGCTCTTGACTATCCTTGAATCACTGTCATGTTAGCCAAATCTCTCACGGACCAAGACCAAGTTTCCATCTCGCTCTTCCTAAACACTTCCGTATTGACGTGATACTTGGGGCCCTTCGCCATCAAAGTAGCGCCAACACAAGACGTGAGACTGTTACATAAAAATTTTGTCGCCTTTTGCTCGAACACAAATTCCTGCGGTGGATTAAAATATGGTTATTCTGGCGCCTCGTCCAGTGCAGCTCACTCCAGATGGAAGGGGATTAAGTAATTACGCCTTGTGTTCAGCGCAGCGAGAAACCAAGGGTGTAGGTTGGCTGTCGTGTAGGGCGAGTGTCATGTAGTGTAGGGCGTTGTGTAGGGTGGGTGTCGTGTAGGGCGAGTGTCATGTAGGGCGAGTGTCGTACAGGGCGAGTGTCGTGTAGAGTGGAAAGCGTGGTGAATATACAGTATAGTGTGACAGAGAATAGGTATCTTATAGAGAGAGTTGTCGTGTACAGAAGGTGTCTTGCAACATGAGTCATTACTACTGATGGTACAGTTTGTCCCGACACTCTTATTACAATTGTTCCGGCCTTTAATACATAAGAACCTTAGCCTTCACCGAGATAGTACGTTGTTGCTGGTCCACGTTCTCGTAACATCTCGTATATCGAGACTTCACGGCGTTTTTAGTGAAATTTCCTGCGTCAGTGTTATTATGTGAACTCGTAAATATTCATAACACTTTCTCTTATGCTCTTGTTTGTTTCATTACTCTCGGTTTCATTAACAACTTGAAAGGTATTTACGAATTTGTTATGATGATTCCTATAAGATAATCCTTTACTCTGATTGTTGCAGGTATTGGGCAGGTATCCATCTCATCATTTTATTTTTCTCTTGTTTTATCTATTATTAGTATCTTTTGTTTATGATGTAATATTTTCCATTTTATTTTGTTACGGCACACGAGGTTCGACAATAGTCATCATCGAACAAAGGTCAGCAGGGTCAAAGGTCACAGATGAAGGGTCACCCCACACTAAGCAACATCCAAGTATTAATCGAACACTAAATTTTCACATGAGGTTCGCCAAGGCTTAAGTCTAACACTGCACTTTTTTTTTTACAGGTGTGAGTCAATCAATTCCCGGTTTTAATTTTATTCATCCATCTGTTTCTACCTCCACCTGGCTGTTCGAGTCTTAATTCTACCCATTAGTATCTACCATTATCCCCTCATCCTTAAATACGCATGAGAAATATTGAAATTGTCTTAACTTATAATTCTTCAGTATCACAACGACACCTGAGACTTATTACAGAAGGTGCGTGTTTCGGTTCAGTTATTGGTCGTGTTTGTGTGTAATACTCACTCATTCATCCGAAAATTGAGCTTAAGTGTGGTGGTTGTATCCTGTAATAGCGACTACCAGCGGGCATGATAGCTTATTGTGTGTGTGGCAGAGAGTGACAACTTCCATCGGCGCCAGAGCGATTGTTTATATAATTCTAGGCGGATCTATAACTCCTATCTAATATCAGGGGTTTGTGTGTTAAGTTGAGTGAAGTCTATAACAACTGACGGTACTAGGGGTTCTTGTGTGAGCATTTGTCTGTGGAAACTATAATCACTACTAATGTCAGGTTTCTCGTCTGTATATTTAGCATACCCAAGCACCACTGTGTAGTACTGAAGTGTATGTACTTTGAGTCGGTGGACCACAGATTTTGGGCTCCATTACTAAGAAGTCTATTTCCGAACATAACATTTAATTCTAATCTGATATCATTGACAAACAATATCCTCAATTTGATCTCCAATTCACTATTTTCTCAGTTTTCTTGATCAATGTCCTCAGGCAAGAGGGTTAGTGTGCGGGTCGGTGTTTCGAACTGTAGTATACCGGTTCGATCTCACTTGACAGAAGGAATTAGGAAACTGCAGCACAGTTTCTCTATACCTTACAGTGTTTACAGCTTAGAGAGTGGAAGCATCGTTTATTATTATTATTATTATTATTATTGTCTCATTCTTTTCTTCGTTCCCTTCTATTTTAACATCCATCTTCTACTTCCTCTTCCTTTCTTTCTTCCCCTTCTTATTCCCTTTCCTTCCTCCACTCCTCATTCCTCCCGTCCTCTCCCTCCTCTCTTTCCCCCTCCCTCCTCTCTCTCCCTTCCCTCATCTCTTTCCCCTCCCTCCTCTTTCTACCCCCTCCTCTCTCTCCCCCTCCCTCCTCTCTCTCCCTTCCCTCATCTCCCCCTCCCTTGACGCAGCAGAATACAAGCCCACAATTCTTCCTCATGGATACACTCGACACCCTCCCCACACCTCATATAAAGTGTAGTACACCATAATTTACACTCACATTACGACTCCTTACCGCAATCATAAAGGTGAACTGATATCTATCAATTTTTTTTCTTCGAATCTTTCAAGCGTTTCCTGCCATGACTCTGAATGGCCGAATAGGTACTGATTCCCCGCGAGTCTTGGCATTCAGAAGCTAGTGAGTTACAGAATTAGTCCACCGAGGCTTGTAAACACACCCAACAACTGAGCGTAGATGTGTTAGTATACATACCTATTTACATGCAGACTTACGTATATGTATTATATATGAACACAAATCTGCAAACATAAGAGGTAGAACAGGTAACTCGGCCCTCCTGACAGGTGAGTGGCGTCGTGTGGTGTTGAGAGAACAACACAAAACCCATAGTTGTACATTTTATAATACATTCGAAGATCTGGAAACTGGAAAGGTCATCTGGTAGTTCTATAGGTCACCAGATGGTTCATAAAGGTCACAAGGCGAGTCCCCAAGGTCATCAGAAGGTCTTGGTTGCCTGATGGGTCCACTAAGGCTGCCAGCTTTGTCCTGAAGGTCACCAAGGAACCTAATATACCAACAACAGGATATTAACAAAGGTCAAAAGGCTGTTTTTCTAAGAGATAACCAAGAAGGATTCGAAAAACCTGACAAATTTCCAAAATGTCAGCAGCATATTTCCGATTATTTCCAGGTGGTCTCAAATATCGTCAGCTAATCCAAGAAAACTCCAGCTAATTCCAAATATCGCCAAGTGGCCAAAGGTCGTACTTTGATCCCAATGAGTTCCATTTGGTCTCAATGCTCCCCATACAGTCGAAGATTTTTTATGTGGTCTCAGAGGTCCTCATTTGGTCCCAGAGGTCTTCAAATGGTCCCAGTGGTCATCAAATGGTCCTAGATGGCCTCAAGTGGTCCCAGAGGTCCTCAAATGGTCCCAGAGGTCCTCATTTGGTCCCAGAGGTTTTCAAATGGTTCCAGTGGTCATCAAACGGTCCTAGAGGCCTCGAATGGTCCCAGAGGGCCTCGAATGGTCCCAGAGGTCCTCAAATGGTCCCAGAGGTCCTCAAATGGTCCCAGAGGATATAAAATAGTTCCAAAAGTCATCGTCATCCCACGAGTCCCCAGCGCATTCCTATACACGAGAGATAGCCCTTGGGTCAGAGGTCAAGAAGGATCAGAATGGCTGTGGCATCCATGAGGAGTTAATTAGCCAGTGTGTTGGACTGCAATTATACCTCGTCCATAATAAATGTATTCGACGCTGTAAGTTTATAAAGGTTAATTAGCACCACCTGACATTACCGCTAATTAGGTTGTAATTTGACATAATATAAAGCATACACATATGAAAAAATGGATAGTAATAAAAATGAGATGAATTTGACGTTAATTGTAGAAATCTATCAGAGTCGAATTGTTTAATATCTTGATTATGCACCGGAGGTTACAATAATATACCATAAACGTAATGAAATGAAGGATATACAACTCTTATAAAAGCTTTAGTGTGAAGTGTCTGCTTTTTTTAACCATTTTTTTTTGTCGTGTTCGTCTTATATGTACAATTTATCGACAACCTGAGCCGACTCACCCTCGATGACACACCTTGATATATTATGCATTATATTAAGAGGACTTATCAAGACTTCATTGCTGGCACGATATTGTTTTTGGAACCAGTTTGAGAGTTTAAAGAGTACTTATCTAGTGTGACTTGGGTTTAAATATCAAAGCTTCAGGTGTGTGTTGGGGTGATATTTGTTTTCTAATACACCTGAGTTTTTGGTACATGTTAAGGTGTGTTGGGCAGTGATTTCCAAACCTGTAGATACTCTGTAGATATTGATGAAGTTATGCAGGTCTAGTGTACTGCCGGATACATTGTCTCTTCCTGCTGTATCCGCATTACTTCAATCGGTACATCATGCTTGTTAGACCAACTTTCACTTGCAATATTAAGCACAGGAATTATATAAAGTTAATGTATAATGGTTAAAACAATACAGCATTACAGCCTTAGTTTGTCCTGCTCCGCGGATAACACTTTGTTCTTGGTAAGGTGAAAGTAAGCCAGTTTGACGCGACATTATGATCACACAGGGAAAGAATCTATTCATTAATGTATTATTTAATTCTTAGATTTAGGACGCGGAGATGTAGAGTCGGTGGTGGTGGCGGCACTAGAACACCCTGACCCTTATTCTGAGGTCAGCTGTGACTCTCGCGCCATAATGAATTAGACAGATTTTCCTTCCATTGTAAATGTTATTGTTAGTATTGTCTGCCATGATTAGTGACGATATACTTTCATATATCCAAGACACACAAACACACACCTATGTATGTAAATAAATCTATACGTACACGCTATCCATATAACCATTCATAAATTAATTCATATGCACAGATATCCTAACACAACAGCGTGTGTAAATAAATAAAATAAAATAAAGCCTTCACTGGTCGCTGTGTTGTGGTATAATATTGTCTTGCTATAGGTGCGGGGGCAACGGTGACAACCTGAATATGAAGTTATCAGATTTCTGTGTCAATCTTGAGGTAATCTGATTGTGACTTCCATAAATAAGACAACAAAAAATAAAACTCGACCATCAATTGAATTAACAAGCCGTAGCGACAAACAAACACACACACACACACACACTTTACCGTGAGAAAACAGAGACACCTGCGAATTATCCTCTTAATAAAAAATAACACTTAAGAAACCACAAGTGTCTGCAGTGCGGTGTAGTCCAGGCAACACTCAACCTGTGGCTTCAATATTTCTCTACTTCGATTTTATTGCGTCTTGGATGGCATTAACTATCAAGAAATGTTCATAAAGTATTAAACAAATTCTCATGTACAATTCAGTCAAAGTAACAATGACAAATGAATGTTCGCTCTTTATCTAAGTTCTTATCGTGTTTTTTTTTTTTAAGAATTTATAATTGAGGAAATTGGGTAAGAACATGAGTCTATTGTGTGGTTTTAGTCAACGTATAATAATGATACAATTGATACATGACTGTTTGGTCTCCGCCTGGACTCTTGAAGCGAGTTTTATGATGTTTCCGATGGAGAAATTTTCGTAAATAAACACAGTAAGAAATGGGGTGTAATACGAGGCCTGGCAGACACACCGATGCTTTATGATTGTTCAATCCCCCTCAGGGCTCTTAAGCGCGTTTACTGGACTCGACGACGGGGAATTATCGTCAAAAAAGATGGCGTGGTTTTCTCAAAGTAACGATAACATTCGAGAGCCAGATCCCCGCCCGCAATCTTAACACGTTTTGTGGACAGTCGGCAGTTCTTCGAGGGTTGTCTAGTGATACTTGTGGTTGATCAGGGAGAGGCAATCAGTGCCACAGGAGATGGAAACGGGGGAGAAACACTACTTACTATCTTGGGGTCGTTTCTCCTTGCTTGCTGGTCGACGATGGTGAAGGGATGTTGGAGAGGGTTTAGTATGGAGGTAGAGATAGTTGGTGTGTGAGGGGCAGGTAGAAACTAAAAGAATATATGGCCATAGATAGAAAGAGAGGATAAGAGGTGGATGATAGAACGAAAGAGTGAAGGAGAGAGATAGAGGTAAAAAGGGAGAAAGAGATGGACAGGGGAGCAAAAGTGAGAAAAATGAGGTGACAAGAAACGGGAGAAAGAGAAGGAGAGGAGAAAATAAAAGGAACTGATGAAGGGGATGAGGAAGAAAAATGGTGGAAGGCGGGAGGAAGTGGGGAGAGAGAAAGACACTTGATAATAATACCCTTCTGGAGGGTTGTCTTGACGATGGCTGGCGGCTGCCTCGTGGTTAAGAAAACTAAATTTTTGTAAACATGAAGAAAATACTGATATCTGTGTGGGTTTATATCGTAATACTTAAAAGTGATGTTTCGTCATTACTTTTGAATTATGCTTTTTTAGCGTCATTATACGCCATTACCCAGTAGTTATACGACCCACCAAATTACATCCATCTCCCGGATAATCTTGTATATGGTCACAGATATAATGTCATCCTTACCGTGAAATATTGCACTATTGTTATCATCATTATAACCCACGGTCATCGTCTCCCCACCACGACAATTACCCATCATGGTTCACTTTACCGTTTAACCACACGGTAGTACCCACGCAACCACCACCTGCGTGTTGTCTGGCCGCGACGTGTAAAGTGTCTGATCTTGGCGCCGTACCTGCTGTTGTTCGTGGTGGGACGTTTGAGGGCGGTGCTGACGCTAGCTGCGGTACCAGTGAACTTGCGACGGTGATAGTTGTGATACCAGCAGCAGTAATGCCTACTGGTGGTATACTTGCGGTAGACAGCCTCATCAGAACTCATCTGTTTACACTCAGCCCATATCACTCATATATCCGTAACTTATATTTGAAATTTCCCAACAAGTCCGAGTTAATGGCGGTGTTTGGTAACTTGTTTCACTCATCCACAACTCTCTTTCCCAACCAATGTTTACCTGATTCCCGCTAAATCTAAATGTGTGTGTTTTAAAACCATTGTTGCTATCCTAAAGGTGCTAATAGTGGTGGTGTCAATGGTGTTAATGTTTTCGTCTACAGCAACAGAGAAATAGTGTGGCAACGACGGTGGTGGTGTTGTGGTGTTGTGGTAGCGCTGAGGTGTGAAGTGTGGCGTGACCAGAGGCTGCGAGGGTGGACAGACGGGTGTGAATATTTAAGGTGGCGGTGTAATTAATGATTCAGTGGGACGTTGCACCTCTAGGAGTGGGGGCAAGACGAAGAAGGTGTTGTCTCATTAATCATTTTTTTGCTTTTTCTTTTAGTCGTGTGAAGTGTAGTGGCGGGCGTGTGAGAGATAATGTTCCACGGGTAACTTACCAAGATTTGATACTCCGCAAAAAACTAATGTACCTGACAGCTTTTGTGTTTTATCTTCCCTGTTGTATAATAATGTTCATGATGTTGTTATCGTACTTTTAATTTCATGGTTGTAAAATAAAATGGTTTACACATAAATACTACAAGAACGATATTAAATAAAAGGAAATTTCTTCACACTCTCAGTACGATGACGATTCTGAATACAAAGTCATCGTACTCAAGAGAATATTTCATCGTATTCAAAGGGTTAAGACATCGAAATCAAGGGGTTAAGCTTGTCCGGCAGCTGTGAGGAGAGCCGCAAACAGTGCCTCATACTGTGTGAGGTAAATAAAACTGACAAGAAATAATGTAGTGTTGCTTCTACTCTGTGGCGGGATATTGATAATGAAAGCAATAATAATAATAGCAATACAATTATGAGTGTATATGTCATCAAATTAATGAAATAACAATAATTATAATAAATACCAAACGTTACATCACACACACATGTCCCATATAAACAGTCTGAGACAAAGTATACAAGTCTTCCGTCCCGGCAAAAGAGGATACGAGTCCCCATTATCTACCCTGTCACTCACAAAGAAACAGTAACAGTAATTCAGTGGATGTTACTCTTAAGTCTCTACCAGGTGAACAATGGAACACGTCATTAAAACACCATTGTAAACACGAGTCAGCTGGTATACCCACTTCCCCACCACGTGATGATGTATGGTATCAGTGTACACACAACCTCTTACGTGTTCACATGGCTGCTGGTAATAGTCTCATTATTTCACTCTACGGCGGCCCATACACGACCCTTCCGTGACCAGACGCTGCCGTTAACAGCTGGTACACTAGTGGGTGACGACCTGACACGGCGGCACTCAGTGGGTCTCAGCTCTGTGTGAAACTGTTACCTTCCTCGTGATGAATGTTTACACTAATACATGCTGAGAGCCCCGGAGGACCACCCTGACGCAGGGGGTGAAGGGCCCCTGGGTACACACCACAGCAGAACACAGACTAACTAAGATTCCCGATTCTGAGATTCATAAGTTGAATTTTACCATCATATAGAGATGTAAGAATACCTGTAAATGACACACTTAAGATACGACATGAAGTTGGTGGGTAAAATTATAAAATTGCACTCACAAGACGCCATAACTAGAGGCGATCTAATCAACAGTTAGTGGGGTAAAAAACGTACGAAACATTTAGGATCAGTGTCCGAATTATACCTGATTGACCGCAGTATATTGTGTTGTTGTCCCACACACCTGGACTGACCTACTTTCTCGTCACAAAACTACTTGACAGTCGCCATCTCTGATCCTTTCTGGTGATGTCTGCTGGTGATCCCGGATGTCTGCGATGGGTGACGTCACGGTGAATAATTCATAGTAAGGCGTCCCTCAGCGTGTGTATGTGTACTCGTGATGTAATATGCATAATGGTCGTGTTATTTCCCCTGGGTGAACCAGACATGACGGATGCCGACACACCAACACCTTATGCATAACATTACTAAGGGTAACCACCTCCCCAAGGGTCGTGAGGAACACTTCTTCCTTCCCCTGAGTTCATCTTCCTTCTTTTCTTCTTTATTTCCAAATTCATTCCCCCCCCCCCCACATTTCTTGTCCAACGACTAGTACAGCGTAAATAAAAACAAAATCCTGCTCATAGATGTAAATTTAAGTCCTGTCTCAGAAGTCTCTTAAGGTTAAAGCCCCAAATCGATGGACATTTTTTTTACACTTGACAAAGACTTTATCAAACACTTAAGACAATGAAGAACGGACTTGCAATACGTTAAGAACTGAAGAGTACAAATTGTTACTTCTTACGAAACAGTCGAATGAATCAATGAAGCGTTTCCAATATCGGAATTTGTTCTTCAATGATAAACATTTCTGTCATTGAGACATAAGATTCTAAACAGTTAGCAGAGTGAATTGTTATAGTAACTGGAGAAGTAAGAACAGACATAAAACATTAACTAAACCCAAAATACCAAAATAATTCCCAAAATAACATGATAGTTTATGGATCAACCTAAACAAGATATGTTCACTGAGCATCTGGAGGCCATATAAAAAAACAAAAACCTTTTATGAATACAGAACCAATATCTTTCCAATCACTGTCAACAACGGTGGCACTCAGAAGCTACTGTAGCGTGACCCATCAATCAGTGTTGTTTATCCTTGGGGGTGTGTAGTGAGATGCATCCTACGAGAACGAGGTGGAAGGACAATGTTTATGACGAATAGTATGTAGAGAAGTGATGGCATTGTGTCCTGTGAGCTGATGGTGTATTAACCTCCCTCCTCACTCTCCCCTGTCCTTCCCCGAAACCATCATCCTTCCATCTCCTCTATTTCACCCCCGCCACCCATCCCTCCATCCCCTCCCTCCCCCTCCTCTTCACAATACGTGCAGGCCAATTAAAAGGTCAGCTCTCATATCCATTATCTCCCGTGGGAGGAGTGGGGGCAAGAGAGAGCGATACCTCTATTACACGTAAGATTTATTTTACGACGGTGGGGATATATGCAGGTGGTACATGCCGCCATCTTTAACACCAACGAGCCGGGAGTGACTTTAGGTGGGGACCGCCTGGCAGAAAGAGGTCAGGTCAGGTCACGTCTACATTAATGATGGTGTTGTTACTTGGTGTCTCACAGAATTAGAACGAAAAATACTTTACTTTTACATCAATCTTGTTAATGTGAGTTTCCTTTGTCATTATTATAAAGGCTAGTATCAAGATCTCGTTTTGAGACTAAAAGTAACATAATTTAATGGCCATCAAGGTTGTTGTTCTTCTCAAACGTGTCATCATGGCAATTATATAACACAAACTCAACAATTCTAAAACTTTTTAAACAACTAAACGAAGTAATAATTTCACTATAATCATTCATAATTTAGATTTAATTCCCTTAAATTTAACATCACTGTCTTACGGCTCTGATTGGAATCATTTCTCTATAAAAAAAAAAACAATATTTACATCGACACATATCTTAAAACGTCCACCAGAACCAGATCCAGTTGAAAAAAAAAATATATATATATTAAATCCATGAAGAGAACAAATTAAAGAGCGCCTCATCAAAGCTCAAGGTGTTCGCTCGAGCAGTTAAATCCGCCCAGGGAGAAAAAATATCAACAACAACAGGCTCTTGACAGCAGTGAGTATGTTGCTCAAGTTGATGTAGGTGTAGAGCACTGAAGGCACACGACCAGCCGAGCCTTACACGTGAGGTAGTAATAATTGGGAGTGATCTTGTAAACACGTCTGATTGTCACCATCACCACTATTATCACCATCACCACCATCCTGACCATCACCATTATCATCACCATTATCACCATCACCACCATCCTGATCATCACCATTATCACCATCACCACCATCCTGACCATCACCATCACCATTATCACCATCACCACCATCCTGACCATCATCACCATTATCACCATCACCACCATCCTGACCATCACCATCATCATCACCATTATCACCATCACCACCATCCTGACCATCATCACCATTATCACCATCACCATGTCATCATCCCTCCTAATATATCCTTCCATAAGGTGCAACATTGAGCCGACTTTATCCTGCTTATGTATGATACAGAGAATAGTGGAATACTGGGAACGGAACATAGTGTTGAGGCATAATGGGATACTCGGTATAGTGCGATACATGAATTAACATGATATAATGACTAGCGTGATCAAGTACAGTATGTAGCATGATAGGGGGGGAATATCATCGTGGAAGACAACTGCATGATAGGTGGAATAGCATGAACACGAGGAAGAGTGAAGCAATCATGACATTCGCGGTCAACGCTTCCCTCCAGGATGAAATAATTTAGGTCTTCTGTAATAACGTAACATTGGTGTGTGTGTGTGTGTGTGTGTGTGTGTGTGTGTGTGTGTGTGTGTGTGTGTGTGTGTGTGTGTGTGTGTGTGTGTGTGTGTGTGTGTGTGTGTGTGTGTGTGTGTGTGTGTGTGTGTGTGTGTGTGTGTGTGTGTGTGTGTGTGTGTGTGTGTGTGTGTGTGTGTGTGTGTGTGTGTGTGTGTGTGTGTGTGTGTGTGTGTGTGTGTGTGTGTGTGTGTGTGTGTGTGTGTGTGTGTGTGTGTGTGTGTGTGTGTGTGTGTGTGTGTGTGTGTGTGTGTGTGTGTGTGTGTGTGTGTGTGAGAGTCAGGCAGGGCTCTGGTGGTATGAGGCGGGGCTATGTTGTATGAGACGGAGAATCTAATGATGTGAAGCAGTGTTGAATTCTCATATAAACACAGTGTACGTTTCTCTCCTAAGTGGATGACGGCGGTGGTGTGTGGGAACCCCTCAACGCAATTCACTTAAGGCACAAAGGAGACAACTTAATTCATATCGAAACTTTACTCAAGATATATACTGTAACTTGATGTGATCTCTTTTCTGCAGACCGTGAGATACTTAACATATGAAGCTTTTGAGTAAAACTTGGTCATGTGTGGCTGGTAGCTCGAGTGGACTTGTTCCGACCACTTTACCTATACCTGCTTGTGATATCTCTCTCTCTCTCTCTGTTTGTGTCTGTCTCTCCATTTTCATCACCTCTCTCTTGTTTTTCATCTCTTCCTCAGCTTTTTTTTTTCCTTTCCGTCTTCCTATATACTCGTTTGTCTGTCTGTTGCATTTTTACCTCTCCGTCTGTCACCGTCATCCCCCTACTGGTATTCATATCTACATCTTGATCAGTTCTGTCAGCTTCTCTTGGAAAAACTCGGCGAAATACCAGTTTGGCATTTCATCCCTGTCAGCAACGTCAAGGATCTCTCACTTCCTCCAGGGCCTTTGTAACGCTCCTCTGATCTCTCGACTTAAGCCGTCCTCCAGGTCCTCGTCTAAGAGCCTTACCCTCACTATCAGATGGTTCATATACAAGCGTTCACCTCCTCTTTAAGCAATTCTAGAATCGTTGGTTTCTCACCTTCGGATATCTTGATCTTGATGTGCGAAAGGTCAACTCAAAGGGTCGGCTTAAAATGGCCTGATTTTCTGCTTGAGATCACCAAACTTGAATTCTTTCTTTCATGCTTGAGACACACAAACCAGAACCCTCCTTCAGAAGCCGACACAAGTCTTCCCTGGCCGCTCCTGGACGTCTCACAGTTTGCCCGCTGGTCACAAAGTCATAAATCCAGTGGGTGTCTGTCAGGTCCACAGTATTGTATGAAGGTGTATCAACTGTATCGTGGTTGCCATCTCAGGCAAGGCTTGGCCTCGGTACCAGCTCGCCCGGGCTGGTGGCCTGCTTGATGCAGGCCACGCACAACCGCTCTCCCACACGACTGGCTGCGATAGCCGCTGGCTTCAGTAACTAGTGCTTCATGCTCTTTGGTATCGATGGAGTGTAACTAATAGGCCTTCACTCGACGTGACACGAATAATATCATAACCAGAGTCAGCTGACTGCCTCTTGCATTACTTTCACCTCTTCAAACAGATGAATTTGGCGAGGCAGACCGCGTGCTGTAGGACGATAAGCTTTGCCATGACAGTCAGTCAGACGGCATAAACCCGCGGACTATCAGCCAATCATAGGTTATCTTAGCTAACTAAGCCTGAGGTGAGAACCAGTCAGATCGTTCCATAAACCACTATGTTTACAACACTAACCCCTCGATTTACCATTTACAACATCGTTCTATATTTTCACACGATGAGCTCACCTTGGTTTTGTTGCAGTTATTAGAGAACTGAAGGATGGAAGTAACATTTAACACCTATATCTCTGTTTTAGTGTCTTGTTAACCTGTAGTCTAGTCTGTAAAAAGACAGGGTTCAGGCCCCCTGAGTTATGCATGCCTGACGTTTTAAGTCATTGCTGACGTGTAGTTGGTGAACAAACCAGCACCTCAAACGACCCCCTGACACGCGAGTTCTTTAACAATATAATGAGATAATACAGCGTCTGTATCTATAATTATCGCGGTATATAATGTGGACAATGAGATTTCTTATAATGTTTTCCTTTTTTATTCTTCTTCTTCCTCGTAAGAGTAAATACGGCAGAGTTTAGATAATGAGATGATTTCAACACTGGTCTTGGTAGTGATCCAGAGAGTTGTAACACGCAGAGTGGTGGAGCTGTGTGAACCCTCCCACTCCCCCTTGGCCTTGACTTTCTTAATTGTTCCTCCTTGTTGGTGCTTCAGTCCTCAACTTTATTTCCATCCTTTTCTTCTTTTATTTCCTCTGCATTCTCTTTCCATCTCTTGTTCTTTGTTTTTCTCTCTTGTGTTCCCGTGTCGTGGTTGTCAGGAGTATTTGCCCTTTGTCTGATTTTTCTATTCTCTTGTGGATACCAATTCGTACAGCCCTACACCACAATACGGGCCAGCACAGACCAGGAGTCACCATAAAACACAGAATTTTCTCTTCAGACGCCCTCGCCCACCCACGCACAGTCACATTTTCCGTCATAAAAAATATTAAACGAAAAAGCAACATGTATAGCAACTGTAGCACTATAGTATTTACTGGCTGTACAGGAAATATTCAGTGTCCAACGACTGTGTTTAGCTCTCACTAGATGGGGGTAAGAATCAATTTTGAAGCGGTGTTCGTTTCACGGTGGATATTTTGTAAATGGGCTGAAATTTTTCGTGAGAGCAAACTGTTCATAATAGTGACTAAAAACAGGACTTAATGGAATATAAGATCTTATTACCTTCACGGTTCGACCCTTATATACAGGGAGAGATTTTGTTCGTGAGGGGAAATGGTCTTAGGAAACTCAAAAGATAAAGGAAAAGAATATCCAGTAGACGACAAATGAACTTTTTGGAGGTCAGTTATTTTTATTTTCTCGGAAACGATATGATTTTCTTTCCTTAAGGTGTGGTTGCAGGTAGGTGTGGAGGCGACCAATGAATGTGTGTGAGTATTGCAGTGTTTTATCCTACAAGTCTACTGAAGTGTGCTGTGTGTTCAGAAGTCACGTGTGTCTACTCCAGGTACAGTATTTCTTCAGGTTGTGTAACTTAAAAGATCTGAAATCACGTAACTGAAAAGGTCTTTGTTCATATAGAGAGAATATATAGGTTAAGTTCAGGTAAATGTGCACGACTGTTCTGTTCATTGTGGAATATATTTCTGATGAGAATACTAACGAACGCGTACTGTAAACACACGAGCGGTATAAGGGGTTCCTCAACACAATACCATCCCACATTAACACATAAGGTCGAAGGGCGTACTTACATGTCCTTGTCCAGTCGCCTCAGTTGATTATGTAGAGTCACTATTGTCCCAGAGGCTCGGCGGACCTTTGTGGCATGGCCCAGCTGTCTGCAAATGAAAGAAGCTGATTTAATTTATGCTCTGTTAAGGTTCTTGTTGTCTTGAGCTACCTGTGTGTTACCTGTTCGCTCAGGTAAGCAGAGTTTTCTTATCTCGCAGCAGTCTGGTCGATAACATTGGATGCAGTCAATGTTATCGGCAGGGGGGATCTGATTTATTTATCCGATTTCGAGTGGCAACAGAAACGCCGGTGGATGTGGCCCGATAAGAGCAGCAACGTGTAATTGTGTCCAACTCTCAGCACAAAGGAAATATGCATAAATTATGACGCAGGGTTCTCTTATCGCCGTGGCCGACTTGTGAAATTAATTAGATGTCTATTAAATTATGGAAATGAATGGTAATATTTGTACTTGCAATAGCGTATCTACTCGCTGTCTTACTTGCTGGTAATATACATTGTATGTACAAGTGTAGCTTATGACTCGTCGATATAAAAAGTAATCTGTATTTTTTTTTTTTGTTCTTGGCTCGGCGCAAGTTTCTCTTCTGACTTTTTATTTACTTCTCTTTACTCTCTTCTTTTTGTTGGCCTTATAATTCCCTTCTATCTTTTGTTCTCCATCGTCATTTTCCTGTTGTCTCCATCCTACTATACTGTCCACTCCCTTCACACTACCCTTCCTTGACCTCTACTCCCTTTCCATCACACTTAAGCGATGTCCACTGCCTTCCCATCACCCATCCACAACCTCTGTCTCCACCATCCCTCCATGACCCCCCCCCCCTCTAGTGTAGTGTGTGAGAGAGAGAGAGAGGTGGCCTCGCCTCCCTACACGTCCTGTGCTGCCATCAGTAACCAGTCCAGTGGGACCTTAAATGTGTGAGCGGCGTGATCCAAGCAGTGGTCGTGGGCTGCCTGGAGGCCAAGTCATCACCCAGCGTCGACAACACCAACACCAATAACTTATACGCCACCCCGATACTTGATTGATGATCGCGGAGGGTTGTGTTTACGATTCGCCGTCCACCATGAGGCTGTATTCTTAACACCAGCACAGAGCAGGAGCAGTAGGACACTAAAACCTCAGGTAACTCTCCCAGGGGCTGGATACTTAATCACTAAGCTTTTTCAAGCGTTAATCAACGGCAACAGGTTCCCAAAGCACAGTCAACCTCTGAGGGACCTCATTATTAATAACAGTGTTCTCTTTGGCGTTATAAAGAGCCACATGTCTACCAAAAGCTTCTGCCAGTTGGGTATGTGAAGGCATGCTTTTGTGAATCGTATCTTGTAACAATTACTGAACTTAAAGGCGCTGCATTCTAAGTATCAGCAGCACTTAATCAGTGTACAGGAGCAGCAGGAGTGTTGGGACGACACTCGCGTGAGAGGTGGATGGAGTGGGCCGTCTTGTTAAACACAGAGATGGATGGGAGGGCAGTCCAGCACGAAGGCTGCCGTATGTTGCCCTCGATGTAAGAGCTGAGAAATATGAATACCACAGTTGGCTTTATAAAGCATTCATCAACACGACGGACAACCTCTTGTTTCTCGCCTACACAGCTGAGAGCTTCAGCTTATCTCGCGCGATTTCCAAAGAGTGATGAGTGTGATTACCACCACGACTGATGTAGCACTATGTTTCGACTCCGTCTTGAGGGCGAGTTGTAAACTTAGGTGCCGCTGAGGTCTCTTGGGTGTGGGTCAAGTTCCTGAACAAGGAGTCAATATTCTTATCCTTACTGGCCACAGTACCTCTGCTCTGGGACCGACCAGATGAAATTAATTAGAACGATCCATTACTCCAGATTAGTTACTTCTCGATCCAGTCTTCTGTCTGTCGGGAGGAAATGTGTCAGCAGCCGGATTAGAAACTAATGGACGTGTTTTAACTCCCCAAAACCCTTTCGTTTATCTGAAAGGTACGCATAAGAAGTTCATTCTTTATATGTGTGTTTACTTATAAAGCAAGATATAGGATTACCACAGATATACGGAGGGCGTGTGGCCCTTCACCAAGGCGTTGGGTGAGGTGAGGTGGGCCAGCAACAGCTTGATGTGGGCTGGTGGGTCGGGGGTGACAGGTGGGCAGGGACTCGGGACAGGAGCCAGCCTACCGTAACAAAGTAATGGTACTGATAAAACTTGTTCAGTGTCTCGTGAGAGTGGCAGTGCTAAATCATCATTGGCGGGAGTTATAAAGGTGACTGTAAGAACACTAAGCAGCTGCAACAATAAAAAACATTAAAGATACGTAAGACAGAAGCTGACTAGAGATCGATTTAAGTGTGTGTGAAGGTGTAGCCTGGAGTGGATATTAACTATTTATTTCATTCTTGGTATATTTCAAGTAGCATTTACTGAACATTAGTCGGGCAAATTATCTCCTCGCTCCTGTCAGGCTGAGTGCGTGAGGTGAAAGGTACAATGTGCTCGGGACGCACCTGGCCAAGGATGCTGGCAGTTTGAGATGCTGTAAAAATACTCTTAGTCGCACAGAGAAGCTGTTGTCTGGTCGTTACAAGCGGGTAATATAGGGTTGCTTTAAGAGGTAGTTACACGTCAGAACGACCCCGCTTGTGGGAGTCAACAAAGGGGAAGGCTTCATCAAGCGTGATAAAGACGTCGGGAAATCACCGTCATCTGCATAGGATAAATATCTTAGTAGGGTGTAGGATGGGGGGTGTAGGGTGGGGGGGAGGGAGGTAGGGTGTTGGGTAGAGGTGTAGGGGGTGAAGAGCCTCTCACCCCGACGTTTGTCGTCTCTCTTGGTTGTGGCGTCCACGATCAGAGCCCTGCCTGCCTGCCTGCTCTTGGCGTATTATCTCACCTGATCCAGAAAAGACTTACAAGCGGTACAGACCTGGCAGTGAGAAGAGAGATAAGGAGAGAGAAAGAGATTATGGAAGTAGATGAGAAAGACAGACAGATATATTGAAGGAAGATGAAATAAGTGTCAGGAGAATCTCGTCCTGGAAAAGTTGTATTAGAGACATGAGAAATGTGAGAAAAGTAAACGAGGAAAAGTAAATTAATTAAGCAAAGCAAAATATGAAATTCAGGGAGAGAGAGAGAGAGAGAGAGTTGAAGGCGTAGGGGTTAGGGGGGAGGGGTAAGTACGGGTCGAGTAGAAAGTAGGAGGGAGTGAATTAGTAAGTCAGGCAAAAAAAACCGCATGATATTCAGAGATTGAAAGAGAAGACGAGAGACTGGTAATGAAAAGGAGGTAACGCAGTAGTAGAGAGAGATAGATAGAGAGAGAGAAAAAATTGAGAGAAAGATAAGGGAGGGAGAGAGAGAGAGAGAGTGAGTGTCGCGTGGGGGAAGGAGGAGGTACATGATGGTATATTCAGCTCTGGGTGATAATTATGAAGGCGAATGTTGTGGTGGTGGTGTACTGTACTGGACGCTAGCAGGACGGGGAGGGGTGTGTGCTGGCGAGTCATCTCCTGGGCACTGAGGGAAGAAGGGAGGGAGGGAGGAAGGGCGAGAAAGAGGGAGGGAGACAGGTAATATGTGGTGGGTGTCCTTTGGTCGGCACTCGGGGAGGTCGTAGGATGGAAGGCCGATAACGTCCCCTTGGTCTGGTCGGGGAACACATCATGCTGCATTATGGCACACGCCCCCCCCCTCCTCCCTGAAAAATGACGACGATCGTATCTATGAGGGTCGGATCGTGTAGCTACGCCACCTGTGGGTTTTTTTTGTGTGTGATAAGGGAGAAAGGGTGAGTGGAGGAGCCAGGCGGGGATACTGTGTGTTAGGGAGAAAGGGGGAAGTAATGCTAGGGAGAAATAGGGAGATAAACGGAGATGCTGGAAGAAAGAGAAATAGAGATAATGGGAGAAAATAAGTGTGTTAGAGAGATAAAGGGAGCTAATAAGCATGTTAGGGAGGGTGAGGGAGTTAAATGAGACTAAGAGAGATAACTAAAGATGTTAGGGTGACAAAGGAAGATTATAAGCCAAAAAAAATAAAAAATCCCACAAAAGATTTAAAACGAACAAAAATAAAATTAAACCACAAAAGTTACACATAAATTTAAAAAGAAAATATTTACATATGAAAGTGAAAATTTATATAACAATTACATGATAAAAGAGAACGTAAAAAGGATAAATACATATATAATGAAAACAGAAAACCCAGAAGAATAAAAATATAACGTAATAAAATATCCGAATAATAAGATAAGTGGCGGTAATTTGTCAGTGTTGAGGGACTTAACTTATTTTTCCTTTATTTGTTTTATTCAGTAATACCAGACCGGATATTCTCATGTTTCTCGTAAGTTTGCTGGATCATACTTACGATTCGTCCTCATTCTTCCTGTCACCTAGATCATTTGGTGGAGTGTGAGGGACGGAGGACGAAGAGGGAAGAAGAATGATTCACGTCTAAAAAAGAAAGTTGTTTAATCCCTCGGCAGCAGATCTTTCAACATGTATACGAGAAGACTTATTACACGAGTCAGATCAAACGAGCCACAGTTATTATGGGTAGCAGCCTCACTAATCAGGTCATTAGGGTGGTGGATCCCCTTACTCATAATGGTTAGGTCAGGTTAGATTAGGTTAGGTTGGGGCCTGTTACGGTTTATTTGACCTGCAACCGGGAAGAGGTGGTGGGAGGGACGGGTCTAGATTAAGAGGAGTGAGGAGGAGTAGGAGGGGGAGTGAAGGTCCAGATTAAAGGGGGGCGGGGTGACGGGGAGGGAGGAAAGGGTCTAGATCGAGGGAGAGAGGGAGGTAAGGGGGGGGATGTTGTATGCTGTGGCACGAGTCTTTAAAGGGGTTAAACGGTCTTCATTAAACGTGATGGATGAGGGTGTAGGAGGGAGGCCAGGGGAATATTTCATCATATAAGAGACATCGCCATTTCTCGCTCTCCTGCGGGCTGAGGCGAGGCGAGACGAGACGAGACGGCACGCCAGTTTTTTTTTCTCTCAGTCTGGTTCAGGTGGAATTGAGATTGATATCACCTAATTGCTGCTGGAACGGTTGAGGGTGATTAGGGTGACTCTATGCTGATTGATTTAGACTTAAAACCACAAGAGGTGATATATAATGTTGATAAATTTTGATGTAGAAACTGGGAAAGCGGCCAGAATGTCGACAGAATTTGATCTAGACTCAAAGCGGTGAAGGAGCGTTCATGTCGGAATATAATTAAAGACCTGAGGAGTGCACTAATGGGTGTATAAACCCTACTAATTGAACAGTAGTAGTAGAGAGAGTAGAATATGAGCTCATTACCATTATAACAGCGTCAACATAGAGTATTCGTTAACACCTACACCCAGCAATATTGACTTCGTTAGAGGGGCATTCTACTGCTTACATTGGCGATCGCCTTTACAGTATTTCGAACAATGCTGCATTACAGTCTGGTGAAGGCTGTATGGCGTAAGATTAGAAGATTTAAGTTAATTAGCGTTTAATAAAGAGTATACAGTATTTCAATTAATGAACTTATTTTAACTAACTAGCATAATAATTCTCTACTGAGTATTAGGCTTTTGTTAATAACTATAATCATGTACCAAATACTATAAATGATTTTTACTGATTATTAAAACAGGTTTTTACTAATTATTATGTAACCGGTGTTCACTAAAGACCAAAGCAGAGGGTTTTATTAAAGGTTTTCACTTAAGATTATAACAGGTTTTCCCTTAAGAGTTATTATTCTCAAAGTGATAAGACTATTTCACTACGTTATACGGATAAAAGGAGAGTTATAGTTTATCCTCCGCACAGACACACACACACACAGACAGAAACTCCTGCAGGTGTGAACTGTGACGATGATGTGTCAGAAAACTATTGAAAGTCTTCTTATGGACGATCGGGAATACGATTTGTACTTAAATTTATGCTGTGGCTGTAGTATGAACTCACAACTGATTACACATCGAAGTCAATTCGGGTATGTAGACACGGCTACACGTACACTCGCACGACTGACTACAATGCTAAGAATATTAGGCAGGTGACTGGCTGGAAGGATATGAATATTTGATATACAATTGCTTTCACAAAGGCATTCTAGTCTGTGATTGGCTACACAGATATACTATCCGGTGATTGGCTGAACGTCAGTATACAGTATTAGCCGGCAATTGGTTACACAAAGGTATACAAGACAAGCAAAGTATTGGGTCAGTTACACAATGGGTCGGTCGGCCAGTATGGGGTGTAGAGGTGTACTATTACTGGGGTCGTCCAGCCCTTACATTACACCTTAACTCCGCTCAAGTATAAGGGCGGCGGGGAGCCTCTACACACATTACCTCTGACTTATACATACACAACACCCCTTAACATAAGCTATGGGAAAGTCGTGCTTAGAGAGAGCAACCAAGAGGAGAGTAAATAAGAGAATTAGATCAAGCGGTATTGTTATGTTTTAGTCACAGAGTAATTAATAGTATTAGATTATGTTACTGAGGGAAAGATGTCCTAGAAAGGGTACATAAGAGGCCAGACAGGAGAGAACAGGTCGTCTGATGTTGGGAGGAGAAAGTCGTGTTAGAAAGGGTTGAAAAAAATAATAATAATGCATAAATTTAAATTACCCGGGTTGTTTATAGTCAACAGAAGAGAAAATATATATTTTTTTTTCAGGAAAACTTTGTTGGAATGGATAAATGATAAACCGCCAATTAGACTGGGCACTACACAGTCACCATAGAAAATTACACGTATTAATTTTCCTCGATTCACGTTTCATAATGATGTGTGTGTGTGTGGACCACGCCTAAACCACTGGGCGTTGCTCCTTCCTCTGTCGGGGAGGTCTCTGTCAGATGGTTGATGTCTTTGTTAAGTGGTGGATGATGTCTTTGTTAAGTGGAAGGTGGGTGTTATTGCCCGACAGGTGAGAGAGGAGGAGGGGCTTTCACCGTCGGGAGCAGCAGCGGCCAACTGACGAAGGCATATCCATCATTACATCCCCCTACTTAACCCCCGGGACGTGTTGAATATTGCATCACCAGCGTCGCCGCTCGCTCTACTCTGTCCGGGTGACGGAGATCCATAAGGGCCGCCCACCAGCTGGTTCCTATGGTGTAGGGGTGGGAAAGGGGGGAGGAAGGGGGGTGATGCTGTATCAGGTATGTTCTTCCCACCACCTCACCTCCACCAACTGCTAGGAGAACTAAGGGCAGCGGGGAAGAGATATGTGTTAATGTTCCGTGTCGTCACGTCTACTACACCAGACAGCACAACGGGATAGTCGACAAGGTACAATAAATTATAACACTCCCCATCCTTTTCCTGCCCGTGACTTACTGAAATGGTGAAACGAGTGGCGGTGACGTGGGAACAACGATCATGGTCAGGAGGATGAAACACAAGTGCTGAGTCGGCTATATTATACCTCTGGGAAGACTGAATCGTGTACAGTCAGCGTAAGACGTAAAATGGGACACGTAATAACATGGAAAAAAAAAGAAACCTAATGATCACACCATGATGTAACGCGTCACCCGGAGCGGTATAACACACGGTGATGTAACGCCTTGTCACGTGTTGTTGTCATTGCAGAATTTATTTTGTGAAGAAAATAGCATTACCATTGACCAGAGGATAAATTTCAATTACGTAAATTACAGTCTTAAAACAAGACCATCCAGATGAGTGTTAAAAATTAGAAAAGAGAATCTTGTCTTGATTAATCCAGTGAGGTTTAAGCTTCCGATGTGGTCTTGAACAAACACACGCGTGACAGTCATCAGATCCGTTTTGGGCAGCTGCACCGACCCGAGAAGACAGTACGACTCGTAAATCTTTTTATTAGGGGAAGACTGGAGGTCCGTGGCCAGTGTGAGGTGAGTCGGGGTGTCTGGAACTACTTGACGGCCACTCAGGGTTCTCCAGAGTCTACAGCTTTCTAGAGCAATAAAGCCTCACTCCGGACTCCTCCAGCATGTTGTGATGACCAGCTCTTCACCACGGATCAACAACTGTTGACGGGAGAACAAACGTTTGCATGTGTGTCTTGAGGTATTGACAAAACACAGGGAATTGCATAGCGTTCACTGGCTCGTGGCCAACCCCTTCTTTCCGTACTTAAGTCTCCCTTCTTCCCTCTCTCTCACTTTATTTTTTCTACTGTGATTCCATCACAATGGTAAACGCTCTCACTTTCTACATTAAATCCTTCAGGAATCTTAACGAAGAGGCCACTAGGGCTTCCCCCGCCGTGTGCAGCCAACACTGTTCACAAAGTCCAATAATAAATAGGGAGTTGGTAAAGGTTCAAGTACGAGAAGCTGTTGTTTGTCGTCGCTGTCGTTGTGGTCATTTACCTCGGTCGACGGTGCTGCAGAATCAAAAAATGAATGAACTTAACTCTTCCTGTGAACTTTGGGTGAACTTAAAGGTCTTTACTGATAGTTTGGTCTCTCAGTTATGTCTTGTTGCGACGATGTTGTTATTTTTTTCTCGTCTTATTTCAAAGTTATAAAATAAATCATGTTTCTAATTATAGACCTATCATATGACGTCAGACCTATGGTTTGTCTACAGGTCATACAGAACAGTGGCTGATTCCCCAAATCTGAAAATCTCTTTATTTACGACGCGTCCTATTGCTAAAAATTCGACAAAAAGTTTAAAACGGCATATCCACAAGCCGATTTTATTCCATAATCATACTTAGTACAGCACTGGTACCAAACAGGTGTGAGGCCGTGATACAGGTACACCAGACCTCGGACACAGGTCTTTCCTACCGAGGTAAGCGCGTGGTGTCAGCACACACTTCCCGGGATCCCCGCTCACTATAATCCAGTGGCCGAAAATTATAGCAATCGGCGAGTTACCAGTGTGTGAAACTTCATACAATGGGTGCAATTGTGAGAAATATTGTCCGCCAACTGTCACAAGTTTAACTTTATTGCTACTTGAAAGTGCGTCAGACTAGTGCGTGCGTGAGTGCTTGCTTGCTTGAAGGCTCTTTGTTTCATTGCAAGAGTATGTTATGCATGCAGGTTTTTATCGCCTTGGGACAGTATAGTCTGCTTTGTGCTCGGCGTCGCCTTGTATCAGGGAGGTGTACATGTAAGAGTGTCGCCATACTACTGTTGTGGGTGGACGGAAATAAAGTCCACAGGAAAAACAGTCACATGACTTGTACACATTGACAACACAATATATATATATGATGGCATTGCACGTAGGTTAGGTTAGGTTAGGTTTTTTCCGTGCCTTTTTATGTGACTTTTTTTCTAGTGACTTTTTTCCTGGATTCCTGTTGTGTACAGACAGCTCTGGCTCGCCTTACAACATTAACTCTTCATTACACCTTCGCCACCTTGCAGCAGCGAGGCGTGAGAGTCTTGGCGTAGTTTCTAATGTAAATGAAATCTTTACATGCTAACTGGGAGCCTCGAGGTGGTTCCATTATGCAGCAGGAGGACGTGTGTGTTGTCTGGAGCTTCGTTACTTATTTTTTGTTTAAACAGAAGGTGGAGATCTTTCCTATGACCTGCTATTTTTTTTTCTCTTTCACTGGCAGAGGAGAACATTATCTGGTAACTTGCTCAGTGTGTCTCGTGATGCTAATGTTTATCTCGAATGTCTAAGGATACTGGAAGGTTTATGCGCTGGTTGTGACTATAGACTTGCGTCCTCTGTGACAGTGAGATGTGAGTGTAACTATTGATTTAACCTCCTGTTTGATACTTATTTTTCCCCGATTATCTTTGTCTGGTTCTTTGTTCAGAAAAAAAAATTGTGTTGTGAAAGATCTTTAAAAATCTCATAATACGCTGGACTGATCATACCTACAACACGTGAGAACACCCGACCAAACATGACCAGCAGACACCCAAACATCGATTCAAACTTGGCCAAACAATGACTCAGACACGATCAAACACCGACGGAAACAGAGCCAAACAGCAATGGAAACAGTCAAACACAGGCCTGGACACAACTAAACTCTGGGTGGTGTACACAGGACAGACGAAGGCCGGGGGAGATGGCAGTAACGCGAGTCGGGCGTCACGACCCAGTTCTTGTCGCTAAACCCCAGGAGCGCCTCACCCTGGGGAAGTCTCCGCCCTGCAGGTACTGCCAAGGTTATTGCTCCTCCCTAGGGGTCACACGCACCAGTTACGAGCTGAAAATACAACTTTCTGTGAGATCCTGTAAACAACACACTTTATTCATTCCCTCTGCTTGGATTTTTATGCCGAAACACCACTTTAGCGTGTCACGGGTGAACCACAAGCATGTAATAGTTAAAAAGAAAAAGACACACAAACATAGTTAAAGATAATTATTAAGAGTGTCTTATTGTCTGCAACATTCTGTTATCAATATTAATGCCTCCATGGGAACAAGCCAGAGGTCCTGCATTCTTGGTTCTCACACAAGATAATTTTTTTTTATGAAATTACTTGAAGTCCGTTTTTTAGAATACGAATTTATCTCAAGTCGTTTTTCAGGCAACTGCATGGTATGTGACTGTCTCACTTGTTAAATGTAGTGTGTGTGTGTGTGACTACCATTACAATACAGTTTAATTTGGTCTTGTACATATTGACCATTTATCATTACAATGTTTAATTCAGTTAACAACGCATTAACCTAAATTAATACAGAATCATCATTGAAGTCACGTATATAAACGCATTGTACAGAATCACCATTAAACACCTTACACGCAGCACTGAACCAAATGACACACATACAGTTAGGTCCCCGGGAAGTTGCTACAGAGGCCACGATGGATCTCATGTTCAGCCTTATTGTGTTGTGTTATCTCTGCGTGTGACAGTTATCATACTCTCCTTGTTTATCCTGTTTATCATTATTGTTTTGTTTACCATGTTTACCAATTCAATTTGTTTATTTGCATACATAATATTATCCCACCACTTCTCATCGTTAAAGCCGTTCTATTGTACTCTCAGTTAATTTATAGCGAGACAAAAACTAGTTTTATAAATGATAAACAGGAGTTGACAACCTAACCCGGATTTATTGAACCGTTTTTATTAGGCCTTGATGACCAACATGTATCCCGTCACTATGTCAAGGTTATGTTGTAGAGACGGAAAGAATATAATTACAACCCGTGGTTCTGTAATTACGGCTCCTTGAACCATCTAATAACCATTTTATAAGCCGTAATTAATGGTTGGAGAACTTGATACCCCTCCCCCTCTTCCTTCATGCAACTGGGTATTAAGATAAGTAGTAGTTAAGGAAAGCTGCAAGGCAAATGTGGTCTGGCGTGTTGGTGTTCGTGTGGCGTTGACGGATGTGTGTGCTTGTGTACATGTGTGGCGTTGACGGATGTGTGTGTTCGTGTGTGGTAAGCGTATCTGTTGGTTTATGGGTATGTGAGGGTTCTTGTGTGTGTATGCAAGTGTGTGGCGTTGATGGGTGTGATGTGTTAATTGAATTTGGCGTTTTCTAATTATATATATATATATATATATATATATATATATATATATATATATATATATATATATATATATATATATATATAATATACACAGAACACACAGTGTGAGAGAGATGGATGAATGTGTGGCAGTGGGCGTCAGCCTATGATAATGAGGCAGGTGTCCTCGTTCAGGTATGTAACTTACATGTTGGTCGGTCTATCTCGTTCTTCCGAATCCGTTTGAACTCTTACGAACGCTTGTGCAAGTGTGTGTGTGTGTGTGTCTCGTCACGTCCAACTGTGTAGGCAATTACATACCCCGAAGTACATACTGTACAAACATACCTTACACTTGTAAACAATCATGTTCACTAAATAATATCTGAAAAATATGTAGACTGATAACTGTGCCTAAAACCAACAGTGTGGGTGAGAGGTGTGTATGGTGGGGGTCAGGACAACCAGAGTGTGTCAATACTTACCAAACACCAACAATGCCTGGACGATGGGTGCTGAAGGTTCTGGTGTGATCTCTCGTCTTGCTGACCTCTTGCTTGCTGACCTCTTGCTTGCTGACCTCTTGCTTGCTGACCTCTTGCTTGCTGACCTCTTGCTTGCTGGTCTCTTTCTTGCTGACCTGTCTTGGTGATTTCTCATCTTGTAACCTTTTCTTTGGTTAACTCTTGATTGGTGACCAGGGGATACCATTCTATCAGTCCTCAACATCAGGTCACCACCACAAACAAACAACAGATGGTCAACCCATAAACAGAGATCAAAGTAGAAAAAATAATTGATTTTTTGATTTGTTCTTGTGTGGCACTGTGTGTATGTGTGTGTGTGTGTGTGTGTGTGTGTGTGTGTGTGTCATATTGGTGTTAAATAAAACTTTATTCCCTCCCTGTCAAGGTAAACCAGGTAGAAAAACTCATCAGATACCCATTAGGTGTAGCCATTAACACCTACCGACACTGAAGCATCCGGCACAGTTCTGAGAGAGAGAGAGAGGGACATTTTTCAGACTAACACCTGACAGTTGAAGGTGTTCATGAGATTGACTGACACTCACTTCTGCTGGATGTAAAATTAATTAGAATTATATTGACGTTTAACATATTCTGAATTCATGTTCATCATAATGGACGAATCAATTATGTTGGAAACCATGTCAATAAATGCTCCATCGACATTGACTAAAAAGCATCTGAATTCCAAGGCTTTTCTGTGTTGTGCCAAGATTGGAATTATTTGTTTTGGGGAATTAATAGGATGTTAAGACACAGTACAATGGCTCATACACATACACTGGATATAAATTTAATTAAAATTACACGGACGTTGCCTCGCCAAAACCTGATATTCATACATTTCCTGTATTGTTTTGTGATTGAATTTTAATGATTGAGGGAATTTGAATTGTTTGGTGGGCAAAAAGTGTAATCAACCCCACACGTGCGATGATCACAGAGTTAAAGTCTATTGACGCTCACTTCCAAATCCGTCACAATATTGTTGATCTTGCAGTGTGATGGTCGTCTCTTTGGCAGTTCATGAATTTTCTACCCATCTGGACGTCATTTCATGTTGTTTATTTCCTTCCTCTTTACTTTTAACCTCTTTTATTTACTTTAAGTCCTTTTCCCACATCAATTGAATCGCTTACGTCATGTTGTGTTCATTTTCTTTTCTTCCGCCACTTCCAAACTATATCTGCCTTTTCTATGTTATTTATATCTATGCTACTCCTTATTTATGTTACTCGTCCTGCCATGCACTCCATCCACTCCACTTACACCTGAGTTATACCATCCTATGCCCTCAACTATTCTTAGCCCTCCACCAATATTCTCCCTTCTCCCTTCTCTATCATCCTCTCCCTTCCCCCCATAACGCCCTTTACGCCCCTCTTTTATGTACTTCCCCGCTCAAACACCCATCACCATTTCTCCCTCCCCCTGACCATCCCCTATCCCCTCCTCCTCCAACCCTCTCTCCTCTCACCTCCAGGACCAGAAAGTGATGGAGGGTGTTTGAAGCTGGTTCAATATTTATCGAGGTCCGGAGATGGGTGTCGGGGGGAGGGGAGGGGGTGGGTGTCTGCTAGTCTATTGTCGCCACGGCCTGTTGTAGAGTCGTCCTCACAAAAAGCGTCAACACAGCCGCGAATCTGAGCCTGACGAATGATCTTAATGTTGGGTTCTAGACGTGGCACTTATTTGCAAACTGTGTTCTTTGTGGCTGTATTGTTTTAGCGGTGTGTGTGTGTGTGTGTGTGTGTGTGTGTGTGTGTGTGTGTGTGTGTGTGTGTGTGTGTGTGTGTGTGTGTGTGTGTGTGTGTGTGTGTGTGTGTGTGTGTGTGTGTGTGTGTGTGTGTGTGTGTGTGTGTGTGTGTGTGTGTGTGTGTGTGTGTGTGTGTGTGTGTGTGTGTGTGTGTGTGTGTGTGTGTGTGTGTGTGTGTGTGTGTGTGTGTGTGTGTGTGTGTGTGTGTGTGTGTGTGTGTGTGTGTGTGTGTGTGTGTGTGTGTGTGTGTGTGTGTGTGTGTGTGTGTGTGTGTGTGTGTGTGTGTGTGTGTGTGTGTGTGTGTGTGTGTGTGTGTGTGTGTGTGTGTGTGTGTGTGTGTGTGTGTGTGTGTGTGTGTGTGTGTGTGTGTGTGTGTGTGTGTGTCCCCTATAGTTGCGTGTAGTCATGAAGGTGGGTTTTCTTTTTTTTTATCTAGTGAGTTAAAAAAAAAGTAATAGTGACAGGGATCCGCTTGAGGGTTCCAGTCTGGTTTTCTAAAAGATATTTATAATACTCTTATACCGTATATATGACCACCGGTTAAGTTCATAAACTATACTAAAAAACTGCAAGATCACTGGAGAAATCTTCCTCAGTGAATACCTGAAAGGCTTTAAACCACTATATTAAGCCCCTGGTTCATAACAATCAAGGGAAAACCAAATCATTATTCCTGGCGAGTGTCGTAAGCCTTGGCCAGCCACAACACGGCTTTGTGCTCATCTCCGCCATAAAGATTGTCTCTAGTTTACATCATCAGTGTATGACTCCTTCTTCACCACAGACGATAACATGTGTAAACAATATATGACCGAATATGGAAACTTCTCAAACTTTAATACATAAAAATAATATCAATATTCGAAAATCATTAGTTGTATTTTCTAAACTTTCAGTATTTCTAAAACTTTTAATATTTCCGAGAGGCTTAATATTCCTTAAACCTTAATCCTTTTTCAAGGCTTTTATATTTTTTAAGCTTCTACTTTTCTCAGTTTATTTATGACCTCACCATCTAAGAACGAGACACTACACCTTGTTTTGACTAGCTACTGAGCCTCCTCCAAGACTGAGTTGTTTGTTTACCAGAGTTGGTCTTGTCTTTTCCTGAAGTGAGAGGTAACTGGGTAAATTTCGACCAGCAAATGAAATTAAACAAAAACGACTCACTGGGTGTGTTTTGTTTAGCATCTGTGGGTCTTGAAAAAACGATTTATCATTAAACGTGTTTTGACTAGCCACGGAGCTTGCACAAGAACGGTATTATACTGTTTAGACCACGAACATTCTTATAAAACGAGAACAAGACATTTTATGGCTAAACCAATAAGATATAAAAGAACGTACCAGCACTGAGCATATTGTAACTATCTGCTGAGCTTCAAGAATGAACAAGTCATGATTAGCCTTATTTTGATCGCCAAATAAAGTTTTACCCCCAAAGCGACTCACCACGAGGCTTGTGTCGACCAACACCGAGCTCCTGTAAGAACGAACCAATAATCGTACGTGCTTTAAACAAAACCATCTCTAGACGTGTTTGGCTAGTCACTGAGGCTGAACAAGAACGAGTTGGTAATTGACATGTTTTGCTGGAATCTCGGTAAAGGCAATCGACTCCTTGAACGTGTTTTGGCTAGTCAGTGAACCTCACAATTCAACCCGTCCTGAATGATAATTTACACAGTTCTTTCAAATGTTGAGTCGGGGTACTCTTGAGATTTGCATGACAAGGCGTCAACCTTCTGCTACCATCGCCAGCAACACGCAATATAAATGTCAGAATGAGTTACTTGTCAAAACGTCAGACTAGGTGCTGGTAATGAGTGTTTAATTCCTGATATAATGTACCTCATGTATCAACCTAACGTGTTGTGCTGCTGTTCCTGGCACTCGCTACACACACCACACGGTTGATGATAAATGCCACCAGTGTTTGCCCATCATACAGATTTCTCTATCGGATGGACTATTTGCGTCTCAGAGGTTACTGCTTAATCTACCTGCTGTTGTGCCTTGTTTTAAGGTTTTCTTTCTTATTCTTTCACTTATATAGCATTTCGTTTTCTCTAGTTTAGCGAATTTTCCCCTAGGCAAGAGTCTTTCCCTAACAAGAGATTACAGTTTAATCTACATAATTTTTTCCTCATTTTAAGGTTTATCCTGTTGGTGATTCGAGTTACGTCACTGTTCACGTAAGATATTTTTTGCGACCTGTTTTCACGTTAACAATTCTATTAAATTCACTCCGTTGAATCTTAGCCACGTCTCTCTTTGAAATGTTATCTACCCATTAAACATTATACCTTTATCTGTACAATTTGACCTCATTTTAAAGCTTACACATACATTTTGACCTCATTTTATATCTCTTTTTGGGGGGGGGGTTTCTGTGACCTCATTCTATAATCGAGTTTCTGTTTGCTGTTATCTGTTCAACCTTAGCGTCTTGACCTCTCACTTAGTATTCCCAGCAGGCCAACACCCGTCTCTGGAACACCTCTGCCAATTTTTCTGGTCTTCCGTTTTTACCACCTCGCCAGCTTCTGCACGCCGCCGCCAGCAACGCAACAATGCGTGCATCAATCACATATTCATATATTCATCCACGGCTTCTCCACCTCAGAGTGATCAGCATGCAGCATAGTCTACAGCTGTATTCTCAGAGCTACATCATGACGGACAGCCAGGCTTGTAAGGGATAAAAGGAGACTGTAGCAGTGTAGGACTCTCGCCGTTAATGGTCTTGAGGGTAGCTATTATATTCCCCTGAGAAGATGATCGGATTTCACACAAACGATGGAAATGTTTTTTTGTTTTGTCTGTATAATGTGTTGATTTTTATTATTATTATTATTATTATTATTATTATTAAACTCGGGCAGTAGAGAGTGTGAGGAACTATGTAACGCAGGCAGTAGCAAGTCGTATTAGCAGACTCAGCAGGTGATGATTGATGGTTGATTATCATTCTTACTTTACCTGGCAGGTGTTGAGAGCCGTGACCAAATGGAAGGGGGAGAGGTTGGATGACAGGAGGAGGAAGGGATAGGGGTTGAGGGAGGGAGGGATAGAGAGAGAGGGGGATGGGGGGAATTATAAAGAAGGGAAGGGAAGGTACGAGTTGAATTATAAACAGCTGATTAATGGAGATTTGGGGGATTGAAGGAGTGCCAGGTAAATGAAGGAGAAGGAGGGAGGAAGGAAGAATTAGCCAACACATATGACGTTCCCACTTACGGCTCAGAGCTGATGACCCTACAAGCAAATTGCACTCCAACATATTTTCCGAAACGTCGTCCACTCCACAACCGAGCTTCTCATCCCCCCACGCAGATAGTGTCATTCCATAGGGGTGTCATAAGGTCCTGGTCACGTAGGGGAGTCACCAGATCCTCACCTCTAGGACTCTGGGGATTCTGATGGCGTTGTGGTTGTGAACAGAGGCGTAGAAAGTACAAGTCTGGGGGCGTCGTGAGGTCCATTCTGAAGCTCCTCGATAAGAACGTTATGTGAGTATCGTGTCCTGACCGTGTTAAGTGAGACGTCTTGCACCGCCCTGATGCTTCCCTCCCCATGATGAAAAAAAATAAATAATCGGAACGTAAAACTAAGAGAAAAAAAATTGAAAGGGATGAAAAGTGATCATAGAAGGAAAATCAAGAAAATTAAGAATATAAACAAATTTGTAGATTAACTGTGAAAAAAAATATACACGAAAGACATTAAGTTTTAAAGTGCGATAATTTTATTCACACTAAAGAGATCATGATTGTGGTTGTTATATTGTCTGGTATAAAACTCAAACACACGAATGAGGGTCAGGGTTTCGTTACGCTGATTTCTCTCAGTTCGTCGGTATAAGGAACAAGATTCAGGCATATGAGAGACTATATATTTTGTTCTAATCTATTACTAATATTTCTCACAGGGAAGAAAATATAAATATACAAGTATAACACATAATCTCTTTTTTTATTTTAATCCATAAACTATTACAGAATTCTTGTATAAACAATCTATCATAACTCGTAGCTAAGTAATGATGTTTGACTGCGGAAATATCTCCCTTAGTCAACCCTACCATACAGTCGCTTCTCCTCTGATACCCAATACTATAATGAGCATCGTTTGAATGGAATCGCCGACCCTATAAGGTTGCCTACGCCGTCCTGAATCCCTTAACATCTATACGTACTACAAGTGGGGGATTAGATGCCTCTGAATCTGCCACCGTCTAGGCTTAGTAGATTCAAGGCTGGGGGGTGTAAGAGGGATTTAGATGATGATGGTGAGGGAGGTGAAAGTGGGAGGGAGGGGAGGGGAGGGAGAGAGACAGGTAGAAGGAGGTACCATAAGTGAAGGATTATCTAGGATTATCTAGGATTAGCTACCATAAAAATCTGTATCTAAATATAGCCTACTTCAAATTATCAGAATAGTTATTAGTGTGAGAATAACTTCCTATCATAAATATACAAACTTAAGATTAAAACAAATTTCACTAAAGTTATCGTTAATATGATCATTAATTCCTAAGGTTTTTTTAAACACGGGTGAAATTTAATACTTTGGCCTCTATATTTAAATGCTAATTATATATAACTAATAACACGCCTTTCATCACTAATCCTTAATTCTTCATCTTTGATTACAGTCATTAACCCACAACCAATCTTTAACCTTTCGCTACTAATTACACATCACCGCACACTCTTAACTAATCCCTAATCTCTCTTCGGTGTATTACTCATACCTATAAGGCTCACAACATTGCTAATCCTTAGTCTTTCAACACTAATTACAAAATCATCAATCACACGGCATCAATCATCAATCATCAATCTGTGAGTAATCAAGATCTACTTAACGTCAACCCCCGGCTTTATTTACATCCACACCATCCACACCATACACACCGTCCACATCATCCACACCATCCACACCATCCACCGCCATCAACTGTACATCAATCATAGATAGAATGATTATAACGTCACCTTCCTATACGGTGGACCTTACCTTTGAGGACGTCATAAAGGTCATATGAATTATACAGTCATTACAAGAGGTAAAGGGTTAAGGTTACCAGGTACAGGTAAAGGGTTAAGGTTCCCAGGTACAGGTAAAGGGTTGAGGTTCCCAGGTACAGGTAAAGGGTTAAGGTTCCCAGGTACAGGTATGAGGTTAAGTACTTTGGCTTGCTAGAGAAAATGAGTACAAGAGGTTACTGCACACAGGTACAGATTAATTACATAAAAACAAGACGCTACAGGACCAACTACAGTAAAAACTTGTTCCCTACTCCCTTATTCTTGACCTACAACACTAATATATCAATATACCTGTTGAAGGAGCATCACCTTATATCGTTGTCTTCACTACTGGTGCTACGTGTATGTATTCTCTACGTCTTTTGGGGAATAAATCGCCAGTACACTTTCACGGAGTTGAGACTTAAACAACACCTGAAGAGTAAACACACACCACCAGCAGGTAATTATGGTAGTCTGTAGATGAGTTCTGGAGTACTGGCGGTAGCGTGGCGCAGTTCGTCGGCCAGCACGCCATCTCCTTCACTGAGCCATGTGTGTGTGTACTTTAACGACGATTTTTTTTTTATTCTCATAACATTTTCAGTCTGGTCTTGGCAATTTTTTGGTTGAGGGGGAGGGAGCAACAAGCAGTGGTAAACAAAGTACTTCCAGTGTCTTAAGTATACGTACATTATATTCTACTATATTCTGTAAAATGAGGCTGGAAGTTAACTCGAACCAACACACACACACACACCTCTTGAGTAGCCATCATAGAAACCTTTATCTGTTCGTTAATCACTACAGCACTTCCCGGAGAAACTTCAACCTTCCTTTATACCAGCCTGACGATAAGCTATAATCACCCAACACGTACGAGCATTGTTTCCGGGTTAGGTTAGGTTAGGTGTAAGTCTTGAAGTACTTGTATTCTCTGATATAAATAAACAAACAATAACTTAGACCTAAAAGAGAATGGTGTGATGACATGTGGTTAGGTTAAGGTGCTGGGTAGTAACATGAGTGTGGTGTGATCTTTTCTCTAACTGCATCTCAAACATTGCTCACTACACATCATCTCAAACATTGCTCACTACACATTGGAAGTTGTGTTAGTGACGATTGAAGAGGCGTGATGGTGAATGGAGGTAAGGTGGTGATGGTGGTGGTTGAGGGAGTTATGGGTTCGTGGTGGTGATGGGGGTAAGGCAATGGGTGATGATAACTGGGGTGTGAGTATGATGGGGTTGAGGTAAAGGTGATGATGATGATAATGATTGGGGGGGGGGAGGGAGGAGGAGGTGTGGTGGCGATGATAACAATGAGGGTAGAGGTTATGGGGGTGGAGGTGATGAAGGTAATGTGGGGGTAGTAGTAGTGGTGGTTGTGGTAGTAGGGGATTGAGAGCAAGTTGAGGGTTGATGGGTTGACAGACTCACTGATGGATGGTGGTAGAAGAGACTGGTGATGTTGTATAGAGTTGTATCTTGTACCAGCATATACCCGGGGGGGCACACAACATACAATTACCCATGTGAGGAGAGATGTATCACGTATATCTGTATATCTTTGTATATCTGAATATCATCATTTGGTTGACGGATCTATACATGTTGGTGGAGTATGAGTGACGGTGTATATGACTAGTGGGAACGTATATTCTCATGTCTTTATGGCTGCTATACTACTGTAGGAAGAAAATGAGTTTCACGTATATGCATATCTTTAATGCAAGCTGTCAATCTGTAAATTATGGCTCCCGTCTTGGTGATCTCCGGTTTCATGCAGAGAGGCTGACCACTTGTGTGTTGTTCCCTGACCAAGAATTAACTAGTTTTGAATATATGAACTGTGTTGAATCGAGTTTTGTTCTGGATTTGTTTTTTGGCCATTACTATATGATTTTACTTATTTATTCTACCTTAAGTGTAAATTAGAATCTATTCCAATAATTGCCTTGGCTAGTTTTTTGTTTCCAGAAAGTTTTAATAATATATTCCAATTCTTGTAGTGAGTGACTCAGCAGTGTGCACTGACCCATCGCCTTAATGGCACTTCTCATTAATTATACAACTTAAAGTGATCGTTCTTCGTACCAATTTCCCTCTCACTCAACACCTTGTAATCCTCACCCCCTCCCCACTCCTCACTCCTCCTTCTTACTTCCCCCTTTCTTTCATTATCTTAGTTCTCACCATTTCCGTCTTTTTTTTTCTTCCCTGCTCATTTTCCTTCTTATTTTCTCTACCTCCTTCTCTCTTATGTAGACTTACATCTCAGACACCCTTGATCCACACACACACAGGGAGAAGGACTCGTACCATGATTCTGACACACACACACGCACACACACACACACACACACACACAGGTAGACGGAATTACTCCTCGGCCAACCTTGATCTAGACCTTGGTGTTGAGACAGAGTTACAGGCAGACGTTCTCTAATCTTATGACCCGACGGGGATACACCTTCAGGATAGAGTCATCCCAGACGACCCCTAGTGAGGAAAAAATAAGTGGTGAGCATCCTGGAGAGAAGTGGTTTAGACGAGGCGAGAATTTACGAGTGATTGATCAAGTTTTTATTCCTCCACAAGATGGGAGAATGAACTAGTGAGGTTGAGATTGATGGATGCTACTGAGAGGTTGATGGTGAAGTTGATGTGTATGATGGCGTTCAGGTCGTGAGAATCTTGACGAACTTCCATTCTGATATTAATTCTAGTTTTTCATACCGTTTAAAATATCATAACTCGATATTCCTTTTGGGTTAAATTAAATCAAAATTTCCGGTTATTTTTAATTTTAATAGACATCCTCTTTTATAAAACTAAAGAGACTTGTCGATATATAAGAAACAGCTATGTGTTAGATGTCTAGCCGGGAGTCTTGTGGATCAGCAAAAGAAAGTATACATATATAAGTCTCTCTTCGGGTGTGTTGGGCTGTGTACCTCCACCTCTGCACGCCAACACAACCATACTTAGGTAACTCTCTCTGATATATTCTCAACCTTTCTTTCTTTCATTAATGGTAGAAAGAAATCCTCGACAGCCGTAAAATCAAGAACGATCGCCAAGAAACACAGACGGAGGTGTACACACAAACAGAGACGCACACAAACGGACAGACACACCCACTGTTTAAGGCAAGTGGCTGTCACTGGTTGGTGCTCCAGTTGGTGCGTTCAGAAGGCGCGGCACAGGTCAGGGGCCACCGTCCAAACCTTTGTTTAACCCTTGATCAGACCACCGTTTCAACACCTCCTACTGCAAGGCCGGGGTAATCCTACTGGCTCTTCCCACACCACCACACCACTGCACATCTAGAGCTCAGTCAGTAGGGGACACAAAGGGCGGGATTATGAGTGTTTTGGTAAGATGGGGGAGGGAGGAAAGGGCGGGGAAAAGAGGTGTTTAGTTTTAGTTTTTAATAGAGGGAGAGAGTTAACGTGAACGAGTGGAGGCATCTGTGTAGTAACTTTTACCATAATGTGGCGAGATTTCTGGTCCGTTTCAGGTTGGGTTAAAATAAGTTTGAGTTATACTTCAGGCGAGGGATCAAGTAGGCTTCAGAATATAAACTAAGGAGAGCAGGCAGGTAAAGGCTGAGGGAAGCTGGTCACTGTTGACTGTGTGGGTTGACAGCTCTAGTTTTTAGAGCTGACGAAGATCTTTGGTTTTACGAAGAAAATGTAATTTGGTTGTGTTAGGGCGAGTGACGAAGCAGGTGAAGGTGATCGAGTGTTCTCGCTAATGAACTGCCTGCAGGAGTCGAAGGTCGGAGAGACTTTTTCAATTTTATTCCAACATATTAAATCGGAAGTTACTGTAGGCGAGGCGTTGGCATATCCCACCATACAGGAACAAGAATTTATTATTTGTACAGTTTCAGTAGTTAAAAATTGAATTTAAATACATAATTAATGGTTCGTGTTTTTACGACAGAGGTTTACGGATAGCATGATTATATTTTATTATTAATTGCATAAATGAAAGTCTGCATAATATGAACTAGTGAGCTGTAGAACCCGACACGATAATGTGTTTATAAACAAGGAGTGGAGTTGGTTCAGGGAGAAGATAATACAAGTGAAAGTTGATCCGACAGACAAGACAAGACGGGTGATCACTAGATGTTATAGCCTTTTATATCTTACCTCGACACCTGTAAACGACGCCGATAAAGAGGAGGGAAAACTCTGTAAACAATGTGTGGTAGTGAGGTTAATGCCTGATCAGTAAGATTGGTCACTCAACACAGGAGGTCTGGAAGAGGGAACGGTTAGCACAAAGACGATCAGCCGTGTTGTGTTCCTCAAGAGCGTGATCCTAAAGTAGAACAACTATGTGAGGCGGAGTTAAGACCACCTGAGGCTGATGAATGGGCATTTTAATTAAAAACCCTCCCGAACAATCGTTGTCACATTAACAAGAAGCGATCCCCCCTAAACCACACCACGAGCGACTACCTTCAGTATTTCTGGGTAATTAAATGCAAACTGTGGTGATAAAAAGTTGGGCTGGTACCGTAGATGTTGTGTTTTTACCACGAGATGCCTGCCATTAGGGCCAGACACCTGCACTCTAGTTTCTAAATTAATGGCAAGAATCTTGTTCAAAGCGACGTAGATGCTCATTTCCATATACAAATACATAAATCAGAAAGAGGTTGACGTACATATAATCATTTACACTCACTTCTTGCTCAAATACGAAAGGAAAAATAACTAAGATACACGTACAGACTAAACGTACATACCCGCATACGTAAACGAGCGTATGAACATGCACGTCACACATACGGCTTACATACACTCACGAACGTAGAAAAAAAAAAAAGCTTCCACAATTTCTCTTTGCCTAAACACACAGCTTTCATAACTCCCCCGTAGACAAGCCCAAAACCACCAACCAACCTCGCCTTTACCTTTCACACCGCAACAAGAGACCTTATCGCGTGGGAGGGCAAAAAAATTTATTGAGCCGCGTCCATAGTGAAGATATTGTCCCTCACTCCTTTAAGCCCCTCAGATCTAGCAACAATGAGCAGTAGTTCCAGAGAATCTAGATAAATAGGGAATTAATGTCTGTTTCCATTAAGATCCCATAGAATAAAAAGAGTCTAGAATCACCGGTGTTGTAGAGGTAGAGCATAAGCCAAGTGGTGAAGCCTATGGTCCATTGGGCTTCACTATCATTCGAAACAAGAGGGAAAGAACTCGACTGAGACTAAAATTCCAGATAAAAGGAATTATATTCTTAATGTTCTTCAACTAACTGTGTAAACCAACTCGAAAGTCTTGGTAGATGTCACCTGTACTGGATGCTTAAAATAAAATGATCTAGACTTTAAAGAACCGCGATGTACACCTACCTAAAGAAAGAGGAAAAGTAACAACGAAGGTAAATAAAGAGAAAGGATAAAGATTAAGATACTTCATAATACGAAACCCCATAAAACAACTATTTTCTTTTATTTACCAGTACTATTGACCTCACAGCCTAATGAACCAGACACCCCCGCCCTATCACCGCTAAGAACCAAGAGAAATGATCCTCGTGTCGTAAAGTGGAGAACTATGTGTATGAGCTGGTGGTAGAGGTTGGGGGGGGGCAAAGGTGCTAACGGAGGAGGATTGAGGAAAATTAGATCCCAATATTTAAAACCTCTTGGATATCAAATCGATGGACGACAGGAGGAGGAGGAGGAGGTGGTTCCCCGATGCATACAAATGAGTGGGAGTGATTATACAACCCCACTGATGACTCCCGCGGCCACGACCCTTCACTAACGACGGAGGCTGAAGAATGTTCCTCTAAAGTGAATTCTTGTGTAGAAAACGTCGGCACTGAGCGAGCAAAAAGAATGATCTACGGTGTTTAAAGGGGAAAAAAATATGAAATTAGTTTTTTAAAGACTGATCTAAAGTTTGTGAAAAGTGAAATATTTATGATAAGATATTGGAAAGAAGAATAACGATGCGTACAAGATAAAATTAAAATAAAATTAATCTGAAGGAAAAATTTCTCACGAGTTTATATTATTGTAAATTTTCCAAATAAATCAGCACCTTGAACCATATTGGGAGGTGCAGGGTTGAGCTCTGGAGGAAAGCTGTTAAGTCTCTGATAATAAGAATGCTAAAAAATTCAGAAAAAAAACTTACCTGCCGTCGTATACATAAGGCACATTGCTCCTTGAACATAAAAACAGTCAGTAAAAGAATAATTTACTGATTTTCATTCTCTATTTTATTTTCCATTCATACTTTTCATTTTATTTGATTTTTTCACCACGAAAGAGTAATTCTTATTTTATTTTGGCTGTTGATAATATATTGTATTTTTTCGAAAGAGAAGGAAGAGAGCGAGAAAGTGCTTCAGGTAGAAAGGCGACAGGAAAAAGAAAGAGCTCTTCTACCTATACGATTTTGAAATAGATTCATTGAGGAGAAATTACCACCTTTACCGCAATGATGGATCGCCCGCCTCTTGGGTAATACACCCCCCTATACGATGTGCGTTGTAAAGTGACCCTTACTGATAGCCTGTATTAAGGTGATGTTGGCTTCCCGCATCATAACCTCTAACACACCTGAGCATTTTTTAGGTGGTTTTATTGACTGCTTTGGCTGGTAATTTCATAGCTGTTGCGTCCAAATTGATCCTAATGAGCTATTCCAACCCCGCTAACACCTAGTTTACTGACTGTGCTTGGTGCCTCCCGACGGGGATGTCTTAGTCGTTTCTCATGCTTGTGTTGTTGACTATACTCTTATAGTTCCTGGCTTACTTATTTCTTATATTTTCTTCCTTTGTCTTACTAATTTCTTATATTTCTTATTTTATCTTTATTATTTCTTATATTTTCATCTCTTGTCTTTACACTTACTATTATTACTGTTTACATGATTTATAACATTTATTTTCAATTTACCCAAAGGAACAAAATTTAACATATATTTTTTCTTTTTTCAGGTAAGTTGAGGATGTGAGAAGGATGAACGAGCAGACGAGGCGGGTACAGGAGGTTTGTACACACTCTAACCAATATTCTCGCTTCAGTTTCTCTCACTGTTTTTGGTAGTGGATTATCAAATTCCTGTCTTGAGTTTCAGTCTCTGAGGTAAAATATCACATCCCGTCTAATGTAATGATGAATTTCAATGGTAAAAATATTGGGGTAGTCTGTAGAAGGAGTTGTTGTGGTTCTGTAGGTTTGATTGCGTCCTCCCAGGTACAGGTAGTCGTCTACAGGTACAAGTAGTTGTCTACAGGTACAAGTAGTTGTCTACAGGTACAGGTAGTCGTCTACAGGTACAAGTAGTTGTCTACAGGTACAGGTAGTTGTCTACAGGTACAAGTCGCTGTTTCACCTCCACTAACAATATTTTCTTGAATATTGGCTGAGAGATTCTCTGATACACCTGACAATGACTCGCTAGTTGTGGTAATTAAATTTAAGTGGCAATTTTATTGAGCAGAAATTCTAGAAATCATTTTGCCTCCATAAAACTGGTCATTAATGCACGGTTACGGTGTGCGTGCACCGAGACTACAGGTGTGTCAACACACAAGTCGTGGGTTTCGGACCTGACTATTTGTGGAATTGATAATGCCCCAATTAAACAGACCTCTTAAGTGATGTTCAGTTGATATAACAAGCAGAAATTAGTGCTTAAAGAGCTGTAAAAGAATTGTTGGGTGAAGGTTAATGATGACCTCCGCCATAATATAAAAGTATCTTGAAATGGCTTTCATACGAACGTCTCAGGTTGAGACACTCTGTTGATCCCTAGGGTCTGGAGTTTAATTGTCGGGAAGATATTTACCTGTAGTTACGGTCATCTCCGTACTGTTTGGCAGTCATTTTGGTCAATATTTTTATCCCGTAGCTTAACATGTAGGTGTGTTCTCACACCTGTGTTGAGTACACAGGTAAGGAGTCGAGGGTGGCGACCAATCTAAAACCAGATGACTGATCTTTAACCAATTATGCAGGAGACACCTGGTTTATTATTTACGTCAGTGATGTCTTGATTACTGGGGTACGTCTTAAACTACAGAGTGAAGTCTGAAATTTGGCCAGCATCAGGTTCTTCATGATGTATCGTCCGCGCCAGAACTGTAACACAACACAGGCACCACCTCTCAACAGCGCCTAGCATTCCTCTTCACAACTATGACATACTTACGCCTGACGAACAGTTATCTTCTTCTGCCTGCACTGGCGCTATATTATGGCAATAAAAAAACAATTCCAAAGACCTAAATATCATATTGCTTCTTCGCTCTACGAGTTTATGTAACTTGTGACTTAAGTTTAATTAATACAGAGGGAAGTCTCAGTCTCTAACACAGGCTATCACAAACTTACCGAATTTATTTAAAATGCGATGTTGTTCCTGTACATGGCGAAGTGGTCCATTTTAAAAGTCAAAATAGTTCCTTCAAAAGACAATTATATCTCTTTTGAAGAAGAAAAAGTCACTTTAAAAGAAAAATAAGTTCCTTGAAATGCTTAAATACACGTACCCTTAAAAGGTGAGTTTCTTTAAGAGACAGAGGTGTGCGGGATGGGACTTAAGACGGCGTGAAATTGTGAGAAGGAATGTGAGTAAGTCTTGGGCGGTGGTGAGGTGTGTCAGGGAGATTGCGGCCATGTTCCCATAATTCCTTTCTAGTGCGCTGGTGTGTGTGACCGCCACCACCACTCACCCCTACACAGTCACCCGTACACACCACCACTCACCCCTACACAGTCACCCGTACACACCACCACTCACCCCTACACAGTCACCCGTACACACCACTCACCCCTACGTCACCCCACACCACCACTCACCCCTACACAGTCACCCGTACACACCACCACTCACCCCTACACAGTCACCCGTACACACCACCACTCACCCCTACACAGTCACCCCCACACACCACCACTCACCCCTGCACAGTCACCCCCACACACCACCACTCACCCCTACACAGTCACCCCCACACACCACCACTCACTCCTACACAGTCACTCCCATACACCATTGTACTGTACTGTCCACTTCACTAGCGCGTTTACAGGGGCTCGTCAGGTTTTGTGCAGTGTGGTAGACCCTGTGTTTGTATACATTCAACAGAAGGAAACTAGCGATAATAAATATAATATGGAATAAAGCTAAAACAATATTAAAACATATATCTCAACGTTTTGATTTGTGGAATGTTTATATGAGGAGCCCCTGTAAACGCACTAGTGAAGGGGACTGTACATTCGATCCCTTAAAGTTGTACAGCCCTTTAAATATTTCTGTACATTCTTTCTTAATATTGAAGTGATCAGACCTTATTGTACAATGAAAGACAAAAGTCGTGTCGTGAAATTTGGTGAAAACATATACCGAAGGGCTAAACTTTTGGTGAGCTCTGCCTTGTGGTAGGAGGCTCTCATAATGTTTCACGAGTTATATTTAATCTTCGGACAAAACCGCGACACGACTTTTGTCTTTGATTGTACATTCACTCTTTAACTCTGAGGTTACGTCAGGGCTTGTTGTACACCCACTCTTAAGTTGTACAGTATGTCAGACCTCGCTGTACACTTATCTAACACTACAGTATGTCATATTTTGGTATACATTAATTTATATCCATCTATACTATACGTCTGATCTTGTTTAACATTCATTCTAAAGTTGTACTCTCATTCTCACATAAAAAGTCCGATATATTTATTCCTGTACACATCTCTATAGTACCAGAGTGTTTTTGTACACTGCCAACACACCTTGCTAGTATCTCCCCTCCTCCACACTGCCTTCCCCCTCATTCCTCCTTTGTCATTTACAAGAGATTCCTTCAGCGATAATTTAATGTATTCTCATCTTTTATTGTCCTGATCTTTCACTCATTCTAAACAACCAGAAAAGTTACCCAGAAAGGAAAAATATAAATCAGTATTGTATTTCATCCGTTCCATGTTAGAATTCCGCTGAATAAATCTCGTTTAGAAGAAAGGGTTAAAGCTCTCTTCTTAGATACATATAAAGAGAAGGAGAGATAGAGAGAGAGACGAGAGACTGCACGAGTGAACCCATAGTGGGATAAATCCTCTTACTACAATCGCCTCAGTCTGGGCAGGTCAGCATCTTGCAGGACGTCTTATTCTTCTGAAGGATTTACTCCCCACTTGACCTGCCTCCTCGGGTCGTTACTTGTTGTCAAAGAGAAAAGCTGTTCTGCCAGGTAAAGTGATTAAGCCAAGTAAGTTGATTAAAGTTCACCTTTTGATGTGACGAATGGTTGGTGGGCTGTTCTGAACTGCTGGTAAATCTCGTTAAGGGTGTCAGGGCGTATCAGGTCGACTCCTAAACCTGAACTGGTGTGACTTGAAATGTTGATATGGCGGGGTCCTGCCTGTATGTTCTCTCGAGGAGGTGACTCACTCACACAAGTATGTCACTGCTGGCTGTTTATAATATAATATATGATACACTAAACATACTCCAGCCTTCTTAATATATTTTATGAATGTAATTGTCAGGAGTACGATTTCTTTTTTGCATTCTTTCCCGAGTAGGAATGTTATAATTGTCTTCTACTTACTGATCTTTATTTTTTTTTTATTATTTGTTCTTTCCCACGACCAACTCCATCGCCCCAGACGAACAAGATTCTTAAAGTTCCCGAGATAGACTCTGGACAAGCTGAAAAGTGTCGTGACGCGGTGATGCACTACTACTGAGCAGAACCACCGACCAGCAACACGTCTCGTAAACTAGGTGGTCGTGTCGCTGCTTGTGAGTTAAGTCCTCGCTGGTGCTGATAGACACGACGACACCGACCCTACTGATTGTCCACGTCTGCTGCAGGAGGGTCTGATAATAATGCTGTTAAGAACCGACACTGCAGCAGATGAACGTTCGTCTGACTTAGATTACCTCATTAGAGTGTATATGGAAAGCCAACCAACGGTGATTGCTCGTGTTGGTGGGTCCTGGAGAACCACTGGGCATGTTATATCTCCTCACTGCCAGACACCCGAGCTACTACACCTTCTTCCTGCATATGTTTAAGGCTGGACCCACCGCCGCACACAGCCTCCTCGTTGGGAGTTAATGACTATATCACTTACAACCAGGCTCCTCCTACTCCTCCGTTTCTCCGACGTCTCAATTTCCCCCTAAATGAGTGTAACCAACCGTGGAGGAGGCTGACCCGACGTGCGATGTTCACCGGCGTGTATTATGTAATTATGGTTAAAGATTGTCTTGGTTCTGGTGGCAGTAACCTGACCCCGGCCACCAACCTTCTGCTGACTGTTATGACCCTGTGCATTGAGGCAGACTATCATACCAATCGCTCTCTCGTCTTTAGGATTATTGCATTGCTTCAACATACAATTTTTCGTTGTCATCCGGTTATGTTCTTGATTTTAGCTCAGAAAACTTAATATGATAAGCATCTGTATTTGCTCTTGTTTCAATAATAATAATAATAAGTTACTATACAAGCGAACAAAAATATTCTATTCGTTAAGTTATTACAAACATTTCAGCTTATTGTTTGATGCTGTACGCCATTAGGGCATCAAAATAGAACACGTTTAAGGTTGTCTGTGTATTACCAATCAAGAATATATTTTCATATCTTAATCAGAGTAACAACACACTTCACACGGTGACTGGAAACAATCCTTCATGAACAAAGTAACTTTTTGCCATTCACGATCTTGCCTGTAACACTTCAGAAGAACACCTCACCTGAGTATTCTAATCACCTGAAATTTACCATCGCCGCCTTAAGCTTCGACCATAATTAAGTCATGATGCGTCTGTACTAAAGGAGGTAGCAGAGATCTTGAGGAGAGTTAACAGCATCGGTATCAGCAGAAGTATCAGCAGGTGTGTCAGTCAAGCATCATCCACCTGCTGGCTGCTTCACCCCCTTGGCTGCTTCACCCCTTGGCTGCATCACCCCTTGGCTGCTTTACACCCTGGCTGCTTCACCTCCTGGCTGCTTCACCTTCCCTTGGCTGCTTCACCCCTTGGCTGCAACACCCCTTGGCTGCTTTACACCCTGGCTGCTTCACCTCCTGGCTGCTTCACCCCCTTGGCTGCTTCACCCCTTGGCTGCTTCACCCCCTGGCTACTTCACCCCCTAAACCATAACACAAATCTCACCTCAGCCTCGGCAACTCCCCTCCCTCACAAAGAAAAAAGTAAAGCCACTCTGACCTTAACGATGACAGAGATTAAAGGCGTCTTTTACTTGAACTTGTAAACTGGTATAGCAATTATTGTTCTTGTGTAAAGATATGCAGGTAACTACCCCCTCATACCCCCCCCCCCACACCCCCACCTCATCCCACACGACATGACCCGGTTTCTGAGAGACAGGATGAAGGGGAGGGAAGGGGAGAGGAGGGGGGGGGGTGAGAAAGGTGTTGAATATGATATTATGCTATGAAAGGTATGTAGATGTGGCAGGTAGAGGTGTAAGGCAATTATATAAAGGTGTTAAGTTTGGGTAATTTAGTAGATGATATTTAGATTGGTCAGGTGATAACAGGAGATAACCGAGGTAACGAGTGTGGGTTGACTACAGATAAACTATGGTGACCTGAGTGGGTATAATCTTGGTCTTGTTTAAATATTAAAAATAAACTATTTATAACACACTAAAGTCAATAGCATCATTATACTTAACAGGATATTAGTTCGACTGTTATATGGTGTTTTTAAATAATTCATACAAAATAACACTACAATTCGTAAGTAGAAAAGATGCATGAAACTGTAGATTTGTCAGTTGGATTGTGTTTCATATTCAGTGCTACAAAATAAATCAAACTACAAAATTGAGAAAAATATCTGAACTTTCATTATAACGGATTCGTAGACTGAAGTATACAGGATGATTCATTACTACTACTACTACTACTTTTTTTCTATAGAATGGCCTCCAGCCTCCCACAATAGCCATTCCTTCGCCACCATTTTATTACTGTAATATTAAATATCCTAATACATAAGTAGCTATCCTGACTGTGTTGAGTTAGTTGAGCCGCAGATCTATGCTGCATTCAGTGACTGTCGCCTCATAGTCAATATCTGCAGCTGTTGTCGGAGTTGGGGCAGAAGCTCTCGTTCCCCTGAGGCAGAGCAAAGCCTACCGAAGGAGAGAGAAGGACAGTCGACATTTCATCCAGGCTGTAACATAACTTCTGGGCTGCTGCTTCTGTTCGGATATCACCTCCGCGAGTCTGACGTAGAAGCATCTTGCACTTGGTCCCATCCCACCAGAGGTTGTGAACACTAGAGTGAAGCTGCCTTGATCAACGTTCTGAATTCTCTCCCATATGCCCTTATCTTGTCGTTTTCGTTCCTCCTGTGTGCAGCATCGAGAGCTAGGTTACGGTGACAAGCGGCCATGGGATCAAAAATCCTGATGTCGAAGAAGGCTCGCTGTCCCCGCGTCCAGAATCCTCGAGCACTGACGTCAACACAGGCTTCGTTGGATGTGTTTGAAGTCCTATGTTGGAAAATCTCACCGTCCAATGGAAGGAGGGTCGGTTCTACCCTGACATCACGGCAGATATCCTTCAACGTATTTGCTGTGAGGTCCCTTACTTTGTCATGCCTCATGCATATGAAGCCCCCTTTCTTGCACATCATGGCGTGGTCGGCGTCATAGGAAGAGCCACACACGCATTGGGCGGACAAACCTTCCACTGGCCTACCGTACCTTAGAGCATTGGCATCTGTAAATTCTTGTTTATTGAGAATGAAGCCATTTGCCCTTATCAGTAACGTAGTTAACCACTTCGAGGCGCCCACCTCCTGCGCTATAGTTACTTTTTTTCTTCAATTTCTCTGGTACTTGCAACTACAGTTGCTGCAACTTATCACTTTGGCTGCTACTACTACTACTACTACTACTGTGCAGTAATAAGCGTGAACTTGTAAGTCTTGTACAATATTTTAAAGATATTTTATTACTCTTAAAATTGTTTATTATTAGCTTTGACAATCTCTTATTTACAGTAAACTGTCAGAGTCGAATCATGAGTAAATGAAAACTTGTATTTAATAGTTGTTGTTTATGATTTACCATTTCTATTGTAAGTAAGACAAAAAAGATTTTATTATGTATATAAAACACAATATAAAGTTAGTGTTTGGCTCTTAAAACTTTCAATACGTCTTCAGTATAGAATCACGTTACAAAACAAACTAATTTAATTACGTCACCCATAAACACGAGTTGTGGTTAGTATCCCTGAACTAAAAACTCTTAACCTGGAAGACAATTTACATAACTTGTTTACTTTCAGGTAAATAAACCCTGAAACGGTTAATTATTACGTCAGCAGTCAAGATAATGTTACCTTATTATGGCCTAAAACACTGTGGTTATCTCCTCCCTTCATTATGGCCAAAACAACACCTGGATTATTAGACTTCAGTATTTATGCCCGCGACACCTTTACCGTTGGGCCAGGTGGTATTGGCCGCGTTACACCAACAGTAAGTACCAGATTTCAATAGATTAAAGGAGGCGGGCGTTAATTTTGTGAGTCATTAAAGTTTATAATGAGTCGTGTCGGCTATCGTTGACGCCAACACCGGCAGGTGGATCAACCCCACACCTGCAGGTCGCTGGTGGTGATCGTGCCATTAGATTCAGCGACAAGGAATTTTAATTAAGATAGCCACGGGAATGTCCTCAATCAAATGCTACCACGTCGGAGGTACTAAGGCAAGACTGGGGTTATTGGTGCTGGGTTTTTTTTTGTATACTATCAACATTTCGTTTAAAGGTAGTTGCTAGAACAAGTTTTTTCTTAGATATTTTTAGCACTAACAAGTGACAGCCATAATTACAGTCGTGATCAGGAGTGCGAATGGTACACACGAGGCTGCTATAAACGTACTATAAATATAGAATTATTATGATGTGTTTGTTTGATAAATTATCCCCCCCAAAGTTTTCATAACTATTAAACCATTCGTAATAATTAAGTGAAAGCTTGCAGGCGTGAGGGAGCTATTATTTACCTCGGCTGATCCCTGGAACACTATTTAACTCCAGTTTATTAGTGTACAGCCAACAGTGCAGGTACATACAGGTGCAGATGTAAGTCCAGGTACAGATGCAAGTCCAGGTACAGATGCAAGTCCAGGTACAGATGCAAGTCCAGGTACAGATGCAAGTCCAGGTACAGATGCAAGTCCAGGTACAGATGCAAGTCCAGGTACAGATGCAAGTCCAGGTACAGATGCAAGTACAGTACTGCTTCAGATACATAAACAACATGGATAAGCAAAACATCCAGTACACATAGAAAGTAAAAGACACACATTTCACTCACATTCCAGCAGTAACTTTCAACTGGGATTCTGAAACTCCATACGTGGGATTGTACGATAGCAATTAAGATTAGAGAGTTAATGATAGAGTATTAGATGCCGCTTACCGGTCCGCAGACACGAGGGCAATATAAGCAACGCCTACACTATTGTACCTTGTGATTTATGGCATACATTTCACACTGCAGTTTATGATGGGTGTGTGTGTGTGTGTGTGTGTGTGTGTGTGTGTGTGTGTGTGTGTATGTGTGTGTGTGTGTGTGTGTGTGTGTGTGTGTGTGTGTGTGTGTGTGTGTGTGTGTGTGTGTTTTAAGTGCCTGTGAGTGTGTGTTTGGTTTTACTTTGAGGGTGTTTGATTTTAAGTGCCTGTAAGTGTGTGTGTGTGTGTGTGTGTGTGTGTGTGTGTGTGTGTGTGTGTGTGTGTGTGTGATCTAATTTGGTCTGGACTGGTATTTATCCACCCAATTATTTTTTGCAAGCAACTGGTTTACTCGCGTGCTTGCCGAAGAACCTACAATAATAAACCAACTTCAATCACACCCATGAATCACTAAACCACTAGTTGTGCTCAAATGAATCACTGGTCAATTTGAGACAGACAGAGAGAGAGATAGATAGAGAAAGAGAGAGATAGAGAGAGAGAGATATATATTCTTTAACTACCATCCTTGACATCAACTCGTTCAATATCTCAATGCCAATTTCTTTAATAATCTCTTCTTATATATCACTGATTACCTGTGTGAAATACTGACAGGTAAACGTGTAATTAGCTAAATATCATCTACTGTTTATGGTGTTAATTTCTAAAGTCCCTCTGAAACCTGAAACCTAGAAATACACGTTTGATAAGTTGGCGTTTGGTGTACAAGCTGGCGTTTTATGAATAAGTTGGCGATTCATGGATAAGTTGGCGATTGGTGGCTTAATTTGGCGATTGATGGCTAATTTGGCGATGGATGGTATAATTTAGTGTTTGATAATTAAGTTGGTGTTGATAAGCAAGTTGATGTTAAATGACTAAGCCAGCGCTAAATAGATCCCCGTTTAGTATATTTCCCTCAGTGAGTTACCATTCGCTTCTTCATTCTTCTGTGATACTCTTGCCTACTTAGTCTTGAAGTGGATATTCTATTCTAAGATGAAATATATCCCCTCATGTTTATATCAAAAGAGCGAGTATATCCATCCACTTATCTACCAAAAGACTAAATCTGTCCTTAATGTATCTACCAACAGACTGGGTATATACCGTACATGTATCTACCGATAAACTAAACCCAACGTGTATGTAAATAGAGTTAATATACCCTCCCAAGGTAAGCATCAACACCCCGGCATGTCAAACACAGCTGCTGATCATTTACATAAACAACTTCTCAGTGTCTCCTAATTGTGCAAAAAAGAACGAGAAGATAAAAAGTGAGCCCCACACACTTATATAGTTCAGACAACTAGTTCACTCTCTTTGAGAAATGACCCCACAGCGTGAGCAGGTTCCTAAAGGTGAGGCTAAGAGTGAAGGAAATACTCGTAGGGTCAGATTCTCAAAGGTTCATACGTGTTTTTTTTTCTAACTGGAGCACTGAACCGAAGATGGATTATCAAAGGTTCTTAAGTTAAATTTCTCCTCCCAACTAACTGAAGCCAAGAACAGGGGAACGATTCTCAAAAGGTCTTACATTAATATTTCATCATAAAATATGCTGCTGTAGACTCGGATTCTTACTTTGATTTCTCTCTCTAACAGGGAAATGAGAGAACAGATACCATTACAATGTCTGTGTACAGTTTCACCCAAGAGTTCGTTAACTCCCCAAGCCAGCTATTGCTGCACTACCGGCTTCAGATGTTTGAAATTGTCTCAGTACCAACCAGAACATGAAACCGATACGAATGAATCTAAAGGTTCGAAGTAACAGACTCAAGTTCATACATCTGAAGCAGGCAGTGCAGCAAAAGTTGGCTGGGGGAGTTAACGAACTCTTGGGTGAGACTGTACCATTTTGTCGCCATTATTACCAATAATGTGTCGTAACTCAGGTGAGGCACCTCGAAGCGTTCTCACATCTCCTGTTGTATGATAAAAAAAATGAGACACGAACCCTTGAGAACCCCATCCCTGGATAATGACGTAATAAGCCTCAATTTACTCCTGGCTCGACCATCTTTTCGACTCCAGTGAAAGTAAGTATATTAACAGGCTGTAATTTGCTGTATTTTTCGTGGGATGTAACGAGCGATAATGGTAAAATAATGGAAATATTGGACTTCAGTGATTCATTTACTATTAGATAACTTTACAACCGAATAAATTTGGTGGAGATGTAATGACAAGCATACAGACTTGCTCACCTACGTACACGAACAGACATGCACCTATCTACACTTGGGTACACGTACTGTACACTCACCAAGAGATGCATATATGTACGTGCAGCTGCCTATGTAGCTACACAAACACACACACACACATACACACACACACACACACACACACTAGCATTTTCTTACTCCCTGTACATTCTCACGTTATTGACATATCTTAACTACCTGTACTTCCTTACCTTACTGGCATCTCCCAACTACTTTCTACTATCACTTGCATTTTCTTAGTACTTTCTTACCTCACAGACACTTACTACTTTCTCACCTCAGAATTTAACCCTATCTAATCGTGCTCTACCACCCTCTCCTCTCCTGAAAGTACCTCAGTGACACTTTCCTACTACTTTCTTACCTCACTGACACTTCTCTAGTACTATCTTACCTCACTGGCACTTCCCTACTACTATCTTGCCTCACAGGCACTTCCCTAGTACTATCTTACCTCACTGACACTTCCCTAGTACTATCTTACCTCACTGACACTTCCCTAGTACTATCTTTCCTCACTGACACTTCCCTAGTACAGCACTATCTTACCTCACTGACACTTCTCTAGTACTATCTTACCTCACTGGCACTTCCCAACTACTATCTTGCCTCACAGGCACTTCCCTAGTACTATCTTACCTCACTGACACTTCCCTAGTACTATCTTACCTCACTGACACTTCCTAGTACAGTACTATCTTACCTCACTGGCACTTCCTAGTACTATCTTACCTCACTGACACTTCCCTAGTACTATCTTACCTCACTGACACTTCCCTAGTACAGTACTATCTTACCTCACTGACACTTCTCTAGTACTATCTTACCTCACTGGCACTTCCCTACTACTATTTTTGCCTCACAGGCACTTCCCTAGTACTATCTTACCTCACTGACACTTCCTAGTACTATCTTACCTCACTGACACTTCCCTAGTACAGTACTATCTTACCTCACAGGCACTTCCCTAATACTATCTTACCTCACTGACACTTCCCTAGTACTATCTTACCTCACTGACACTTCCCTAGTACAGTACTATCTTACCTCACTGACACTTCTCTAGTACTATCTTACCTCACTGGCACTTCCCTACTACTATTTTGCCTCACAGGCACTTCCCTAGTACTATCTTACCTCACTGACACTTCCCTAGTACTATCTTACCTCACTGACACTTCCCTAGTACAGTACTATCTTACCTCACAGGCACTTCCCTAATACTATCTTACCTCACTGACACTTCCCTAGTACTATCTTACCTCACTGACACTTCCCTACTACTTTCCTAACCTCGCTACTTAGCTCTATCTTATCATACCCTGCCAACCTCTACTCTCCATACCGTCTAGTGGCCCTGGCCCTTGTGTTTCGTGATCCAACAGTATGGTATAAGCTGCCGTGCCCACAACCAATCCCCCCGGCTCCTCCGTCTTGCCCACTCGACCACGCCCAAACATTAATATCCAAGAGAGAGAGAAAAAAAAAGGACAAACTAATCACGTTAGGTTAGGTTAGGTTAGGTTAGAGAAACGCTCTCTTAGTTAACACCTTTACTGTCTGGTCATACTGCCGGCTCTTTTATGCCTTGACCCCTTGAGTCTTACCGTCACCAGATGTTGTTTTTTTTTGCTTTTGTTTGTATGTTGTAGCTTTTTTGTACTTTTGTTTGTTGATGTTTTTTTGTGGATTATTTTTATTATTATGGTGTTTTTTTTGTCCCCTTGTTTTCGTTAGCTTTTGTGATCTGTTAAGGAGTTTCTTTTTTGTTGTTGTTGTCTTGTGTTTGGACTCGTCTGGTGATCAACTCTTTCTTTGCTGTTTTGTAACTCACTTTGGAGGTATTTTTCATTTTATGTCACTTAAATATTTATCAGTTATTGCTTGTTTAATAATTTTTTTAACCTAATTTGAAGTTTTTTCTTTATCCTGTGATGTGACTCAGCATATAATTTGTTACTTGTTTGAAATTACTGTAAAATTTCTGTATATGTTACTTGGATTATTTTAATAACTTTGATTTAATATTTTTCTTGATTTTTGCATTTTTTTATGATTCTTTCCAGTTAATGAACTTGGAGTACTTGCCACCAATGGAGGTAAGTGTCTTTCAAAACCACGACTTTTAGTTTTTAGTTCTATCTAGTCTTAAGCAACTCCTGCCTTTTCTGACCAAACTGAGAATGTTGTTCGTGGGTGAGAGATCTTTTTTCTTTTTTTTTTACGTGGACTAATGCAGCTAAAATTCAATCCTCAACCACTTTTTGTCTTGGCTATGTTACTATGAACCCACAGGTAGGAATATCAATCAATTTTACTCCTTTTGTATACCGCGAGATTCACAGGTGTGGTGTCCATTTACAGGTAATTAGGCCGGGTCATATAAGCCAGCTTCAGGTATACTTAAATCATTGATCATTCAGACACACACACACCACACACACACACACACACACACACACACACACCACACAGACACACACACACACACACACACATACACACCTGTAGGTTTCAATATGTATTAGGCGGGTAACGCTATGGCTCACCTGCCTACTCACCTGATTTACATCTTAATGGTTCCGTTGTAATTAACAGCTTCCTTTATGCTGTGTTATGCTCTCGTACTGTTATCCCACAATAGCTCTGGATATAGTAACAACATTGAGAAGGATTCGGTTATGAAGGATTAGGATATTTGAAAGGGATTAACTTTGTTGTGAGTTGATAAGTACAGCATTTACCTGTGATTCATATGTAGTCATTTACCTGTGAGGAGTTAATTAGTTACATAAACCAAATTTTTTTCTTCTAGTTTCATAATAATTTATATTTGCTATATTTAATTGTAGTATCATACACTGGATGGGAAGTTCATCTAATTCGTCTACTATTTTGTTTATATTAAATGTTATGGTACTTGATATATTAAGATATTTTCCCTTAAATATCTGTTGACAATGAGGCCCCAGTGATACGGTGTTTATATCAAGTTCCTCACAAAATGGAGATATTTTGATTTGCAGTGTCATTTCTAGCTCCTGTAACTATAGATGTGAATTTTACTCAAGAGAGAGACCACCACAGCTAACCCCTTACACCCGCTACCATAAATGAGGAACTATGTGAGAGTTTTACCTCACTTGTGGCAGCTGGTAAAAGTTGGTTTCCTCTTCTCGTCAGGGTGTCGGGTTCCTGCTGTTGATAGTTTTATTGTGATTGAGAGTCTCCAGGAGCAAGCTGTTTGGCCTAGATAGGGAACTGAGGTCTTTGTGTGGTGGTGAACCCCATTTCATTTCCTCTGTGTGTGTGTGTGAAAGCTGGCAGTTAAGGAGTCTGGGACAGGGTACGGTAGGGGAGGGGAGAGAAGGAAGAGAAAGTAAAGGTGGAGAAGGGAAGAAAGGGAGAGATGTAGGGGGTGAAGGAAGGGGAGACGAGAGAAGGTATAAGGCAGGGATAGTGAACTGGTCGTGACTGTATAAGGTAACACGAGGGAGGGGATGAAGGGTAAAGTTAAGGATCATAAGATGGTGATGGAGGGAGCTTGACAGAGAAGAGGCGAAGGGTGAGGTAGTCGTAGGGTGATGGGGAGGAGGGATGATGTGACGGGTGTTGGGTGATGGAGGGGTGATGTGACGGGTGTTGGATGATGGCGGGGTGATGTGACGGGTGTTGGGTGAAGGAGGGGAATTTCGGTAACGGAGTTGTTGGGTGATGGGGTATTAGGTGACGGGAGGGGGGGGGTGGGTGTTGGGTGACGTACGAGGTGACGGGGCCGGGTGTACAGGTCTGGGGTCACACGCGTCAGTTTACGGCTACAGGAAGCGTCGGGTTGAGCATAAAATTGTGCTGTGTTAAAGTGGCTTTTTAAAAGTGGTGCCGATATTAATGGCGCGCGTGAGGGAGCCTCTAGTTGCCGGGTGAAGTTTTTATGGTTGACGGAGAGTGGCGTCACCATCGTTGTGGTCTGTTGGAGAAAACGACAGATTTCGGCCACTTTGTCTCCCGCAGTGAGAATGTTAATCTGGAATTTTAAAAACCTCGCAAGGTAAATTTTCCCATAACTGGAGACTAAGAGGAGGTATACATCTGGCTCTTTGGGACTACGACACTCACACACATGACATCCAGAATGGCACACAAATATCACCGAGATTCTTCCTTTATGAAACATCCCAGTTTACTTCAGGGGATCAAATAAACGTAAGAATCTTTGAGAAATCAGGTCCTGAGTTGCAATACATCAATCTAAATATTTACCTTATATCTTATATCTATCTTCTGTCACATTGTCTTAGTCAGTTGAACGATAAGACATAAATATGGCTAATTTATACAAAAACACTATGCGTGTCTTCGTGTCTCGGTCCGTTTACACCTTAAGTCGTGACTGGGGAAGGTTGAGGTTACTCGTGAAAGCGCCATTAGCAAGACGTAGTCCCCTCTGCTTCCCCAAATATGCACAGTGCCTCCCGGAAAGCCTATCATTTGCCAGTTGTGGTCTGGGACTAAACCACCCCAGCACCCACGCCCACACGCCCACACCAGTAACTCCCACTGACACTGACGCTCAAATTGGTGGTCTTGCTCTGTATGGGATGTAAATGCATATTCAATTAGGGACAAAGTACACCCTGTGGTTTTCTTCTCTGTTGTTTTGCCTTCTTTTCCGATTCAATTTTCAGAAAGTCCGGCAAATCCACCTGTGTGTACCTTTTTCTAATCTCTTTAACGCAACAACACACAACTGATCAATAAATCCCCCCATCACTGTTACTCTTCTATATCTAAGAATTACACTATAACTCTTACGTAGCATCACAATATATCACTTCCTTCACCAGCATAAAATACAAAGTGTGGTTCTATAGTCAGGCGCTGCGAGACTCACTGCGGGTCAATAACTCTGTGAAAGTCCCTCCCCTACAACGTCGTCTATCGCATTTACGTGACGAAGAAAAATACACTAATCATTTGGTAATAAGATAAACACACACTCTGAACGTGATGATTCTCCTCCCGCCAATTGAAATAGGGGGGGGGGGAAATTGGTTTTAATGGGGTGGAAGAATGGGTGAGAGCGGTGATGGGTGTGTGTGTGATGGAAGAGTGAGGGCGGTGGTTAATAGGATGATGGCGATGGGTAATGATAGGAGGTACTGCTGTTATGAAACGAGGAGAGTTGTGTGAGATGATTGTAGAGTGTAAGATGACTGTTGGAAGTGTGTTCTTTGTTTGACCTTTTTTTTTTTTAACGTAAAGGATTTTAAAGGCAGGTAAGGTTAGATTTCCGATATCAGGAGGAAAAGTAATAATATGGACGAGGAAAAAAATACAAAAAATAAACCAATTTTATCCCATTACACATAATAAGGGAAAACTAACAGCAAGCAAAATATTAAAACCAGATAAAAGATACTAAAATTTATCTACTTGTAATAAAACAGAAAAATATAGATTCAGAAAGATAATCAATCATCAATACAGTTACATGGTGTAGTGGGTAAAAACGAAGGTTGTTCCCCTGGATGAGGTGTTTTAGGGCCAAAGCTGCGAGAGGGGGGAGGGAGGGAGGGAACCACACGCGTCACACCAGGTATAATACACTAAGAGGAGCCACCCCCGCTTCTCTTTTGTTCGGCAGCCAGTTTCTTGATGTGCGCGAGTGACTCATGTTTGTCAGTCTCCTAATTTGCATTCTACGCTTTCAATTACCTGTTTGCTTAAACTGTTGAGTTGCGAGTCGAGTTGATTAGTATTATCTTTAAATCATTTTATGATCTCCTCTGTTTACTTCTTGAAGAACTAGACATGTGTGTCATGGACTTAATTGGACTACAAAGAGTGATTATATTTTATTGTGGCCGTGAGGAACATCGGTGTGTGGGAGACACTGGGAGAATATCTTCGTTTTATGGCAGTGTTCCCGCCTCATGATCATGTGTGTTTATGGTTAAAATATTTCTTGACACTTCGTTTGTGTGTTCATGCACGTGGGTGTATGGGCGTCATGCACGTGGGCGTCATGCACGTGGGCGTCATGCACGTGGGCGTCATGCACGTGGGTGTATGGACGTCGTGGAGTTGTTTCACTGTTTGTTTATAAGTTGATCTTTGATGTGTTCGAGTTGTTGTTGTTGTCTCCTCACCAGCTACATTGTTCACACCTCCTACTGAGTATACACGGCGGTATATTAGTTCGTTCGTCACCACATCCACCCAACTCGTCTTACCAGGATTACCAACACAGCATCCAACCTTAAACAATAAAATCCAGAAGACTTGTTTATAACCTGGCAAGAATGTTTGGTGTTGTTGTTGTACTCGAATCTCTTGTTGTTGTTTTCTTGTTGTTTACTCCCAAACCTCAGTGAATTAGCTTCAGGGTGACAATGACGTAAGTGTTTGAGATGATGATAGGCCCCTCCCTGTGTTATGAACCTTGGGGCTAAGTGTCCTCTGTTATCAGGTTTAGTTTACTCTGTCTTAGTCGTCCCTGAACGTTGAGTAGGAAGAAAAACCCGTCTAGTTCTTCTTTTTCTATTTCTTGCCTTTCCTTCTCTTCTTGTTCTTCCTCGCCTCCCCTCCTCTATTTCCTCCTTCCTCGCCCTCCTTATTCTTCCTCCTCCCCCTTACTAGCCATCACCTGCTGATGGAAGCACACTAAATATTATATCATATAAACCAAAATATAAATGCCTTTCCCGTTTAAGCAATTTAAGTCCAGAAATATTATAATAATTTGTTCCACAGAATTCCACTACTAGAGTCACTTTACTCAGCAAATAGTCGTAACAGTAAAGGCAACTGTAAACATACTGACCTGTCATGGCCTGAAGGTCTCCCTGCAGTATTACCTTACAGTATAAACCCCATAAACTGGCGAGCAGAACACACGCCAAAATAATCCTTGTGTTTGTACGATTATCGTAGGAGGGTGGATGGGTGGGTGGGTGGCAGGACTGATGCTCGAGTCAATAAAGCAGCGACAAATGGAAGTATTATGGACCAAGGTCCAGCTGGCCAAGAAGGAGGGCCAGAATTTCAGTTGGCCAACCTGGAGAATCAAGGTCCAGTTTAGTCAACGTGGGGAGTTAAGGAGGATGGCCAGATTCCAATTGGCCAAGCAGCAGCAGTGTCCCCGTGCAGCCCAGCAGGCAGCAGTAGGCTGGAGGGCCTCGGTACACAACTCGAGCTTGCTGAAGCACACGTCTCCTGCCTCTGGAGATTTAATTAGCTCTTGATTGGCCAGTTAGCGCCGTGGTTAGCTCCTCCTCTTGTTGATATCGGTCAAGAGTTTGTGTGGTCGGGTGAGTCGACAGGAGCTTCACGTCACCAACTGTTGTGTTGTTAAAGCGCTCACTGCTCCTCCGGGGTCCTCGTGTAGATGACCTGAGCTCAATCATTAATAGTTTGTTTTACACGGCATAGATCCTCCCCCCCACAGTTACTTTTACCCAGTACTCAACTCTTAAAATTATCTACACAGTACTCACTCCCCTTAGTAGCTCACCCCTTGGTATTACTACACAGTACTCCTCAGGATTTAGGACGGGAAAGCCTTAGGTAATATATTCTTTAAAGGATAAGTGTTATGTAGCAGTTTACAATATCACTAAAAGAGACGGATTTTAAGGTGATATGAAGATAAAAGAGAGAGTTAAGGGGACTTTTGAATGGGGGGGGGGGTGAGGTGGTGCAGGCGTGTATAGGCGTGGAAATGGCGGCGTGAGCGTGTTTGGGACTGGCATCATCCAGGCCCTTTGTCCCACTCCTTACCACCCGTTTCGTTTGTGGTTTTATTACACATAAATCCTGTGACTCGTAAAGCCTGCAGCTACAGGGTCCTTTAACTTAACCTGAAGGAGGAGGAAGAGAATAACAAGGAGGAGGGAAATGTGAGAGAGGAGGATAAACAGGAGGAAGGAAGAGAGGAATACATAGGGAAAGAAGAGAGATAGAGAGAGGATCGGGAGAGGGAGAAGATAAAATGAAGAAAAAGAGGAAATTGAAAACTTCTCGTCTCGTCCTCTTCAATGTATCTAATTTCTGCCATTATTCTTTTGTGGATTATCCCTCCATCATTATTTCCCTTTATTCACTATACCTTTCCTTCATTATCTTGTCTCCCTCTACTCTCCTTTCATTATCTTGTCTCCCTCTACTCTCCCATCATTATCTTGTCTCCCTATCGTCTCCCTGAGCTAATTAACATTATTCAACATATTATCACGACAGAACAAATCACACCACAGCACACCGCCCCTATGTGATCTCTCACTTTCTTCGCCTGGGAGTAAATTGCTCACCTACCTGTTGTTTCCACCCACCCGCCCCCCATCCGTCATTTTGGTCAAATTCACCTACATCCGTCTGCATCGGCCAATAAAAACGAGCATTTATCACCCAATGACCAATAGCAACGGTGCTCTTATGCAGGTAATAAATTTTGTAGGGAACCGGCCTGTAAAAAAGTAGATTAATTACCCGTCGACAAATCAGGTTTGAGTTTGTATGCAGTCCCGAGAATTGTCTGGTCGACTTAATCCCGACAGCCGATTATTTTTTTTTCAAGTCGGTGTGGCTCTCAGACCCAGACGCCAGGGGGAGGAGAGAGTCACTGTGCCATTATCACCGGGAAACTCTCTCTCTCTCTCTCTCTCTCTCTCTCTCTCTCTCTCTCTCTGGCAGACCACAAGTTAGATTGATCGCCGGAGAAATAGAACGAGTGTGTGCGCGCGCGTGTGTGTGTGTGTTTGCTCGCACGCGTTATGGAGTACATTTCATTATACGTTGTTGTCATTAACTTTGTATTAGGTGAGAAATGGTCAACAGTAGAGTACTCTGTGTGGAGAGATGTGACAACACCTAAAACAAGTTCAACAGTCAGCAGTTTCTGTCATTTGTGTCTGACGTTTTGGACTTGGAGTAGTGAGGTGAGGGACTTGTTCTCTGTCATTGTCTTCTCTTAAACTACTATCTTCGCCTTCTCTTATTCCCTGTTTACGAAGGATATGTACAGTTTCAAGTCTTTATAATAGATCTAGAACAGAAAACTCTCACTAAGGTATCGTACACAAGTCCTCTTTTATATTCTTCACGTGTAAGCACCGCCAATCATACCCATGAGTGACTGCCAAAGACGCAGTCATTGGCTGGGAGCATTGCACTTGTGTTCAGGGATGAAACCCTCAATTTTGAACACGAGTGCAGCGTTTCCAGCCAATGATTATATCGCTATTAGTCATTCAGGGATATGATTGGCTGTGCTTATATCATTCCTACCTTATCTTACGAGGAATGTTACTGGTTCCCATTCACTAAGATTCTTAACTATATTCTTATATCCACACTCTGGTTTTACATAATTCAATTTAGAGGGAACCTTCTCTCAAACACTAGATCATCAACATCCTAATACCACTATCACTCGACATTCTCTCTCTCAAACACAAGTGAATTACAAGCCCTTTACTCTCAAAATAGTCCACTTACGGAAGACTTAATTCATACGATCACTTACTCTTAAGAATTTCCTCTCTTACCGCCTTTAAAAAAACATGGGAACCTTACTTTTAGCTATTTACTCTTAAGAATCCTCCTCTTTAATATTTCAAACATGGAAGCCTTCCTTTTACAGTCACTTACTCTTAGAATCTCCCTCTTCACTCTTTGAAACATGTGAATCTTACTCTTAAAATTCTTTACTCTCAATCCTCCTCTTTGGTTACCTGGGAGCCTCATACTGGCTGACACGTGAGAACCTTTCCTCCCTCCACAACCTGCCGCTCTTCTCACCTCCTTCCTTTACCCAACAAGTAGAAAGCATCATCCATATTCATCACTTATGACAGCTTCCATCCTCTGAGGCCATTGTTGAGGGCTTAACCCATAATCACCCATTCTAACTCTCATCTCACTTAACCCTCTATTGGTAAACACATCAAAACGGCCTTGGCGATGTGTTACAAAATCTTTCCTCCTTCACTCACTCATTCACCATTTTTTCCTCACCTTTCCTTTCTCCCGAGACTATAAAGTACAGCACAGACACTTCACCTTCAGTTTCCCATCATTGTTATTAGCTCCTTGATGTCCCTCCCTCCCTCCCCACCTTACCTGCCTGTCATTCATTCCTCCTCCCGTGACACTTACCCATTCATTTACTACAATCATGACACTGAATATCATCTCTCAATTACCCCCTTTGGTGTTCGAGACATAAAGCCGTCCTTCAACACCACCACCATCACCTTGTCGCTACATAAGAATGAACAACTACACCGTGAGTCTTTAAAATCAGTTCAGCAATAGAGTCATTTTGCAACTCTATGCCTCAAATTCACATAGTTGCAATCAACAGTGTTTTCACAATGTTCGTCTTTCGTCACGAGTGTTTCATTTCTTTTGCGTAATTCGGCATATTTATTCTCGAACACGTATCTGAAAGGTAAAAATATGAAGAAAAAATATATAATGGTGAACACACACACACACACACACACACACACACACACACACACACAGACAAAAAGGCTTCATAACACCCACTAAGTCTGGTACCGTCTGAGTTCTTGTGTTATTAGCAGTAAATCCCTTATCTACAAACACCCCTAAATCCTGACCATGACTTTACTGCCACCATAACTCTACTGGTAATCCACTTAAGTCTGCTCCACTAACTTTCCCACAACTCCACGACACTGAACCACTAACTATTATTATTATCACAACAGGCAACACAATCTTTCTCACTCACATCATTTTGTTTTTATTATTAATTCTAAGTTGTTATGTGGGTAATATTTTCCCGGTGAAATGAGTCAAGTGTGAGTGAAATTTACCTTTGAATGTTTTTTCCTGATAAGAGTTAGAAAGTCCTCGTAAAAATTGCCTTTTTGTTCTAGATAAAGTCATAAAATGTTCTGAAAATCACAAGAGTAACAGATCAACACTTAAGGTATCTAAGTATAACAGGACACTTAAGCCATTATGATAAGTAAGACGAAGTGAAGTGGCATTATTTATGTGTGCCTTTTATTCACCGGCTACACTTAAGGGTCTTTCTCCTGGCCGTCTTGCGTGACACACACACACACAGGGGTGAAGGAGTGAAGGTTTGGTTGTAACATATTAAGTTGTTAACGGCACGCGAAGTACGGATCTACTGCCGCTAAGGTAATGCTAAAAGAGAGTGTGTGTGTGTGTGTGTGTGTGTGTGTGTGTGTGTGTGTGTGTGTGTGTGTGTGTAGTGACTATGTATGATGGGGTGGGGTGATAGTATGTCTGTATATGGGAACAAAGTGAAGGTGTGTGTACTCTTTTCTTCTACTATAACACTGAAGGTCTTGGAGAGAGACCCACTCTGTAAGGTAATACTCCTAACAGTGACCAACATCCATATGGCTTGTCGCGCGTTAACCCTGGCAATAAAGATGAAGTTGTAGGTGGTTGGCTTGCGTGGGTTAACCTCGCCTTGCATCAACAAATACTGAGCTTACAATGATAAATAGAACCGTTTCTATTATACAATGCTTTAAGAATATTACTTAGAGTACATCTTGGGTCTTTACAACACAGACTGGCATTTATTGTTTTATTTACAAATGGAATTAATAAATGGCACAATATGTCTTTACATTAAGGAAATTTATTAATGTAATTGTTACAAGTAGCAAGACTAAGGACGTAATCTATCATGTTGGCCGCCATGTCTGGTGGGGAGGACCTGTGTGCGTACGTGTGTGTGTCTGTGTGCGTACGCTAGTGACGGTGCTTCATAACTCTGGCAGTTGAAGGAGCGATCATAAAGAACAACGACACCTAAGATTATTGTGTTTTTTATATATATTGTACAGACTCTCATGTAAACAACTGGGGACATTGATAAGTGGTAACAACTTCCAAATAATTCCTCAGAAGTGAAAACAGTGAAAGTGAATGGAGTTGGAGTGTCTCGCTACAACATAAAGTAAAAGTAATATCAGCATAAAAGTTTATAGATCCAACTGACTCACGAGGTGTTAGTGTATCTCGATGACTGACAACGTTCTCTTGACATTCACACTTAATAAAACTGGATCCTTCTTGAGTTGTATATATTAACCAACACTTAATATTAACGCTCTAAGTCTTATCTCTCTAAGCCGGTAAACAGATGGGAAAGACATCAAACAGCTCAGAGTTGTTTGTGAATCATCTTATCGTTAAATTTTGTTTGGGTATTCAAGGCGCGTCTAGACTGACTGGCGGGAGGTATATACACAGAGACCCACAACAACACGTCGGTTCTGAGGTGATGTCTTCATCCGCTGTTTGAAGTATCTGGCCCGGGTGCTTGAGGTATTATTTGTGTCAAGCACATCTCTTACTTTTTTCTATACTGGTGTTTACTGTTCATTAGACTGTCTCTTTAATATTCTACCAGGTGCGTTAAAAAAAACTGCGAATTATCTCATTATCTTTTTATGTTGCACTTCAGGACACTACACAGCTACACACTTCCTTCTCTTGATCGCTGATACTCATATAAACACGTTCGTCAAATGATAAACTTAGCAATTACCCCGGTTAATTTTACACCGTATAGCGAGTCTTGTCAAACAATTTTCCTGTCATATTTATCATTCCTTTATGTTTATTAGTGAATTAAATATTAAAAACAATTGGGGGATAGGAAGTTCTTTCTGGTGTGTGAGGTTGATGTTTATTTAGACTATTTCACGTGAAGATGAAAGCCGAAAGGAAATGGCTAAGGTGTTTCTCGTGGTCTAAGTAATAAACACTCTGGGACCCACTGATAAAAAATCCGGTTTACTGACATCATTCACGACCTCATACCCAAAGGCTCTTGTTAATATACCTAAACATTCTCATTACCATCACACATCTCGGTAAATATTATCCTCGGGAAGATGTAAGTAATGAATGTTTGTCTTGTACGTTCTAGTTATTGTATGTTTATGGCTCGAACAACAAGTGATTTTAGCGTGTTTGTTATAGTTCTTTAAATAACTAGAGAGTATTGGTCTTATGTTTTATATAAGATTAAATATGTTGTCCTGGTGGTGTTAATTTCACTCACCTGATAGAATAAGACAACAGGTATCAGAGCGTCTTGTCACCTGTCCACTTCTTATAAATGGAACTGACGCTTAAATTACTATAAATTGTGGTTACAATATTATCATCATTTAAACACTGATTTTTTTTTTCATTTTTAACAGTATCTTCTCTATGACGCTTTCCCTTTCATGTTTATTCTTTCATCTCTCTTATTTCCTTCTTCATCTACTCTTATTACTTTTTCATCTTCTCTACTCCTTCACCTGTCCTCTCTTTCATTATCTCTCTCTCCCGCTCTGTCCCTTCCCCTTCACCCTCATCTCTTTATTTATCTCTCTCCTCCTCTCTCCTTTCTCTATCCCCCCTCCCTCTTCCCTTCTCCCTGGCATCAATAATTAAAAAAAAATATATTCTTATTTCCACATTATTCAAATCTCCGCCACCTCACCATCAGTCTGCCACCGGGTCTCACCTCCTCACACGAAGGGACTTTTAGCAAGAAGGTAACATATATAGAGATCTTAAGACTTAAACAAAAGAACTGAAAGGACTGTAAAGCAAGTCTTTTATACGAGGGGTAGTGAAGGAAGGGTTTGTACACTGGTTCACATATACGTCTCAGCTGCAGTCACTAGTCATCGTCCCTCTTGAGAACCAAATAAGCTGAGGCCAATCACATCAAAGTGACTATGAATGCCAATCAGCTGATCCTAGTAAAGAGGGCGAGACTCAAGTGGATTTGGACCTTAATTTGAGGTGTATTTAAAGGTTAAAATTCGTATCCCCATGTTAGTATAGAAGGCCAGGAGGAAGAGGGAGTTAAGTATCATGTGTATAATGTATCAGCGAGGAATTTTTTTATTTTTTTTTAACAACCGAACAAGAAGCACACAGTTTATCTAAATCAATAAAGTACTTAGAGGGATTTTCCTAATAAAACACAAAATGAAAGCTGTTAAAGTCATTAGATATGTACGAGGATTCCTGACAAAAATATCAATATACAAAACGCGTATTTGCAGCTTCATAAAAAAGCCGATAACCAGAGGCCAAAAGCATGACCCGGGAAGGTAGAGCAGGTAGCGTATAAATCAGTTTCTCGATTGGGTAAGGTGCTACTTGAGGGCGCCTCCCGACAGCTCACCAGATGGAACTGCCCAGATGGTAATCATTTTATGCTCAGGACTTACGATTCTCAAGAAGTCTTATGTTTAAATTTCTCTCCGTAAGTGAGAAAAGAGGCAGCCATCAGTTACGGGTCTTTACTCATGTATAACATAAGAGTTAATCTTTCCTGACATCTTTGTGCACCATAGGTTAAGTGAGGCAGTAAGATGCGTGTCTCAGATCACCATTTACGGAAAGTAAAGTCAACTTACGAACCTTTGAGAATCAGAGTCCCAGATCCCAATCATTGCAGGGCCGGACCTTATACGGGCGCCTGTAACTAAAACCGGAGCAGTTGCAATGGCTTTATTACAAGCATACTTTACTACCTAGTGTTTTTGTGTGCGTTAAGTTGCCAATTGACTAATGGGGTGTGCAATGGTTGATTCATGAAGTATAAAATTGTTGAGTGATGACGTATGAAATTGGGTGGCGTGTTGACTACTATGTTGGCAGGACGGTGTTACGGTGTGTTGAATAGTGTTGGCAAGGTGGTGTTAAATTGACTGAGCTGCCAACACCACACCACATTTTGATACTCTCCTGTGATATTGTACATGGAGGATTCTACAATATATTTTTTGTTCTCAGTTTGTTATTCTCATCATTCGTTCTTATTTATATTTTAATGTTTTCTCTCAATATACATAACATTATCATATGGTTGCCAGCTCCCCTTCATCGGTGTGGTGGGGCTGCCGAGCACATTCAGTCAAGTACCTGAAGTTTCTCTTAATTAATTGTTTGTCATTCTACTTACCTGTGTTGATTTATATTCATTTATTCTCCAACTGCTGACACCCCGCTGATTGTAACATAAGACCAGTCGATTGTTATATAAATTCACGTCTTGTATTTTATTTAACTCTAAATTTATGGCCAATTTCATACTGAATTACATTAAACCATTCATCAGTCAACTTGAAATTAAACAACATTAAATATTCCTTCACAAGATCAGCGATGGAAACGTCTTTTAGCGATTCCTCACGAAATTGGTAACAGTGTGGGTGGCGGTAATTACATAGAGCAATGAACTGGTAATACTGTTGGATACCAATTGGTGCCCCGGCGATTTTTTATTTTTAGTAACACAAGTGAACAGTGTATTTTAAGTGAGGTTAACTGGTTAATGAGTTTGTTTTAAGTGAGGTTGATTGGTTAATGAGTTTGTTTTAAGTGAGGTTGACTGGTTAATGTTAAATTTAATTATCTTTAAATTGATGTTGAGTGATAATTTATTCACTTTCTGAGGTAATGTGTGTGGCGGTGCAGGTGGGTATGTACGACCACGATCAAGATACGTACATAAGTGTGTGCCCACGCGAGATAATTATGATCAGCAGGTAATCCACGTACCACAGATAAGGTCTAGGTGGGGGGAGGGGTGCCAGACAGGGTATAAAAGTCCAGTTTTTACCTGCTTGGCATAATTCCCACTGGTTTGGTGGATGTTCAACACAGTTTCCTCGCTCAGTATCCACCAACACTTAAAGTTTTCTGAAAATCGTACGTATTATTTTTATCCCCCTCTGTTATTACCCGTATCTAACGACTTGATGTTTTACCCGGAGTCTTTAAGGAATCGTCAGATAATTTTTTACCCAAACTGGATGCTATTTTTTACCCAGTTAGACTTTTTTTTTTTTTTTACATACTTGACGTGAATCGTTATTAATTTTTCCCCTGTAACTGGAAATCGAAATGTATCTTAAGTTATAAAAGATAAAAAGACTAACGATAATTATCCTTCGTTAAGTAGAGATGGAACAACACACCTAGCCATGGTAAAGTCTCGGTGCCGGCTGTGAGTCTTAGCATCAGTGGGGAGATTGCAGATGTATTTGACGTCATCAGTTGTGAGGGAAAACTGATCATGCGAGACTCTCAGAATCTCAGCATCCCGCCAACCTCCAGATAGCCGAGTGATAAAGAGTGACATAGCGTGCAGCCCACTTTTTTTTTTACCTCGAGTTGGCGAAAGGAAGGTGAGACGGGGGAGCTCTCATCACTGCTGTTTTTTTTATTGAGGGTCTGTGTGTGTGTGTGTGTGTGTGTGTGTGTGTGTGTGTGTGTGTGTGTGTGTGTGTGTGTGTGTGTGTGCGTACCCATAATGTACCTGCCTCACTCAAGCAAGCGTGGAGGCGTGGCGAGATATGACACGCTAGCTTGGCCTGCACGCACTGATCACTATCTCTTCCCGGACACTGACCACCTGGGTCAGGCTCCAGTGATTTATTACCTCCTGATCATCGTGCTTAACGCTTCATAATTCGGCTACTCTCCCGACCTGGCTTTTGTCTGACCCTGTGTCATTGCGTAACTCTTTTTTGGTGTGTCTGTTTGTCCATCTGTTAGTTTGTTTGTATCTGTCTGTCTACCTGGACGTCTTTTTTTATTGGGCTGTACATCTATTTATCTGTCCATTTGTCTTTGTTTACCTGTCTGCCCATCTTTAAGTCTGTCTGTTACCTCTTAATCTTTCTGTCTTCTGGGCTATCTCTTATAATCCTTTCCTGTTTTCAATTTCTTTTTTATCCTCCTCTGTTTCACTCCTTCCTTCTCCTTACTTCTCCTGGGCTGGGTGTGGTTGTTGTTGGCGCCACATCAACATATTTTTTTTGTCTGGATGAAGTATCTATCCATCACCAACACACCAGACATTAGTGGAGTTGCTGTCAGCCTCCCACCTTCAAGGATGCCTCAAGTCGTCTCCCGATTAAAATCATTTACTCTCAACACTCACTAATAGACACACCAGTGACTGTCCACAAGACCTTGTTGTTGTGGGCTTTACATAAAGTAAAACTCCTTCAAGTTACCACAACTCTCACATGTAAATTTATGCGAGTTAATCACTGTCGTAGTTAAGATGGTTCGTGTCACCCCCTAATCACAATGCTTTACTCATCCTCTGACGCACCACCGTCTGTCTGCAAAGCCTGGTTGTTGCACTTCCTTCATGACAACAACTCTGACATCATACCAGAGTCCACGTGTAGAAGTTGTGTGTTCGTGGGTAAGATTGTCTTTATGACTTGGTTGACTTCACTCTGTTGGCTTCATAGATTAAATATTCAAGGTCTGTTTAAGATCAAGGTCAAAATGTCCAAAGTTTCCTTTGTGTTTGGGACTGCTCACTGATAAGGTATCTCCCGCTCTTGGTTTATTGTATATAATGCCTCCTCTATTCTGCTCGCCGACTTGTTCCTCAGTCTTGCTTGATAATGAATTTCTCGACAAAGGTGTAACCAAACACTCAGACAGTGTTTACAAGTAGAACTCTGCAGTTATGAAGATTAATGTGAGTTCTGCTTCACCCGACAACAATATTCTGTTTTGGTCCTTCGTGTTATACGCTCGCCGGACTTAAGACTTAGAAACACATTTCTGTGTTTTATTACACAAAGCTTCAGTAACGGGAAACTCACAATCACAACTTGTTTTAATAAATCTTGGTCGACCAATGATAAATATGCAAGATCTGCTCAGTAAATTAGTTAACTCTGTTACGCTTTCTTAATGTATCAACAGACTAGAGTGAGTTCATACCCACAGAGACTCGACAGCTCATTAGTTTTCTAAGTTCTTAATCGTACGACTGTTACGCCAGTCTTAACGGTTCTCATAAACTCTGCTTCTCTACCATAGAGACAACATGTGTAGATAATTAAAGGAGCTCGGGGCTGCAGTGTAAGACTCACGACTCACTGTACGATATTCTTCTTATATTAAGAAGTGTGGAGGCCAGAGGGGCGAAGTCCATAAAAGATGGCGGCAGGGCGGGTGTTGTACCGTAAAGGTGAGGTGTGATTTGGATGCCTTGCGGACCCTGCCTTTTGAACCCCGTCAGGACCCTGTCTTTAGGACCCCTGCCGTCTGGTCCCCTGCCTATAAAACCTCCGCCAACTGGACCCCTGCCTTCTGAGCCCCTCACTTGACCCTGCTTGGAAAGGTCGGGCGGGAGTGAGGCAGTGGCTAGCGCTCTGCAGTTCCGGAGTTATAAAGTTCACCACTTGGTTACGGTCGACCTTAACATTGTATTTATGTTCTCAACATAAATATTTAAGATGGATTATCATCACTTTAGAGAGCTCGTTCATCAGCTGATAGAACAAATTACTTTAGAACACGAAAGAAGTATTGTATACAAGTAACTTACATCTATGTTTACATGCTACTTAAAGTAACAAAATGAAAGTAACAGCAACACGCAAAAAGATAGCTTAGGTTTTTCAACAGTGAATAAATGGCTTATTTTCCTTTATAATTATGCTTTTATTTTCACATTTTATGTATTTTTAAGTTAGGGATATAAGAGGAGGTTGAATATACTTGTCTTAACCTTCTTCTGTTGCTCTCTACACTTCATCACCCTTCCTATTATTCCCGCCTTTCTTTGACGTCTTTATACCACAAATGTGTATAATAGATAGATAGATAGATAGATAGAAATACAGGTAGATTCTGTTTGTGTTTTTCTGTCTAAATGAAAATAAATTGGTGATAATCTCTGTCCTCAAGTCATTTTCCTCGTGAGAAATTCCATCGTCGGTGTCATTAGTGAAATGAAAGTGAAATGTGTGGTGGTTCACTTGGCCAACACCATCTGATTATACCGAGCGGGCCTCACCACCCCCTCTGGGCTCCACCTAACCTCACACCATGTAATTCTCACCTCACTTGATTACTGTATTTGTTATTCTCTTACCTGTGTCACTTTCCCTTACTTGGTTCGTCCACGTGTCTCAGATTTCTTTCTTTCTTTCTTTCTTTCTTTCTTTCTTTCTTTCTTTGCTGTCTTTGTTATTATTATTTTTAATGTACTCAAGTCTTTGTCTTTGTTGTTGTCATGTTTTTGTCATTTATTTTTGTTACATTTCTGTATTTAGTTAATTTTTATTTATTTTCTTCCTTATTATCTTTCTTCTCCTTCTATAATTCTTATATATTTTTGTTTTATTCTCTCCTTTACATTATTTTCTGTTTTCTTCCTTTCTTTTTTCATTACTTGTCCTTCTTTCTCTCATTTACTTTACCTTTTCTTCTCTCTTTTCTCCTTCTCTCCCATTCTCCCCCTATTTTTCTTCTCTAATTTATTTCCTATTTTCTTCTCTCTCTCTCTCTCTCTCTCTCTCTCTCTCTCTCTCTCTCTCTCTCTCTCTCTCTCTCGTGTGTCTTTCCTCCCTAAACCCATTCCTTTCCCCCTTTCCACCTCCCCTTTCATATATCCCACAAACTTTATTCACTCTACTATCCCTTTATCCCTTTTCTTATTTCCTATTCCTTCTGCCAACGTTCTCTTTATTCCTCTTCCTCTTTCTCCTCTTCATTCCCATTATTCCCCTTCCTCTTTCTCCTCTCCCCTCCCTTTCTACGTGTCTCTACTCCTATGGCTTTGTTCTTCATTATATTAAGTTAAAATCCACAGGGGGGAAAAAAGCTTCCAATTACTCCGCCATAAAAACCCACATTAATCTCGCATCCCGTTTTCTGTTGCAGGTTGTCCGGGGTGTTTCTTACTTCAGGGTTGACTCTTATTATTGCTCTATTCTCGCTAAAAATTGCGTTAATAAGCGTGGGATTCAATTTTAATGATGATTACACACCTGTATATTGTCTCTCGTTTTGTCACCTGTTGCCTTAAGAGGACTCGCTTATATGAGAATTATAGGTTAAAATGTTTATTGGGTATATAATTAATTAACTTATTTGTGCCATTCTATGTATGTACTTTGGCAATATATTATAATTGTCTATGCCAAGGATTAAATGGAAAATAAAATATTGCCAATTTACATCATATAGTGGATGATTTTTCAACCTAAAAGAATTGTTATATATAAAAAATAGTTTATTTTACGCGCGGTTAAATATCTCAACGTTAGTGTACACCACCGGAAGATATTTAATCTTTTATTTAACAGTAAATTAAATGTTAACTTTAAAAATGTTGTGAGAATGAATCAATTTTTCGTTTCACTGTTGAATAAATTTTTAACTGATAATGTATTCCAAAATTAAATAAAGCTTCCATTATACATTAACTTATGGGTCTCACTTCACAGCAAAATTAAATTAAGCTGAACATTTTACCACAAGTTAAACTATAAGCTTCACTTTCCGGCAAAATTAACTCAGATTTTCATTTTACACCAAGTTTAAAGTTTAGGATCCACGTAATAACAATATTAAATTAAGTTTTCATTTAACAGCAAAGAAAATTTTGCACCCTTCAATTTCCTACCAAAGAAATTTTAAGCTCATTTTACGTCGAGTTAAAAGAGACATACATCTCCCGTCTCGCACTCTCATAAGGGCCTCTCACACACACTTAGCGGGAGAGTGTTAAGTCGGCAGCGGTTGAGAGAGCTACATTAGGACCACAACCTCGACCTGTCATACCTTATCGCCGCAAAGGATTTATACAAACGACCAGAATCTGCAGGGAGCCACGAACGCATGACTGGATTTACTTCGGATTTATTTACCTTCTCGTTCAGGATTAATCACAAGTTTGATTAACCCCAAAACGCCGTTGTTGTTGTTGTTGTTGTTGTTGTTGGGTTTCTTTTTTTACATGGTTCTAAATGATTACAACCTGTTATCTAAATATTGGTCTTAGCACTTTTCTTTTATAAACTATTTACAACTTGAAAAACAGTAAGAACTTCAACTAAACCTTCTTCTTTGATTACAAATTTCTCGTTTTAGTTAAGTAAGGTTAGCGTTAAAGTGTTTAATAATCAGGTGAAATACGGAGGGTTGCTAATCTGCATATGGTTCACAATTTTATCGCAAACTTATTTCAGTATTTGTTTTTGTTGTTTGTGTTAATTAATTTGTGATCCAGACTCTACATAAGACGCCCAGGTGAGAAAAACAAAACTTTACTGCAAGAAAGTTTCTGTTGATCGAGGAAAGTAATAAACAGTAAAAAGTTTTTATACAAATTGGCACAGCGGGTCAGGCGGGCGAGCTGACACTACCAGTTTAATCTCTGCAGGCTTTTTGTGGGCTGAGCTTATGCTGTCGACCCCTCAGCCAGCCAGCCAGCCACGTAGTCAGCCATCCATGCCATCATCAAGCCAGCACGAGTCAAACAGTCAGTTAATACATGCATCAGAACGTCAGTTAGAACGTCAGCAAAGACATAAATCAAGTGATCAAACAAAACGTGTCAACGGGCATCCAGAGGGAGCCAGACCTGCCACTGGTAACGCTGGTCATCACTAGTACTACCCTTAGTAACGCTGGTGTTTGTTAAGCTTGACATCATAAGGCTAGGTGACAGGTGATTAAATTGGCAACACCGGACATCAGCTGATAACACTTGGCAACACCGGACATCAGCTGATAACACTTGGCAACACCGGACATCAGCTGATAACACTTGGCAACACCGGACATCAGCTGATAACACTTAGCAACACCGGACATCAGCTGATAACACTTGGCAACACCGGACATCAGCTGATAACACTTGGCAACACCGGACATCAGCTGATAACACTTAGCAACACCGGACATCAGCTGATAACACTTAGCAACACCGGACATCAGCTGATAACACTTAGCAACACTGGACATCACCTGAAATCACTGGGCGTCAGGTAATCACACTTGGCATCACAGCATTAAGTTGTTATACTTGGCAACACCAGCACAGCTAATTACCCTGTACAGGTCAGCAGTCAGCTCCGGCACAGTCTTGACTTGCTGACATGGTTGTCAGGGAGAGTTGGCCAATAATCCAGTAATTATAGGACTCGTCTACCACGTGGGGGAGAGCGCATATTATTATCCTTCTCCGGGGAGGACGATTAATACTATCAGGTTTCACTCCGGCCTCTATAAGGCTGCCAAAGTAATTTCCTGAGTTTTAACTCTTCCCCATCAATTTCCATTTCGGTCCGGAGTGGTAAGTTGAGGGTTGAATTTCGTGGTTGTAAATAGTCGGTAATGGTCAGTAATGGTACTCCTCCCTGTGATGCTTTTCAGTCGACGGAGAAGGAATGGAGGAACGTAGACTGATAAGACTACCAACTCCTTTTCCCTTATTACGCCTCACTATCTCTGTTAATTTTCTTTGATATTTTCTACTTTTCATAAGCTAAAATATAGTGGAATATAGTCGACAGTTCTTAGTGAAAATATATTTTTTCTTTTGTTAAATGTTGGTGTGAGGGACACGGTGTGAGGGACACCTGCCCAGACAGGTACTGACACTATCTTGACCAGGTGGCACGACAGGTAGGGGGGTGGGAGGTTATGCGATGGTGACAGTTTTCCGAGAAAACGAAGAAATGATAAAGATGGAAGAATGGAATGACGATGAAGATGTAATAAAAAAATGATAGTAAATATGGAGAAAGGAGGAGTTGGTAAAGAATGGATAAGGGAGTGAATGATAAGAGAGGGAAGAGAAGTAAATGATGAAGATGGTGGACAATACGGAAGAACAGGTCAGTAGTAGTCATGATGTAGGACGGGGGTACAAAATGGTTCTTCTGACGTCACTGCAGCTGGCATAGTAGGTGATAATGGGAGAGACAGATAAACCTCAGGTGTGTAGGTGGAGGTGTGAAGCTAATTAATTAACAGATAAACCTCAGGTGTGTAGGTGGAGGTGTGAAGCTAATTAGTTAACCCGTAGGTAGGTCATAAAGGTAAGAAGTAGGGTGTAGTAGACTTGAAGCACCTCGTGTGGCATCTTGAATTAACCTATAATACGGGTGACCAAATGAGTGCTCAGGTGTGGTTGGAATGACAGGTGTTTAGTGTTTCAGGTATAAAGGCACAAGTGATCATACAGGTAAGAGCCACAGTGCAGGTATTCAGGGCTATATAGTTAATGATACGGGTGTTGAGGGGTGCAGGTGTACAGTCTCAGGTGCTCAGGGATAAGGAAATGATAATGATATGGAAGGTAGAATGTGCTGAAGTGCAGGTGAATTTACGTGCCCTTGACCTGCCTGACGTCATGTGGAGACCCCTGCAGCCCTCATGACCCCGATAACATCAGTCATTGTTCCTCTTAATATAAACATTTTAACCCGCACTCTGTACACACCACCCAAACACTCGGATTACAATGATCGCTATCGAATCTTGCTACTAAGTATAGACACTGGATCTAGTTGAACCTTTCTCTGAACTACTTAATAACATCTGTTTGAGGATAGACTTTTCAGCCAGCTTTGTTCCTCCCACGGTGAGGAACAAAGTAACATGTTATCATGCCAGTTATCCTGTTATCATGCTGGTCGGCGTGACGTCCTCCCATCATCACGTCTCTTACATCTCTTAGTAACCTTGTGAGCCCACGACTCACCCCTCGAGCGCTGGGGAACAGAGACCGATACATCCCCCCCAGGAGGCCGCGGGCGACGGTCATCTCCTCTTCGTGATCGGTCGTCCAAGATGCCCTAAACAAGAGCTTAAGGAGAGTCAGCTATATTATCAACACCCGGTTAGCTTCCAGGGATCTCGTCAAGCCGTCAGTGGCGTGGTGGTGGGAGTCACGAGGGGCGGTGTATACAAAGTTTGAACACACCAAGACCCGTCGTTCATCTTATCTGTATCTCATCCATGGCTGAATTTATTGTCGCCTGCTGTTGTATATTGCAGAAAATGGCTCGAGAATTCTACTCTGCCGCAACTGACCGGGCAGAAAAATTATCCTGTAGAGGTCAAATCTATTGTGTGTTTACGTTTACTTGATCAGAGATGGCTGAATCATCCACCTCAGATTAAACTGGATGCTTAAAGTTGATCCCAGCGACACTAATTTCCTTTGGAATGTTTGACCCGGTGTTGACTCATCATTGAGAGGTACACAGAGCGAGGGCCGCGACCCCTTGTTGTAAATACCAAGTGTAAGCTTATCAGTGAGTGAACAAAAGCACCCTTAACCTCGTCTGACCTTGCATGACCTGTCGGAGGAGGGATGAAGAAGGTGAACCTAGTGAGAGAGGGAGAGAGGAGAGGAAGGAAGGAAGAGGAGGAAAACAAAACTACGGAAAGAAGACGGAGGACCTGATGAATGAGGAGGAAGGAGGGAATGAAGAAGGGAAAAGGAGGAGAACAAGAGAAAAGTGTGGAGCTTGTGAACGACGAAGGAAGGAAGGAAGGAAGGGAGGAGAGAGAAAGAGAGAGGACTAATAAGCAGTTGTGAGAAAGAGAGCACACGGCACCACACCCTCCTGAGGAAGACAGAAGTCAGGCCACGTGTCATTTCTCTCAAGTTGTTTACAAGATGATGATCAACCCAAGTCGCGAAAAAACTCCACCGCAATAGAAGGTCAAGAAGAAGTACTGAATGTAAAAAAAATGTAAAAAAGAGAGAGCAATGTTTACACTCGTATATTTACACGATGATGTAGCGTAAACTGAGGAGCAGGTGAGGAGGGGAGAGCTGAGTACACTACGTCATCACCTGTTGAAATCTGTCAGTCATCAAGAGGTTAACATGTCAAGCACCAGAATTCTCGGGTATTTGAGCGAGTGCTGTAAAAGGTCCAATAAACAGAAAAAAGGTCCAGTAAACATAGATGGGGAAATTAATACAATAAAACAACTGGCTGAGGAAAGTCCTCAAACTACACCTTTTAATGTTCGTCTGGAGAAAACGACAGTATGCTGAGAACTGTATAAAGTTGGGAGGTTATCCACTTGTTATGTAGTACTGATTAAGTAGTCCCTCTGAGCCAGAGAGTCGTCCATGAAAACAACTTTTCCCCAGGAGTGGCCGAGTCCCTCCCAGAGCCACGTGTAAGGCGCCCCTCCCAGAGCCAGACCCAATCACCCAAGAGGCAGAAAAAGAAAACATTGTATCAGGGTTGTGACAGAGAGGATGTAACGTGTAAACCACCACCGAAGCTGTCACGCGTCACGCCAGACTCCTGCCACACGTCACACTTTGAGTAAATACAAATAGCTGACATGGACGGTTGGGTGGCGGGAGAGGGGGCTTGTGTCTGTTGTACTTGTGGTAAAAACACAAACACTCCAGGTACCTTTTACCCCGCGGCACACGGGTCAAAAATTACTTCGTGAGGATTTGGTTTTCATTTCATTAATTTCGTGAGGAGTATTGCCAAGCCTGGCCAGTGCTTGTCCAGTTGTCTCTCGTCAAGTACTGACGCACAAGGAAGGCAGGGAGCTCCGTGAGGGCTTATGTAACGCTGTTTCTTGTCTCGTTTTCATCTTGACGGGAGAAGAAATTTACTTTTCGTCATATTTGCTCAGTCATAATCTACGTGTTCTAATCTTTCTATAATCTTTTTTTTCTTCTACTCTTTCTCCGTTTTTTCTTCCTCTATCTTTTCTCTTTCTTTCCTCACATCACGATATTTCCGCTTGGATGAAGAACTTCATTCTTGACTTTTGCCTTTTCGTGTCCATGGAGACTGAACCCCTTGGAGGACACGGGGAGGGTGGGGGGTCAAGGAGATTTTGGATGTAGGGAGGGAGGGACAGGGGGGAGGTCAAGTATCTGGAGGTTCATAAGTTTATTAGGTTTCAGGTTCAAAGGTTCAGAAATTTCATGGTTTCAGACATTCGGGAAATTCGTGGGTTCAGAGATTCGGTACCTGGTTTCACTAGTTAGTATATCAGACGCCCGAGGGAGGTAGGGGTGGGGGGGGGAGTCGGGTATCCACGGGTTCAAAGGTTCAAGACCTTCATAAAAGTAAACCCAAACCGCGGTAGACGATGCGAAGGAACCTAGTCTGCCTCGCCGCTGCCGTTCACCCCAAGCAGTGAACACCTGTGCGTGTGAATGACAATCACTATCAATTGATCAGCCAATCTCTCCTCTAATCTATTATCTTAATATTTTGATTACTATGCCCACCCCCTGAGTACAATTGATTTAACCTATTGAATAATATATGTGAACCCTTTGAGTACGAAAACTTAACTAATTGAATTCGATGACCTATTTCCTTGAGTATGAAGACATTGTACTCAAGAGGTCAAGTCATTGGACTCAAGAGGTATTAGAGTATTTGAATAAGGTTCTTGAAAATTCTTGGGATGAAGTAACTTCTAAATCCCCGAGACGAAATAGTAATCATTTGTTACCCCCATCACCCTCCCATTCCTGTCATTTTCATCCCTCCTCTATCTCTCGCCTATCCCTTTCCCATTCATCACCCTATCCTTTTCCTCTCCCCATGTACCCTCCCCCATTCTCACCTTTTCCCCACCCTCTCCCTACCCCTCCTTCCCTCCCATAGCGTTCCTTCCTTCTCCCCGTACTACTCCTTTCCTCCCCTCCATCCCCTTTCGTTCCCTCCCCTCCCCATACTGCGCCTCCCCTCCCCTCCTTGTCCCCCTCCTGCTCCATCCCTACCCTCCCTCTCCTCTACCCCCCCCAGCCCCTCCCTGCGAGTGCTTGCTTGCTCAGGCACGAATAATGGACCATGGTGTACTGGAACCTCTCTTGTAAGAACATGATTCCGCCTTCACTTCTAGCCAAATATTTCACGGACCATTGAAACTCGCACAGTGTTCAGTATTTGGTGCCTCGCTCGCCAAGTACCCTAATATACCCTTATGTAGTATATTAAAAATACTATGTGATGTCATTATTATTATACTCCGTGATAGTGCCAATATATATTTTGGTAGTGATATAATAATACATGTGGTGAAAGTGAGTTCCATAGGTTTGATAGTCCGTCAGGGGCAGTGCGGATATAGTACACTGAATACTAAACCCACACAGTTTATGTATAACGATTTGCACCTGTCTGTTCGTATGTCCATCCATCCCATCCAAACTTTCTGAGCAGGTGAAGCAAAAGATATCCAGCGGAGAGGAATGCAAGTTTATTAGGCCTATTATATACTGTAGGCATCTCCAGGTTACTCGGATAGCAAGCTGTGTGATTGATGTTTGTGTAACAGGTGGCAGCTTATACACTCAAGAAATATATTTCCTATTTCTTTATAATGTATGGTTGGCAGCCAAAGTTCTCCCACAACCCTGCGTAAAAGTTGTGGGAAGACTTTTGCTGGCAACTGTACCTCACGAGTTCAGCTTCTCAGGAGTGGGTTGGAGCTTGACAAAATAACTCTGCCCAAGGATTCGCCAAGTTAATTTCTTGGGTTACGAAATATCCTGTGTGTAAAAATACAGGAAACCTGGAATCTGTGTCAGTCAATACTGGGAGGGTCGGTGGTAGAACAATGCATCGTAAACACGAGTTATGTTGTGGCGGCTCCGGCAGTGTTACGTTAGCGTGAACTCGTCCATGACTTCCCTCAACACAACACCCGTGTTTACAGCCAGTCAAAACAAACACCATCACCAAAATGTGTTTTTGTGGTTGTTCGGATTAATCTTTCTAAAATTTGTATATGAGGAGAAAAGTTTATTTTAAGCTAAGCAATGAGAATTTTGCATACTTTTGTGTCCTCTAAAATATAGCTTATATATATGATAATGAAGAGCTTTATATGAGCAACAAGTATATATAATATTTTTTTATTTCCCTTGTACGCGAGCCGGAATGAATATTGGGGAATATTAGACGACCCAGACGGCCAGCTGGGTCACGCCTCGCTCCACCACTGATGATCTACTTGTTCACATTAGTCTGCCACACTCTCCTTCCTGAGTCTGTGTGTTGTAGTGGTCCATACTAGTTTGTTTTCTTCTTTATTTATTTATTTTAGGGGCGTTTGATGAACTGTATTAGTTAACTTTCCTTAATCTGTATATTCTTTCTTCTGATTGGATAAACTTCGCGTATTTTCATATTTATTGTCAAATTTTATGAGTGACTTTGTGTAATATATCTTAAGTTAGGTGTTGCTTTGGCCTCGATCTGTTTATTTTTGTTTCGTTATTGGATGAATAATTGAAGTGTTTTATTGATAATTAATGCCTTGTTTATCCGGGAAAATGAAATTCCCTCCTTCTCCCCCCTCTCCACCTTCTCCTCTCCACCTCTCTTCCCTCTCCTCCACCTCTCTCCTCGAACTCCTACAATTAGGTTTTTCTGTCCAGAGTGGTCAAACAATGACGAGAACTTCATGTGGTTCGTCATTCTCTTCTGAAGAAACCTGTCCTGCAAGTCCCCAATGTGGATACTGGAGGAGGGAAGCGGAGGAAAAGAAAGGGAGAGGAGAAGAGAGGGAAAGGGAGAGGTAGTGGGGTATGAGGGACGGTAGGCAGGGAGAGGGAGTGAGAGATAAAGAAAGAGAGGGAGAGTGAAACAGAGCGAGAGGTGAAAAGGAGGAGGGAAAAAGGAGGGGAAAGTGGGGTGATGGTGGCGGGAGTGGTGATGGTGGTCGCCTGCAGCCAATCATAAGACCCCGGGGTTGATGAAGCATGCCTGTTCGTGTTTCACCGTGACTGTCAGAGCGAGACCTCAAACATGACGGGTTTAGTCGTGTCTTCCATTACCGAGTTTGTTTCTCTCGTGTTTTTTTTTTCCCTTTCTCGCCTTTTTGGAACCTTGATCTTTATGAACCTTTCTCATGGGCATGAAAATTGATGTTAATAATTTTGTCCTCCCTTCGTTTCTGGTAGAGCTCCTGGGTGTGTTTCCCATGGTCGAATAGAAGGTATGACATGTAAACAAAGAGGAAACAGATGACGGTGGTGTTGCGTATCTCGCCAGAGGGTGAGGGCGAGCGTCATCTGTCTTGGTTGTGAACTTGTACTTGGAGGGAAATGCTCTGGCCAGCAAATACCTTAAGATGATGATGATGATGATGATGATGATGATGATCTTGAGTGATGGAGACTTAGAGTAAATCATTCGTGTTTGGTGTTGTTTTAATCAGCTGTAGTTTATGTACCAGCTGATGTCTTCCAGGTTATGTAGTACATCTATATCACCCATACCTTATATAAATCCATCCTTCCCTATCACCCATCCTTACCTTTAACCCATTCTTCCCTATAACCCATCCTTCCCTTCAACCTATCCTTCCCTATAACCCGTCCTTCCCTATAACCCATCCTTCCCTATAACCTATCCTTCCCTATAACCCATCCTTCCCTATAACCCATCCTTCCCTATAACCCATCCTTCCCTATAACCCATCCATCCCTATAACCCATCCTTCCCTATAACCCATCCATCCCTATAACCCATCCATCCCTATAACCCATCCATCCCTATAACCCATCCATCCCTATAACCTATCCTTCCTATAACCTATCCTTCTATAACCCATCCTTCCCCACCTTATCCATCCCTATAACCATCCTTCCTATAACCCATCCATCCTATAACCCATCCATCCTATAACCCATCCATTCCTATAACCCATCCATCCTATAACCCGTCCTTCCTATAACCCCATCCTTCCTATAACCTATCCTTCCCTATAACCCATCCTTCCTATAACCCATCTTCCTTATAACCCATCCTTCCCTATAACCCATCCTTCCTAACCCATCCATCCTAAACCTTATCCATCCCTATAACCCATCCTTCCCTATAACCTATCATCCTATAACCCATCCTTCCCTATAACCCATCCTTCCCTATAACCCATCCTTCCCTATAACCTATCCTTCCCTATAACCCATCCTTCCCTATAACCCATCCATCCCTATAACCTATCCTTCCCTATAACCCATCCATCCCTATAACCTATCCTTCCCTATAACCCATCCTTCCCTATAACCCATCCTTCCCTATAACCCATCCTTCCCTATAACCCATCCTTCCCTATAACCCATCCATCCCTATAACCCATCCTTCCCTATAACCCATCCTTCCCATCCTTCCCTCCTATCCTTCCCTATAACCTATCCTTCCCTCTCTTCCTATTATCCTTCCTTATTACCTTCCCTATAACCATCCTTCCTATAACCTATCATTCCCTATAACCCATCCTTCCTATAACCCATCCATCCCTATAACCCATCCCTTCCCTATTCCTATTCCCATCCTTCCTATAACCCATCCTTCCCTATAACCCATCCTTCTATAGTATGCAATCCCTATAACTTCATATCCTTCCCTATAACCCATCCTTCCCTAACCCATCCTTCCCTATAACCTATCCTTCCCTTATCCTTCCCCTATAACCCATCCTTCTATACATCCTTCCCTATAACCCATCCTTCCCTATAACCCCATCCTTCCCTATAACCTATCCTTCCTAACCCTTCCCCCCTATTCCCATCCTTCCCTATCCCCATCCTCCCTACCTTTATCATAACCCATCTTCCCTATAACCCATCTTCTCCCACCCTTCCCTATATCCTTCCCTATAACCCATCCTTCCCTATAACCCTATAACCTTCTCCCCACCACATCATCTTCACCTTTAATATACACCAATTTTTTTCCCTTCTTCCTAATCCTTTCCTCATTACCACCTAATCTTGTCATTCTCTTCCACAGACTGTCTAGCACATTGTGAAAGTATTAGACAGAGCCAAGGAAGACTATATATACCCCTTGTCATCCACTACACGGGTCATGTCTCTTCCATGTATAATATCCCTCAATTCATTGTTAAACCCTCTGCTTTTTTTTTTTCCATTTGGGTGTAGGGAGGTGTGGTGTGGGTGTAGGAGTGTGTGTGAGGAGTGTGGAGGGTGTGTGTGGGTGGTAGGGGGTGGGAGTGTGGGTGTGTGGGGGTGGGGTGTGTGTGGTGTAGGGAGGTGTGGTGTGGGTGTAGGGAGGTGTGTGGGTGTGGGTGTGTGTGGAGGTGTAGGGAGGTGTGATGTGGATGGAGGGTAGGCCAGGGGTGTGGAGGTTAGGTCCTCCAAGTGGTGCTGCTGGTGGTGAGGCTGCACCATCTCTCTCTCTCTCTCTCTCTCTCTCTCTCTCTCTCTCTTGTTCTTGTCTTTAACTACAGGCTGTGCAGTTATATATGAAGAGAGGATAGGGTTAATAAATATACTTGTGTGTGTGTGTGTGTGTGTGTGTGTGTGTGTGTGTGTGTGTGTGTGTGTGTGTGTGTGTGTGTGTGTGTGTGTGTGTGTGTGTGTGTGTGTGTGTGTGTGTGTGTGTGTGTGTGTGTGTGTGTGTGTGTGTGTGTGTGTGTGTGTGTGCTACCAGGCGTATGTATCGACGGATCAGAGTCTTGGGCGTACATGACTTTGAGTATTTGGATGTGAGTTGTTTAAGAGTATGACCAGGTGAGTTGTTGGTATGTAGGTTAGGTTAGGTTAGGTTAGGTTAGGTTAGGTTGGTTTATCTACTAACACAGCGAAGAGTCTAGGGTTTATATGTACTGAAATGATGATAATATTGTGTGAGAAAGAGATGTAGAATAGGCTTTAGAATCGACACAGATTTCATAAGAAGTCATAGAATCGACAAAGAATTCGCAGGAAGTATTAGAATTGAAAGTAACACCACCTGTTTCGTTAATAACACCACCTGTTTCGTTAATAACACAAGAACACAGTGAAGAGAAACTACACCTAACGCCTCGACCATAGTGACAAGAATCAGCCGGAACAAGTAAACATTATTGGATTAGAGGCGAGTAAAGGAACGACGTAGAACACGATGAACAGGTCTATAACATGGTGAACTTTATTGCCGCTGAAGAACATATATAGCGGCTTGGATGACAGGAGCGGAGAGGGGATAGAAAAAAAATATATAGTTAATGAGTAGGTTAGGTTAGAAGGGCAGGGGTGAAGGTACTCCCAATAGGTCGGATCAGGTTAATAGAAGCTGCGTGAAAGCTGATTTTTTTTCTGTAAGCGATTATTTTTTTTTTTAATAAGGTTGTCTGTTGTTGAGAGTAAAACGATATTCTTTACTGATTTATTGAAAGATAGGTATTTGAAGTACCTACGGTGTGATGACCAGTGGTATATATACGGTATAAGTATAGATAATATACCTATAACACCTCGGTAGTTTAATATTTATACTAAGGACTTATATGATTATAGTATAGTTTAGTATAATCGTATGTTTCTGGTAAGGATATGAGACTCTTTTTACTGAATGTTTTTTGTATAATAACTAAAGAAAACAACAGTAATTATACAACATATCAATAGAATAAAATAGAATAATAATATATAATGAAATATTATAATATAATGTACTTATATAATATCATACACAACTTATAGTCATCTCAATATATATAATGAACAATGAATAAATATTAAATACATTATGGAACAAAATATGTATATAATATGATATAAGCAAGACTACAAACAATAAAAAATAATATAACAAGACACATATTGCACATTACGTATTTGATATATAATCTAGTTAAATATAATATTGAAGCAGGTACCTAGAAAATATTAAAGAAGTCTCTCCCCGCCACCTGACACACTCACCTAGGCCACAGGTGAGTGAGAAGAGCTGTGTGTGTGTGTGTGTGTGTGTGTGTGTGTGTGTGTGTGTGTGTGTGTGTGTGTGTGAGCCACCCGCTGTGCCCTGTACACTGCTGTCTGCCACTCCCTCTTCCACTCTCTCGCTTTCTTCTTTTTTTTCTCTCCACTCTTTATTTTCTTTCCTCTTTCTTCCTTTAGTCTCTTTCCTTCTCCCTCTTTTATTCTCCCTCCCCGCATGTCTTCCTACTGACCTCAAATAAATATACAGACAAGAAGAAATATAGAGCAAAAGAGAGAGAGAGAAAGAAGGACAGAATGGTAGGGAGCGAGGATGAGAGAGAGGGAGGGAGGTAGAGAGAGAGAGAGGAAGGGAGGGAGAGAGAGAGAGAGAGAGAGGAAGGGAGGGAAAGAGAAGCAAGCACCAAGAAGCAACGTTTCTGTTGTTCTCTCCAAATGGACAGTAATTGTACGTCTCAAACCTGACTGGGATGAGGCGAGTTAAATTGTAATTCACCATTATTACGGCAGGGACAAAGACTTACTCATAACACCTTGATGTTGTTGGGGAAGAGAAGGGGAGCAGAGGGATGGGAGAGAGTGGGGGGAGGGGAGAATAAGGGGGAGAAGATAAAAGATAAGGTGGGAGTAGGGTGAGGGGATGGGAGAATGGTCGACTGGGGTTGGGAAGGTGTTCGATGAGGGTGGGAGGTCACTTGAGCTGGGGATTAGCCCAGAAAAATGTAACCTTGATCCTTGAGGTGGTGGGAAATAGGTCATACTAATAAGGTGTATCATTATTCTAATACAAGACTCAGTTGTAAGCAGACGTAGTTGGGGGGGGGGGCAGTAAACAGGCTTAATTGGACTTGGCTAATTAGTACCAAGACCAATTAGATTCTGGGCAAGTTTATGGCCAGCAGGTGAGGCGTGGAGGGCAGGAGGTGGAAAAGGAGGAGAGTGAGGGTTTTGAGTGGAGGGAAAGAGGTATGGAGAGATAGTGTGGAGGGGTTGGAGTGGTAGTGTGGAGGTCTGGAGGAGAGGTGAAGGGTAGGATGCGGGTATATAGGTGAAGATGGAGTATGGAATGGAGATGCGATGCAGGGTGTTGCGTCGTGTCGTGTCGCGTGGAGGGGAAGGCGACTTAAGTAGCAGGTCACGGCGGTGGCTGCAGCGCCCACACCACCTCACGAACATGAAGGAAGAGGCCAGGCATGGGGGGGGGAGGAGGAGGGAAAGTGAGGGATGGAAGGGGGAAGGGAAGCGAAAAGGGAAGGGATGTATTGATGGATGAAAAGCGGAAGAATGATGATGGGAAATGAGAATGAATGAAGAGCAAGTCAAACCAGCATCTCACTTGAAGTAATTAGAAGGAAGAAAATGAAGGAGGCCAGAGAAGAGATAAACAAACAATCTTGACGTAGCACCAACAAACACTTAATAATTGGAACTTGAAAGAAAGACAATAATTGTTCTCACCGAGACTGAGGACGTCGTCCATTAGTGACTTCAACGCACCACAGAAACAAATCTGACTACACTAGTATTAGTTTTGTCTTGGCAAGTTTATTGATACAGTAGACTATATTTAATACTTCTCTTATCTGTTATTAGATCAAGTTGTATTTCCTGCCTTTGAATTAGGTTGGACGACTTACTTTCTTGCTCGACATAAACAATGGCAAGTTAGTTGCCGGAGGCCTAAACGTTATAAAACAAGTATTCACATTTTCAGTTTACGGGATATCTTAATCATGGGCAGCGTCAGCTGCTACGATAACACCGTGAAGATAACAATGACTTACTGGAAGCTGGTGACGAACCAATGAATTTTAATCAGGGTCATTGTACTGTACTTTGTTTATCAACTTTGTTGAATTTAGAAACCTTTTAACGCAGCGATGGACGATAAATTACTGCTTCTTACAATACTGCCGATCATTTCTAAAGGTTCTGACAACGTCAGCAGAGCAGAATGTGTCAGCACGCTGGCATTATCGGCCTCCTGAGAATGCTCGGTAATTGCGTATTTGTGGCCGTGGAAACTTAGTTTCTTCAAAAGCTACACCGATTACTCACCATATACAGCGATGGTCGAGAATTAAACCGTCTCCTACGTGTTATTCGCCCGAGTAAGATTTCGCGGTGTGGTCCTCTCTTGACCCGAAGCAGAGTTAAGGGTGGTAATGGATAGTGACCTCTCGGTGTGACATATGCACTCAGTGATCACGACTCGCTGATATAAACCACCTGAAGAGCTTATTGAAAAACTTCCCTTTCAGTGACGCGATGCTCTCGCTCGCCTCCTGGAGTTAGTAAATCTTCCCCTAGCAAACACTGACTCAGTCGATAGTGGTCAAGGTGATGTTACTGCTGGTGGGGAGGTTATATTAAGGGGGTGTGTTATAACATCCAAATTGGTGGCCTGGGTCGCATTAGTGGGAGCAATAACTTATCCGTTATCTGATGTCCTTAGCCGAGTTCTGCTGAGGGAAAGGCAGGATTCTCCTCCTCTCTAATCCGACCACCTGCACTAGCCGGACCCACTAAGACGTAAAGTGTGCTTTATCAGGGGAGATCCTTAAGGTAGTACCGGGTTCCTGATCGTCGTAAAGTACAGGTTTGGTGAATAAAGTTTGCATGAATCACGTCAGCTCAGGGGGGCACGAGGTAACATTACCCACTTTTAAGTATTGATATAATAAATCTTTTAATAAAACTACATTACATTTATCCGCCATTATCTAAACTGCCTTGTCATCCCCAAAACACCTTACATCACGGGTCGAGGTATCGAGTACATGACCCTCCACGAGTGATACAGACGTCTCGGGTCAAGAAAGTACAATACGAGCTAATCCACCAAGAGTAATAATCTCTCTGATTAATAACGGTTGTGCGTAGCATATCGACAGCTTAATGTAGTTGCACTTTGCCCCCGTACACACGGACGTGGGCACTGGGGTCTTGTATCACCCGTGTCTTCAGATCCTCCGGTATGTTTATGAGAGACGGCAATTAAGGCATCATAAAGCTATCAAGGCATGACCATGTACCAATCAGGTTATATCGCGTGAGTATGCTCGTGGTATGTGAGGAGTCGACTTAAGTCTCTGTAAGGGAGGCAGAGTCTTTGTCGGTCTTAATTGAAGGGGATGGTAGATGAAGATACTTGAAGGGGTGTTACAGTTGGTGTTCCAAGTGGCTGCAATTGAAGCTCCCTTGTTGGGTGTGATTACAAAGACTTTATTAAGTATAAACTGGGATTCTGGTTCAGTCTGGGTTTAATTTTGGTGTTAAGGGAAGACTTCAGATAAGTCTAGACTAGTCTTTGAGTTTGATCAAGTTTAGTAGCATCTTGATAAATGTTGGATTTTTGTAGCTTGTTCAAATTATCTTTCTACTCATATTTTGGGTTTAATTATATATTCGGGAACAATTACCTTTAGTTTACAACGTTGCACTTTTAGATTATATTTAAATGCGGCCACAGGACATCAAAACCTTATTACCACTTGACATTTATCTGTCCTTCAGGTAATCTTCCGCATTACCTGGATATCATGGTTGCATACCTAAATTAGTATTACCCATCATTAGACAGGAAATCAATACAATTATCTCTTATCATTTCAATCTGATACAGTGATTCACGATAACCTGATAGTCATATAAGGGGCGGCGAGGCTGGCCTGAACGATGTCTTCGGTCTGTAAACACCAATAATTTATTATCTCGCAACAAGTGTCTGGTTTACCCCCTTGTTATGCAGCTACGAGAAAGAGATAGACAAGAAAGTTCTAATGTTTTCTGAGTAATAAACCAATGAACCTGTGACTTGATAGTAATGTGGGGGGGTTAAGGTGTTTGGGGGCAGCGTAGCACAGGAGACGACTCGTAGCTGGAATATTCTAACTATTTCTCCATGCATGTTGAGTATGGAGAAACATGTAATTGTTATCCCGATCAGTGAGGCGTGGAGATGCTTCACAAATAACTGGTTGGGTTCGGCTGATTCGTGTAGTCAGAGTTAAAGACATAGCCGTAAGATTTATAGACCGAGTATAGCAGTCAGATTTATAGGCAGAGCATAGCATTCAGATTTAATCGACAGTACAGCACTTACCATCTTTAAACAGCTTCATTGTTTTCCTGTTTAATACAACAAGTACCAGATGTGGCCGCCAAGAGAAGTTTAATATTATTACCGGTAATTTCCTTCAATGGTAACAGATGCAAGTATTTCTCCTCAGGTAGTGAGTGTCCTACTGGGCAAATAAGAAAGACAAGTAAAGAAACACTGGTGATAAAATATAATAGTGATCGGGTATTTCCTGACTAAGGGGTAAACACCAGCCATTAACAGGAGATACCATTACCAATTACCCCGTATTAGTATTCCTCGCTGGCTCTCTCATCCAGCCTAATGGTCAGGGGACACTTTTTCCAGGCGGTGGTGATCTCAAGGTTGTTTTCCTTCCCTCTTGCGTGAGCCTGGCAGCACCCCGTGGGCCTGGCAACTGACACCTTTAAGGAGAATCATCTCAAGACTCGTTATCTCTCTTCTTCTATCCCGCTCGTTGATTCTGTTTGGCTCCGGGTTGCAAAAAACAACAATTATTTCATGGAACCTCTTCGTCATTAATTCTGCAAGTTGCAAATTACTCGATGGTATTTTGGTGGAGGCGCAAATGGTTGAGGGAAGCTGGACGGCCTGGGTGGTGGTGGTGGACACTCGCAAAAGGAAGTGTGGAGCCCCAGGAGGTGTGTTTATCTTTTCATCACCGGGTGAACTTGTTGCTGGCGTCGTGACTCCAACACTAATGGTCGCTGTTATTAGTTGTGCAGTGTTCTCGGCTCGTAATTGTCTATAATGTATTTTTTATTAATTTTATGAGATGATTTAAATACTCTTGCAATGTGAAGATAAACACGTGATGATGATTATCAAACATGGTTGGTTAAATGCTGGTGTGTGTGTGTGTGTGTGTGTGTAAAATGCGAGCTGTCTGTAACTGTTTTTATCTAGACTCTGGAAATATTATCACATAAAAACAAGCGTCGATAATCTTCTTAATAATGAAGGTCCCACAACTACAAACTTCACTGACATAAACAGGAAACAAAAACAGTCAGAGGTGACACAACACAGGTGATCCGAGACACCACAAAACAGCTCAGCTTTCTTTTAAAATCACAGACTTAAGATGTGCACCCTGACGTTACCAACACTTTCATCCCATAATCTTGACGATGTATCTCTGCCTCTCCTGGCCACAGTCATAACCTCTCACTTGTGCGTAATTCATTTTACTTCACATGGACTGTGTTACTGACTATACAATCTAATTGGATGAAACTAAATGCTGGTTTCTCTAGTCTTTTGAGGTTCAGGAGTACCGCTGGGGAATCAGATACCCTCTTGTTGAACTAGTTAGACGACTATTGAAGGTGTGAGCGTGGTTAGGGTATTACTGGCTGGCCCTGGGACTGCTGGGAGGAGAGAAGGGGAGAAGAGAGAAAGATAAACACGAGATAAAATACAAAACATTCGCTGGGATACAAACATCCAGACACATGTGAAGGTGAGTCAGACCGAACACAGGGATGATGCAATATAACGATACGAAGGTCTATTGGCTGCCATAATACATTGTAACCAAGAGTTCAAGTCAAAAAGTGAAGTAATGTTAGTAGACGATGACACAAGCAGTAGACCACGTATATATAATAAAATTGGGACTTCTAAAACTTAAGCAGATCCAAAATTGTAAAGCAAGATTAAGGCTGAAAGTACAAAAGAATGATAAAAATGGGATTAATGCAGAGGAAAGGGTTGATTAAGCATGATGGTGGGTAACTGTGGCGCCAAGTAAGTACCCTCCAGAATCAATGTGGCGGAGGGCGGTGCAGAGATAATGTACCTAGACAAATTGCTGCGCATTACCGTAATGTCGACGCGTTAGTCAGAGTCTAGGCTCCCTCATCCCTGTTAGAGGCGTCGACACATGTTAGAAAAGCACATCGATGGTGTTAGAAGTAATGACATAATGTAGACTCAAGAATTAGAAGTGCCGGACGAGGCGACAGCTGCAAGACGTAACCCAAACACGGGATTGTCAAACGTACATTGTTAATTTGGGAGCCTCAGCAGATGTCAGAAGCGCCGGATATACGTCAGGACAGCTGAAGGCATCTGTCATTTGGAGGTCAAATTGGTCCCCTTACTAATAAAAACTTAAAAATATGCCTGACCTTGCGTCTCGGCACTTGGGGTCATACCATGGATTTTGTTCAAATTTCATACAAAGATGTTTCCTGAGTCCGAGGTAGGACGGTACTATCTTGAGGCTGTCTTGTTAGGAAATATTTTTGTCTTCGGGTTTGTTATATTGATGATTGGTTGTATGTGGATTTCTTAAAACTTCAATTTCAGTGATTTTGCTGCTTTAATTTACCCAGGTGTAATTGGTAAATATTCAGTGTGAAGTGAGTTTTAAGATCACTGACTGAGAAACTACACCTGTGTTGTCATTAATCACCATAAGTTAACCGGGAAGAATGTTTAAAGTTTATTCATGGGTTAAAATGGTCAGGTTGATCAGCGGTACTCACAGAAGGTAGCAAGTTTTAGGACGAACATTACTCTCATTTCCTGTAGCGGTGGTGAGGGAGAGGCACGACACGGAGGTGGGCAATAACCCTTCCTCACCCCTATAATAGATGAACATGGAGGGGAGCACCGCCCGCCCTCCCCCTCCTGAATATGTTGACGTCACGCGAGGTCCAATTTATGCAAGTGGCATCAAAGGGCGGCCACCTCCTCCCCCGTGTTATGCGTGTTGTGCCCCACCTCCTCCCCCGTGTTGTGCCCCACCACCTCCTCCCCCGTGTTATGCCCCCACCTCCTCCCCCTGCCCCACCTCCCCGTGTTGTGCCCCAGTTGTGCCCCACCTCCTCCCCGTGTTGCCCCATCCTCCCCTGTGTTACCTCCTCCCCCGTGTTGTGCCCCACCTCCTCCGTGTTATGCCCCACCCCCCGTTATGCCCCACCTCCCCCTCCGTATTATGCCCCACCTCCTGTTCTGTGTTACATCCCCCCCTAGGGTTGTGGCCGCCGCCGCCCCCACACACCGTGAAAAGTCCCAATTTAGTCATCAGAGTCAGCGACGACGGCCGGGAGAAGTGTTGTTGATTCAGCAACCTGGCGGCTTTTGAGTCCACTTAAACCTTTCAACAAAGGATTCAATCGGGTCCCCCTCATCCTCCACACCACACCCTCCATTACCCTGGTTCTCCCTCGTCCTCCTCCACCCCCTCCTGCTGCCCCGCCTTCAGGACCAACACCACCCTCAACGTGGACTCGCATCTTCACTGGTACAAAATCCCCCGAAAGACGTTTATGGCGTCTGGTGCCTTGGTCTTACTTTTACCTCGTCTTTGTGTCCTCCGAGTCTTCACTATCGCTGCTGTAGGATTTATTCTCCTGTACTGAGGTCTTTTAACGAGCGAGGTGGTGGTGACGGTGCAGATTCCGATCTCCTCTCTATCAACTTCGTCAGGAGAGGGTCAAGACGCTCATTAAGGTGAATGGATAAAGTGTTGTCTGGTCATTACCTTTCTTAGCAAATACACTAATTGGGTCACTTCGTAGACTGATGTCGGAGGCGATGGGGAGAGATAGTGTGGGGGTGGGGGAGGAGATTATGGGGGGGAGGTGATGCCCTTAGGAGGGAGGATGGGGGGTAGACCTGAGAGAAGGGTGGCGGCTGTACTCTTTGTTGGACTGTGGTGATGTTCATTTGTTATGACCTCTTTGTTACCGTGTGAGACGCACGCGTTAGGGATGTTGACGAGCGAGGGATGAATCAAATCTTCTCTCTCTCTCTCTCTCTCTCTCTCTCTCTCTCTCTCTCTCTCTCCTCCATAACCCTAATTGTGACTTTCCGGATCAGAAGCACAACAAGCCCAGCTATAACAAGACTGGAGATAAAGTATAATCCCGTAAGTATTGCGTGCCGGTCCAGGTTCACAACGTCCCATATACTGGAGAAAGACTGACTGGTTGAGGGAGAGACACCGCAGATAACCTGATTAGGAGGATGAGATAACAGGTGTGAAGCTGAACGAGATAACACAGGAGAGACAAAGACGTTAAAAATACACGTAAGAAGATTGTTAATTGTGATTAGATGGGGAATAAGGAAACAAGAGGAGGAGATGAATGAAGAGGAAGAGGGGAGGAAATAGAAACGATGGGAAAGGAGTAAAGGCAGGGATAAAGGGAGAGTAAGAAGAACGCAATGAAGCCAAGGAAGAGCGTTAGAGGAAGAGACAGAGAGAGACAGAAAGAGAACGAACTAGATTTTGATGTAAGTAGCGAGGTTCTATGTGTGGTCGGCCCTATAGTGAGAGATACCTTCCCCGTCGTCTTTACCTCAACCAAGATACTATTTATTGTATAGAGTTCCCAGGTGTTGTTTGCAGTGCAGTCATCATCACTTACCTGCCTCTTACCGGCACCACCTGTTGTATCCACCATCACCACTATCCATCATCACCACCTATCCTCACCACCCCCTGTCTCTCCACCACCAACTATCCCTGAACAATGCCCACATCCACCATGATCTAATGACCTCTTTCCAGTATGATAATGACGGTGTCCTTATTTGCCGCTTCATGTTAATACAATGGACACCTATTGTTTCCTGTTTGACCATATTCGGAGCTACGAACTGTGATTCAACCGTAATAAGAAATGAACCGCTGTGATTAGTCTCGTTATTTCTCCTTATGTGGTTCGGTGCCTCGAGTAGGTGACGAATCAGGTTTGGTGGTCATATAAGACAGTGAGGAAGGTAAGTCACACAGCGCATCTGTCGGATATGTTGATGTAGTGTTTATCCCAGGAAGTAGGAAGAAAAATACCACTATCTTCCTCTTCTACTTCTTTCACACACACACACACACACACACACACACACACACACACACACACACACACACACACACACACACACACACACACACACAAACACACACACACACTAAAGAGGAAATAAAACAATCCTTGGGAGAAAGACAACGATGGCGAGACGCCAAAGTCCCATCTCCCCACGACCCCCTATCCTAACATCCAACGATCAAAACAGGGAGGAGGAGGAGGAGGAGAAGGAAGAGGTAGAAGTGACGGATGAGGAGGGGTGGGGGAGGTGAGTGTGAGAAGGAACTGCTCTCTGGACAAAGGTAATTGTTAAAATTATTATGCTAATGTTAACCCTCGGTGCCTGCAGTGGGGCAACGAGTATGGTAATGTGCAGGGCAGATGGTCTGTATTTTTATGTTCTGGTAGGCAAGATGGACGTCTCTCTCTCTCTCTCTCTCTCTCTCTCTCTCTCTCTCTCTCTCTCTCTCACGTAACACCAGGCATTAATCTCCTTGATGATGGATGACCCTGTGTAATCGAGGAAGGTGAACTGGATACTAAAGTCGAGTGCAGGCAGACATGGACGCAAACAGCAATATTAAGTGAGGCTGACAGACAGAAAATGTTCTTAATGTGACACACACATAGGTGCTTAAGCCACACACACACACACACACACACACACACACACACAGAAACACACACACACAGAAACAAAGACGAATACGTTTACCTACAAACACACAAACAAACTAGTATTGAGAGGGCTACTTATGATGAACCCAAGGAAGTGTCCATGATCCCACAGTAGCATCTCAGGGCCGTGGCCACGATAGTGAGGCCCTGAACGTCGGGCCACACACTCCAGGGTGACGGTTCAGTACGGCATCTGCCATCACCAGACTGTGCCGGTCCCTTACTTCTCCCGCTGACAACTGCATCTCTGCTCTCACTTTGGTCTATATAACAAAATCAGCGACAGCGCGAGTATTTCCTAGCGCCTGGCGTTCCCCTTCACCCGGCACTGACAATCTTAACGGGAGCTACGGCAGAAGCTGGGCTCGTCCCTTTTCTCCCCGCAGTGGAGCCTCATTTAGCTTCCCTCAGTGTTCACAGCCCCGAGCCTTTAAGCACGCCTTGTTACCCACCCGATTAAGACTAAGCTGTAATTACAATCTATTTACTCCGGGTGAGGCATCGTGGTCGGGGATGCACAGTGATCTGGAGTCTTCACTAAGTAGCCAAGAATTATTGAAATTAATGGTAGCTCTGTCCCTAATAAGACCCAAGTGAAGGTGCCGCGGGAACCTGGGCTTTGGGTGGTGGTGGTGTAAGGTCGAGAGCTGCAAGGGGATTAAGGGGAGGTAATCAGAGGGGTGTAATTACTTAGTTTTTCCTCTGCTTGTTTTGATACTATGAATGTTGTGCAGGAGTCAGCTTGACCCCTTCTAAGTGGTCGAGTTTTTGTTGGCATTGTTTTTGCGTTTATTTTCTTTGGGATGGTGACTGTACTCCTGTTATGTTGTATTCTTGTGATGTTATTGTATATAATGATTGTGATATTTAACTCTCACACGTCGCTGGGAAACTGGTGAATCTTCGCTAAAATTGTATACAGAAACGGTCACGTTTTCTCATGAGTCTGAAAGTTTTCGCTAAAATGTCGACTTACTGATTTTAATGTGTAGAAGTCGAGTTACATTTTACTCAACAACAACAACAAACAACAACAATACACCTGAAAGTTACCAGACAAGAAACAAAATATAAACACCGCAAAAGAAAAACCACAAGTTGCAAGAAAATTACTGAAAATAAAGAAATTCCAAGTAAATTTGTTTTAACTAGGAGCTCGTGTATGTGTGTAAGAGAGAGACGCCCCGTGCTCTCTATGCAAATAAGAAAGGCATTATGCAAAACAAATGAGCAAACTTGCAGATTTTGGAGGTGCGTGAAGCCTCAGAAAACCGACATATACACACCCCGTATAGGATTACCGGGGTGGCGGGGGGTGATACTGGGGATGTGAAATGACCGGGGATGCTGAGATACCGGGATAAGCTGATGGATATTGGGTGTTGGAATAATACTGGGGATATAGGTGATCAAAAGGTTATGTACCGGTTGTTGAGGTGATGCTGAAGACGTCAGATGAGAAGGATGTTATGAACCGGTGTTGGTTGAGATGCTGGTGACCCGAGAGCCCCCCTCCCCCACCTCCTACCTTTTTCTCTAACATATCTCCCTTAGACATACCATTAGATAGATCCCTTAGACATACCCTTAGATAGATCCCTTAGACATGCTCTTAGACACACCCTTAGACAGTTCACTTAGATCATTCCCTTAGACATACTCTTAGACATAACGTTAGACATCCTCAAACCAAGACAGCAACACACAAGACATTCCCCTTAACAAAGGCTCCAATCTAACACCAGCTAACATCGTTTTATCTTATAAGTCATACATACAGTCATACATGCAGTCATACATTCAGTCATACATAGTAATACATAAGTCATACATACAGTCAGTAAAAACAAAAGCAATAAATTATTACAAAAAATACAATAACAAATCCTATGAACAACATATTGCAATGCTGACTCCATTGCCAGCCAACCCGGTCACGGCCGTATCGAGATCACCTTTTATTATTAAGAGCTGGATACACCTTAAATGTCCTTCTAGTGCAAAATAGCCCGGCGAGAAATTACAACGGGGCATAAAAAAGTCTCTTGGGATTTCTGAGGTGAGATTAAAAATGCCCGGCGACCAAGTGTGGCGAATTGGGTGAGGTCATATTAAGGATGTTTGTGTGTAGTGTAGTGTAGTGTAGTGTAGTGTAGTGTAGTGTGGTGTGGTGTGGTATGGTGTGGTGTGGTGTGTGTGTGTGTGTGTGTGTGTGTGTGTGTGTGGAGCGCCATACTTTCACTGACATGGTCGGGTCCAGCACAGGTCGGAACCCACAGAGTCAACCCCTACCTCCTCCACCACTGCCACCACCACCTTCCTCCACCACTATCTTCTACCTCCTCTACCACCTTCCCCCCCCACCAGCTCCACCACCACTGTCTACTTCCACCATCACCCCCTACCTCCTCCACCACCCCCTACCTCCTCCACCACCCCCTACCTCCTCCTCCACCCCCTACCTCCTCCACCAACACCTCCTACCTCCTCCACCACATCCAAAGAGGAGGGAGGGGGGGTACTCGTGGACCTCGCCCACCCGCCTCACCACACAAAGGCGAGGAGAAGAAGTGATGGAGGAGAGAAAATGAGGAGGAGGAGAGAGAAGAGAGGAGGGTGTGGATGGAAATATGGAGGCAATAGGGGAGAGGGATGGGGGCGATGGAGGCAAGAGATGGTAGAGATGAGACAAGAGTAGAAGGGAAACCCATAAGGAAGAGGAAGAGGAAAAGTAGGAGAATGAGGAGTGAGAGAGAAAGACAGTTAAGGAAGGAGGAATAAGATAGAAAGAGGAAGGACTGGAAAAAACGGGAAGAACTCGAGAGAAGTAAAAAGATTTAATATATATCAAAAGAAAGAAAAGAAAGTAAAATAGATTAAAATAAACACAAAAGAAAGGGAGATGGAAACAGACTAGCGTGACGGGGGGAGAGAGACTAACAGAAGGATGGATGAAGGAATAGGTAATAAAGAAGAATAACACAGCGTAAAGAAAGGAAGAGAGGAATGTGGAGCCAGAGAACAAGGAGCGAGAAGAAGGCTTAGGAAGGTAAAAGAATAAATATTTGACACAAGAGACCACTAAGAGGATGTCTCGTTCATTCTGCAACTCACTGCCGCTACGTGGGAGTCTGTTTAATTACATCTTACATTGACTTAAACCAAGATGTGTTTTTATAGAGTTAGGAAAAAAAAACAGATTGGTTGGAAATAGAGCTTTTATAATGCTTAAGGATCCGTCGCCAGTCAGATGAACATTTCAGAAATAAGATCAGTAAATCAAGTCAGTCTAACAGCAACAAAGAATGTGTATTAATAGCAACTTGACATTTCAGGTTTTATCGCGTCATGCTGGACAATATGAGCAATCATCTCTCGCTTGGGATGCTGTTAACGTAATAGAAGGAAGAAAAATGATCAAAAAACAAAAAGTGTCTTGGTGTTGTAAATTAGCTCCCGAGACACAACTGCCCCGGCGTGTTTAACAAGTGTTTGTGGATGACAACTGGTGGTGGAGGATGGGACAGGAAGTGACGCTGCAGAATGTGAATGGATGTCTCTCAGTCACGACTGTATTCTGACTTTATACCTTTGTTTTCATATGATAAATCTCATCCTCTGTCATCCCCTGTGCAAAGGAAAATTGTACGAAATAAAAGAAAGTAAAAAAAAATCGATACAAACAGCACCACAAACAATATCCATCAGATGTTTTGCTAAAAATTAACGAAACTTACAATTTTGCATGGAAAATTTCGCAGAGAATCAATATCTTCAACACAAAGCCTTCACTTCAATTTGCCTAATGCCAGTGTTTGTCTTTAATGCCACGTTTCTGATAGGAACTAAAAATCCAAAACACCATCATCAACCTCGTCTACGAGAAGTTGTGGCAAGTGGATATTATAATCAGGTGCGACGGAGCATTGTTAGGGCGTGGTTGTCGACGGGGGGCGTCTTAGAGCCTCTCTTTGATTCACAAAGTTATTTTTTTCTTCTTCCGAAATATGAGTACAAGTACACATTTACATATAAAGTACAGGTGCAGCAACTTCCATGTAGCGATAGCATCATAGACTGGAGACGCTGAGTGTTTGGATTCGGAGACTTGATTGGGGAATATCAGTAAATGTGTACAATTTGGTGTAAAGTACAGGAGCAGTGAGTCTATATAGAAACATTACATAGCATCAGGGTAAACAAAACAGTGTTGATTTAGTGTATAAGTGAGAGTGGGAGGTTAAATTAGCTTGTGGTTAGGAAAGTTGAGCAGGTGGATAACATAATATTAGTTGACAAAGTTGCGATGGTTTAATGCCTAAATGTGGTTGAGGTGTGCAGTGAGTGACAAGTGGTTATGACGCTTGAAAGGTCGGATGGCTTAACAATAGTTTTAAGTGGCGGTGACTTAGTATGCAAATTAGAAGAGAGTAAGCTGAGTGGAACAGTATGTACAGCCAAGGCCAGTTTGAGTTTTGTTATGATAAGGAACGTGGTTGTAGGACAGCCTATTGTGATCATGAGGAAAATTTAGTGTGACAGTCGTTCAATGTTTTGGCTTGTTTTTACCTCCCGTGCGTTCTGCATTTTTCTCTTTCAGTCAGCCATCTTCCCTGTCTGTTCACTGTCTGTATAAGTCTTTGCGTGCGTGTGTGTGTGTTGTGTGTGTGTGTGTTGTGTGTGTGTGTGTGTGTGTATTTCGTCACTGCACTGAAGAAAAAGCAAACAAAAATGCCAGTGCATCATCAAACCTCCATTATACTACAAATTGGTATCACGGGAACATCGAGGCGGAACCAAACTGCCTTTACGAGCTGTTAAGAGGTCAATACATCCCTAAAACACAGCGGGGGAGAGGCAGCCCCGCCGCCGCCTGGTCTCGTTCTTACGTTCTTCAAGCCGTCCCCCACAAGAGTTGTCGACCTCACATGCCGTTCTTTACCCCAGAGACTATCTATTGCGTAAGAAGTTCTCACCTCGGGAAGTTGATCTCAAATCTGTTCCTAGAATGTTTTTTATAACTGAATTGTGTTATTGTCTGAAACTAGATCTTTTCCTCGCGTAGTATTCTCTACTCTGGTCTCGTTCCTTTAAGCTCATTACTGACCTCGTAAGCCACTTCACCTCCAATTTTAACTCTGAAACAGGTTCTATGTTCTCAGACACCGTTCTGGGCACGCCTTGGCTTCATTATGTAATGTTTGTATCCTCGTTGTTTGTGTTCTGACAACTGCCAGACAGTTTATAGAGGAATACTGGTAAAGTTCCATATTTACTTTTTTGTGTAAATATGTACTACACGTCAGTAAATGTATATAACTGACTCACAAACGTATTGCTGGGAAGAAAGACAACAGACTGTTATGGGAGGAGAAACAAAACATGTATCGTATAAGAAAATTTTACCATCAACCAAAGTCTCATTAAATCAGCAGAAAGTGTTTATCCAGCTGACGTTTTAAGGAGTAGTTAGGATGTGATCATTCCCTATTATCAAGCTCGGTAGTCATGTAAAAGGTGTAATGAAATATAAACACAAATCATGATAAAAGAGGAGAAAGTTTTGATGTTTGTTGCTACGTTTATAACCTGTATTCACCTGAGGATCCGACAAGTTGCTGTATTCTGACATCTGACTCGGCAGTTGTGGGGAGGAAGGGTCAGAAAGGCTGTCATTTAGGACCTCAAGGGTGGTGTCGTTAGCAGCTTACCGTCTCATGATGCAGCAAAACGCGTACATTCTTTGTGTTTATCCAATGGCTGCTGGATATAATACCCCCACCGAAGTATAGTATGATAGTTCATTAACTGTGTGTGTGTGTGTGTAGAGAAAATGACACAAAAACAGGTTTATCTATTTTTTATAAAACTTGCCAAGAGAGCTGGGTGTTGGTTGAGGGTGAATTGATTTGCCTTTGGAGAAAGTGGGTCAAAGATCAAGGTAAGAGCTGGTTCAAAGGCGATATATAGTCTTCGTTAAAAGATGTCTTTAATAAAACAAAATATGCCCCAGTACATGATATATAATTGTTGTAAAATTACGTAAACCTGATCCACCAAAAGTAACTATAATTTACAGACAATAGAGGGAAATTTTTTATATAGGTTGTGTTGTAGTCTAGCGTTTACATTCAGGCGGTGGTGGTGCTGGAGTCACGAGCTGTGTTTATAGCACATGGGTGTTGGGGAGGTGCTGTCCGTCCAAACATCCCCACAGTCGCTCTCAGGGTTTGTGTTTTACTCCCCGATGTGATCTGCCCTACTCATACCGCCGCTCCCAACAATATTTTTCTGTTTTCACTAATGTTTATTTATATTATTATTATCATTACTATTATTAAACTAAAGTCATTATTATTTCATGTGTTACCACTACTGAAGGTAACAGATGTTGGTGCTTCCACAACTACCACCTCTGTTGATGCATATTGTAATCACTACGTCCTTCTGATGTATTCTGCAAGCTGTTAACTCACCATTAAAACTCTGCATAAACAGTACGGACCCTTCACCACAAGTCTGACCCTCATCAACACCAATACTCGCCACCACTCCCACAGAAACCACCACAACCATCCACTCTCCCAACCATTCCACAATCTCTCAATTCCCCCTTCCCTGCTTGCTACATTCTCCCTGTTCCCTCCCCAGTCATCGCTCCCTCCCATCCTACAATCCTCCACTCCCTTCAGCTCCCTCCCACCCGTCAATGCTTCACTCCCATCAACTCCCTACAATCCTCCACGCCCTTCCATTCCCTCCCAGAACACCAATCCATTCTACCCACAATCACTTCCTCAACTTATGACGTACAACTTTCAACTTGAGGAAATGTGTTTCCGCAGAAATAATTATAAACATATGGGATGGCCACTTACACAGGTACAGGAAGGAGCAGGCGTCAAACACTCAAGTTAAAGCACCGAGGAAAATACATCAAGTGAAAACTCGTAAACGTATCAGACTTGTCACTAAAAGTAAGAGATATAATTCAAGCAAACGCTTAAGACTTCTCCAAAAAAATTAAGTGACAAACGTTTTACTTTCACTATATATAATGCTTCTTCGATATCTGACCATAAATATACAGCACCTTACAGTAGGGGCAACGGTCACATTTATACAATATTTTAATTACTGTATAGATAAAGCAGGATGAGAGTCGTTCTAAACCATGGTAGTGCTGGACTTAATATATTGCTTGTAGATATTACTGTGGGACTGATTACATTACCCCGACTATTGCTCATGTTGTTATCACTAATGCCGTTTATTGTTGCCTGTGGCACTGTGCGGTGCCACTACACACAACCGCTTGACATGACATACGGTTCCTGTCCCCATATAATATGAATCACCATTACTTATCAAGATGCAATTTCCCGAAATGACAATAAGAGACATAAGTAATCCGCGCACGTAATTCTATGGCACCATAAATAACTGGGTGATAGTATGACGTAATAAATCCAACCCGTCTGACAGCATTTGGTAGTCGAGTTCTTCTCCATTTAGTACAACAGCGTCGATCCTTGTGAATATGGGTTTAATTTTGGGGGGCAAATAAGTAAAACTAAAACTGGAGAACTCGAACTAGAGAACTCTTATCTCGGCAGCGTGAACTTGTAAGAGAAAGTTCGTAAATTCAAACTTTAAGACTCAGACTCTGGTCTATAATTACGGTGTATGAGAAGAAGAGGATGATACAGTCATACACAGTCGCTGCAGTATGTCCACGAGCCTCAAACTAATATGATTAAACACAGTGAGAGAGAGAGAAGAAAGTGTTGGGAAGACAGATCGAAAACCAGAATCTTACAGGATATAGGAAAGTGTTACACGGCGGTTATTTTGATCCACTACAGCAGTATAGTCTCCACCGTGTACACAAAGTTACAGAGTGTGAAAGTTACTGAAGTGTCCGTTGTAAGGTGTTGCGTGTCCACAGTTCCTTAGAAAAATATACAAACAAAATAATGGCTTATAATTTGCCTACAGAGATCAACAAAACATACCTAGGTATACCTGGAATATCTCTCATGTATAAACGAGATGATCATTAAAGCCTTACGAATTGTTGTAATATATTTGTTTCAGAAATGACTACACCCATTATAATGATTTCCTCTATTAAAAATAGGTCCCAGATGTGTTTACTCCGCGTCACATCCCACAATCTCGCTGAAAGAACCGGGTGACCCCAGCATGAATCCAGGTCGGGGTGATTTATGGCCTCTGACCTGTACGTGAGAGAGATTAATCGGAAATTAAACAGAGATTATGTCCGGTTGTGCTCACAAAGACACGCAGCAGTTATCCGGACACGAGGCTCATAAAACCCGACTTCATCCGGTGTGTACTCTACTTTCTCCACATAGAGGCTTACGAGAACGTGCTTGAATTATAATTATGTTGAGAAATAGTTATGTAAGTTAAAGGAGTCCCAGCCATAACAGGCCCCATTCACTCCTAGTCTGTCATTAACACCGAGACCCACCACCATTGGGCCTTCAGTCGTAATGGCCAAGTTATGTTCATCTGAGACTCGTAGTATTAGGCTCCTTTTGTTATCATCCAATAGTAATGAGTACATACTAGACTATCACCTCCAACACCCCCACCACCCCACCAACACCCCCATCACCCTCCAACACCTCACCACCCCCACACTACCCCTCCAACACCTCGACCACTCCTCCAACACCCCCACCACTCCCCTGCACCTTCACCCTCCCAACTCTCCCATCACTCCCCATACTACCACTCCCCACCCCCACCACTCCCCCCACACCACCACTTCCCCCACACCACCACCTCCCCCACACCACCCACCCTCCCCCCCACACCACCCCTCCCCACACCACCACCCCCCACACCCCCCCCACCACCCCCCCCACCACCACCACCTCCCCGCACCCACCCTCCAACACCCACCACCAACCACTCACACCACCTCCTCCCACCCCAGCCACCCACCCACCACACACCCCACCACCACTCCACACCCCACACACCCCACACCACTCCACCTCCACCCACCCCACCCCCCCACCACCACCCCACACCCACTCCTCCACCTCTCCCCACACCCCACCCTTCCACACCACCACCCTCCTCCACCCACCTCCCCCACTCACCTCCACCACCCAACACCCCTACTCCCCCCCCACTCACCCTCCACCACCCCCCACCACCCCCCAACATCCACCCCTCTCCCCCCCACCACTCCCCACCCTCCAACTTCCCCACACTCCCCACCTCCACTCTCAACACCCCCCACCACCCCACACCTCCACCCCTCTCAACACCCCCACCACCCCACACACCACCTCCAACACCTCCTCCCCACCCCACAGCACCCCACCCCCCCACCCCCACTCCTCCCACACCCACCCCTCCTCCACCACCCTCCACACTCCCACTCCTCCCACACCCACCTCCCCCTCCACCCCACTCCCCCCCACCCCACCCTCAACCCTCTACACCTCCTCCACACCTCCAACACCTCTGCACCTCCACCCTCCCCACCACCCTCCTCCAACACCACCCTCCTCCAGCACACCTCCATCCCCCCTCCTCCACCACTCCTTCACACCTCCACTCCCTCACCTCCACCACTCCCCACACCTGCTCAATACCTCCACCACTCCTCCAACACTTTCCACTCCTCCCACACTACCACTTCTCCAATACCACTCCAACACTCCACCCTCCACCCACCACTCCTCCACACTACCACCTCCCCCATCTCCACCACTCCTTCAACACTTCCACCATTCCCCCACACCACCATTCTCCAACACTCCCACCACCCCACACCTCCACCGCTCCCCACCCCTCCACCACTCCCCATACTACCACTCCTCCAACACCCCTACCACTCCTCCAACACCCTCACCCCCTCCACCACTCCCCATACTACCACCTCTCCTCCAACACCCTACCACTCCTCCCAGCAACACCTCACCCCTCCCACCACTCCCCCTCTACTCCCCCCATACTACCACTCCTCCAACACCCCTACACCCTCCAACACCTCCACCACCTCCACCACTCCACCATTACCACTCCTCCAACACCCCTACCACTCCTCCAACACTCTCACCCCTCCACCACTCCCCCACCCCTCCACCACTCCCCCACCGCACACCCTTCACCACGTGCCACAGAACGCTTCAGGAATCATCACCACAACTCACACTAGAGAAACACTCAGAATCAGTCAAGCCTCCGAGACTACATAAGAAACTTCAATCTTAACTGAATCTAAACCCCAGCCAGCCGGACCAATACCCGGTATTAGATAACATTGAAGACCTTAACTGCATTAAATATGTAAAACAATGGCATCATTCATCACCCCTGAGAACAGAGGTGAATATTAATCCGGGGAATTAACCGAGGACAATACTGTGCCAACCCACTTCGGATGTTAAGGTTGCGTATCCAGTGTCAAGTACAGAGATCTATGGGTCTTCCCGGACGGAGCGTAGCATGACCCTGTTGACCCGGAGATGGTCAATTAACTCGTAATCTGTGGCGCTGATCAGGTGGCTGTGATATCAAGCATCATTATGATGATTTAAGCAAAATAAATTATTCATGAGCGAGATCATTTACATGGAGCTCCACCCGGCGAGCTGGAGCAGGTGGTGGTGATTATTCTAAATTATACTCTTATTATCCCCTCCAGTCTACTCGAGTCTGTAGTGAAGATTATTAATAAGAATTTATCATATTTCACGTGACCTTAGGGAAGTGGATCACTGGCCGTGTATACCTGTAACATTATATACCGTCATCACTACACTCACCTGTTGTGTTTGTTATTATCCTTTACCTTCATTCCTCTATCTACTCCCATCCTCTTCCTTGACCTCCTTCATCATAGTCTTCCACACCTGTTTTTTTTTAGCTTTCTTACTTCTCTTCTTCCCTTTCCTCCTTTAATTCCTTCTTCTTACTCTTCCTTAACTACTTCTCATCATTCCTGCTCCTCCTCGCGGCAGATTCATTAATCACCCTCCTGGCCAAAGCTCTGCAGATAAAGTGAATAGAAAAAAAATCGATATTAAGAATCATGATACATTGCAATCTAAAACAGACACGGTGAACCAGATTAATAAAGCCGGTGTTTAAAATATATATATATATATATATATATATATATATATATATATATATATATATATATATATATATATATATATATATATATATATATATATATATATATATATATATATATATATATATAGATTTTTTCCTGAATATCCGAAAAGGAGAGAAAAACGGTGTGAACGGAGAATGCCAACCACTTTTGTGTAATTAATGAAAGGAGAGGAGTAAAAGCTGTCTGTCTGTGCGTGCGTGCGTGCATACGTTGCGGATGACTGCGTTAGAACTGTAAATGCGATAGTGGGAACTGGGAATGTGTGCGTTAGAGTAGTGAATGAATCAGAATTTGTGAATACGTGCGTCAAAATTGTGAACGTATGAGTTAGAAATTTGAATGCATACGTCAAAATTACAAACGCGAAAACGATTTAAATTTTAATCGAGATATAATCAGTTTTTTCCACCCTCTTGTGAGTCTCTTGGCTGGGATAATAATCATGACCACATACAGGTGTATTGGTAAGTGGTACTTGTACCATTGTAGGACGCCCGGGTCGGCGTCTTACTCAGGTGTACAGGGAACCTGGATATGATGCTAGTTTTCTATCATTCATCAGGTTGAGTCTGGACACTGTGGCCTCCTTGCATAACCTAACCTACCCCACCCCATTTTTTTAGGATATTTAGATTTTTATTATTAACTTTTCAGCCGAGTAGATAATTGTGTAATTTAAAATCTTATGTTAAAATATATTTTTCTATCATTCTTCAGCAATGATGGCTGGGCTATTTCCAAAATGGTGTTGTTGTTTTTGTTTTTTGTTTTTTTTAATTATTTATCAAATGGGTTCGTAGTCTCTCTCCATAAGTCAGGCAATTCTTTCATAACAGAAACTAACACTTTCTTTCCTCCGGCAGATCTGGGCCAACATGGACGCGGTGCTGCTAGGTGAGACAGGACCCGCCGACCCAGAGCTCCTCACTCCCGTCGTCGACACCACTGACTCGCTATCCACACCCACACTGTCATCATCCTCAACGTCTACGATGTTCACAAACCTGTCATTACCAGAGACACCATCTATTCTGTCACAGGTGTTGACGAACCCCACAAGGCGACGCCCCCACTCCCTGCAGTACACATCTGTTTGCCCCCCGAGTGAGCCTCTTCTTAGTGGTCTCGGGGAAGAGAGTCAGGGAGGATACAACGTCCCAGGAGAGGAAAACCAGCAGTACCGTGGGGCGTCTCCGTCCTCCACCCACATGGACACCAGCTACCATGACCAGTTCTCTCCCTCCTTCCGTGTCTTCGGTGAGGGACTCGAGGTGGAAGACTATGTGGCGCAAGAAATGAACAGTGCGCAGTACAACCCTAACGCGATGGACGAGACACCGATGGCCCATTCTGAAGAGTTCATCGACCTGGACGAATTTGCTAATAAAGTTGCCAATGAAGTTGCCAATAAGGCAGAACACCAGTTCCCTCCCCCTGAAGCTTCAGCAAACTTACCCTCCATCAACACACTCCAGCAAAGGGTCTTTACCAATGAAGTTGCCAATAAGGCGGAAGAACACCAGTTCCCTCCTCTTGAAGCTCTTGCAAAGCTGCCCCCCATCAATACACTCCAGCCAAGGGCCCACACCCTCGCTTTCAACACATACATCACTACATTGCCGCCCGTGTCAACCGTCACTGAGGCGCAGCACCAACACCAGCTCCAGCAGCAACAGCAGCAGCAGCAGCAACAGCAGCAGCAACTTCAACAGCAGCATCAGCAACACCAGCTCCATCAACAGCAGTTCCAGCAGCAGCAGCAACAGCATCAACAGCAGCTCCAGCAGCAGCAGCAGCAGCAGCATCAACAACACCACCTTCAGCAGCAACACCAGCAACAGCAGCAACAAGACAACGGTGCACCGCCCCTCGTGGCCCCTGCACCTTCATCACCACCACAGTGCCCAAGCTCGCAAGGTGGAACACAGGTCAACTATACCCATGGCCAGATGTCTCCACCAGCGTCTCCGGAACACGAAGAATTGACCCCTGGTGTACGGGTGTCAGGTTGCATTACACCTCTCACCACTCACGCCCGCACCAGGCAAACTCTTCACACACAGGTCAAGGTCATGACACCACCATCTTCACCTAACTTCCCAAGCTCTGAGCTCAGCAAACAGATCAGCCAAGAGTCATCCACGCCGTCCCCGCCTGGCGACACTGAAAGAAAGGTGACCAAGAAACCAACGGGACGCAAGAAGATAACAGCGCACACCTGCCAACACCCGGGCTGCCACAAGACCTACACAAAGTCATCACATCTGAAAGCTCATCTGCGTACTCATACGGGCGAGAAGCCCTACATGTGTGGCTGGAAGGGCTGCGGCTGGAAGTTCGCGAGGTCAGATGAACTAACGAGGCACCACCGTAAGCACACGGGCGACCGACCCTTCCAGTGTCGCCTGTGCGAGCGAGCCTTCTCGCGTTCAGACCACCTCAGTCTCCACATGAAGCGACATGTGAGCGTGTAGCCGCCCACACGCCACACTGTACATACATCCTCGGTGTACAAAGGCTGGGCGGCGGCGCCCAGGCCTGACCCAAGTTACCAGGAGGCTCCCTCCACCCGCACCCGACGCGCTCGCACACACACCCGCTCCTGACCCACTTTTTAATCTTGTGTAAATCCGTTGCGTCGCTCAGTAATAGCGAGAGCAGGCGGGGGGGAGGGGGTGATCTGCATAAAGACTGGCGCATTAACCCAGGTAATTGGTGACGGTAACAACCGAGGCAAACAACGGCGGTAGTAAAAGTGTTGGGATGGCACTGTAGGCAGCCCAAGCCGCCATCACTTGGTACTCACCCCTTCACTGTCACCCCTGCCCCGCCCCGTAACCCTAGCCTGCCCCGCCCCGTAACCCTAGCCTGCCCCGCCCCGTAACACTAGCCTGCCCCTTATCCACGTTCCACCCCCCCTACCCTTGCCCTGCCCCTGACCGCTCCCTCAACCTATCCGTATACACCATCTGTTCAACAGTCCATTTCCCTCCCATAATAGACCATCGCTGCCCAACGCATCAGGGTATACAGTACACGGTAATCAGGCAGTAATGTGCCTCCGTATAGTATATAATATGACACTCAGTTAGAAGTGAAGAAAGTATTCATCGTGAAAAGGATGATGATGACGTCAGCTGGATTTTCTCCTGTGCAGAGTAAAGAAAATTTGACTGAGCTAAGAGACTCGCTAAGAATGAAGATTTCCAGAGAGGCTGAGGAGAAAAAAAAGAAAAAAAAAGAGCAATATAGATGTAAGGAAAATGGAAAAAGTGGAAAAAGACGAAGAGGTAAGGAAAGGGGGCAGCAGTAATGGAGATGTAAATTTATTGAAAAGTTTGTGGAGAGAGAGAGAGAGAGAGAGAGAGGGGGAGGAAGGAAGTGGGGAGAGGGGGGAGAGGAGAGGAGGAGGCAGAAAAGAGGAACAGGGAACATATTGCCTGACTATGACCATTCATCAGGTCATTAGCAGAGTTGTCGGGCACCTTGCGTGTGTCGGCCAATTATCGGGGAACTGGCTGGCTGGGTCCAGCACCTCGCCACCCCCCCCCCTTGCCGCCTCCTCCACCCACCGTACCCCCTCCACACCCCCACCTCTCCCCCACCCCACTCCACCCCACACCCCCTCCACCCCACCTCTCCCCCCACACCCCCACCTCCCCTCCACCCCACCTCCCCTACCCCACCCTCCACTCCACCCCCCCACCTCTCCACCCCACACCTCCACTCCCCCACCCCCACTTCTCCCACCCACACCCCCACCTCTCCACCCCACACCCCCCACCTCTCCCCACCCCACCCCCCCACTCCACACCCCTACCTCTCCACCCCCACCTACCCACCCCCCAACCCCACACCCCCACCTCCACCACTCCACACCCCCCTACCTCTCCCTCCACCCCCCCACCTCTCCACTCCACCCCCACCTCTCCACCCCCCACCTCCACACACCCCACCTCTCCACCACACCCACCACCTCCACCCCCACCCCCCCCTCCACCCCACACCCCCCTCTCCACCCCCTCCACGCCACACCCCCTCTCCACCCCACACCCCCACCCCCACCCCCCCACCCCACCCCCACCTCTCCACCCCACACCCCCACCTCTCCACCTCCACCCCCATCTCTCCACCCGACATCCACCACTTCTCCACCCCGACACCCACCACTTCTCCACCCCACACCCCACCTCCTCCACACCCCTCTCCCACCCACCCCCACCTCCACACACCTCTCCTAGTCCTACTTTCTCTCCACCCCTTCTTTCTCCCCTACTCTCTCTCTCTCTCTCTCCATCCTCGTCAACTGCTGTGGGTGAATAGTGTGTCGCATCTCAACAATTACCTTCCTTACTACCTAATTTTATTGTTATTTCTAATCATGTGGCAATAATGGGTTGAACTTTGTAAATAGGGACTTGAAATAGGGGGTACATAAAAGCAGTAGTTTATCATTTAATCTAACCCGACGATGGCAAAAGAAGGCTGATGAAAGTAGAATTTCCACCATTCACAATTTATATATACGAAAAAATTCTATTCTTTATAGCCATCCATAATGCTCATACAGTGCCATAATGACGAATATATGAAAATATACACATATATATACACAAACATATATATATATATATATATATATATATATATATATATATATTAGAGATTATATAGAGAATATATAGATAAAACTATATATGTACAAAACAAATGGAAGATGACTATAATAGTCAGCTCTGGGGAAAACTTTCTTTTTCATCCATTTTGAAACGAAAAAGCTAGTCCAGAATGCCATAATATTTTCATGCCACAGACGAGCTCTGAGCCTTGCGCCAGATGGTAATAGTGCTCAGTTTAGCTATGGCGCTGTTACCACGATGAAAATAACACGCAGAAGGCCCCCTTAACAGCTCCCCTTCGCAGTTTCCAGGAGGCGTGGAGTTTACGTTTTCATTAGGGTAATGGAGGGTGCTGCCATCTGTTGGCCCCGCGGGACACTCCACTGCTGATAGGCGTCACGGGACGACCTGTTAGGCACGCGATCCTCCCACTCACATCACCAAGGTTTAATTATGACCCTGACTCTCCTCCATGACGCCTCGTATTAATTAACACCAACAGTTAATCAAATGACCCTCTGTTGGTGGACAGTAACGGCATTGTCCCCAAGCAGTAAAACTACCAGTGGAGGGGAGGAACGAGGTCGATAGATGAGGCTTGTCGTCGCCTTATCAGTAGAGTAAAATAAGACGATTATCAGTGATATATGAACATGGCGCCCAGGGTACCTCGGCCGGGAATGTCTACAAAATGTGTGTGCGCGCGCGCGGGTCACGAGCGGTAGAGACCGAGTTCCTCCAAGATCTAGTTTAACCAACCCTTAGGAGGCAAAATAGATTTTAGTATTTGTGTCACTAGGCATCATAGCTGTGTTTCTCCCGTGTCCAGGGATGGATACCTACTTAACACGTCGTCAATTTTAAGGTGCTTAAAATTCTTTGATGTGTGAAGTCACATTTTAAAAGTTTTAAGAATGTTTCAAATATCTTTTTATTCATGTTACAGTTCTCATGGACTGTCTTTTCTGTGTGTGTGTGTGCGTGCGTGCGTGCGCGCACTGCCCTGCCTCAGCCAGCAGGTTTGGCAGCGTGACACTTGTCTGTAAATAGAAAGGTGGACGAGCAGTACCCTCTCACCCATTACCCTCAGCTTGGCGGCTCCCTAACATTAGTCAAAACTGAAATTGACTATACAGCCCCCCCCCCCCTCCCCCCACACAACCTTCTGCTCCCAAAGAGCAGAGTTTCATGTGAGTGAGAGGTGTGCTGGTCGTGGGACCACCTGCCTTGTGGTGCCCGACATATATATATAATAGGCTGTACCAGGTACAAGCCACATATAGGTCACTACTGTTGATATATGAGGGGTTGCCCTCTAGATCTCACTGCTCTAGCGGCTTTGAATATTATAAGGTAAAAATATAAAGGCCTAAACCTCCATCTCCACCAATCTGTTTTTAAAATGGGGACTCGTAAAGCTGTTGGTGGCCCCCTGTATGTCAACAACAAGACCTAAGTGATGCTGCAAGAACCGTTCGTGTAAACCGATGGCGAACGGGTGTGACGTCATGGTGCTCTCTATAGCAATTGGCTGGCCAGTAGGACCCGAGCACCTCCTTCAGGTTAATCCATGACGATGAATCCGTTCGACCAAAGGACGAGCGAGCGAGTCTTTGTTGTGTACAAACCCGAGTGTTCTCAACTTCGGGTGTAGCGTTGGGTGGACATTATTAGTTCAGGTACAGCGAGAGCGCATCTTGGCTCAGGTCCCAGCACCGACACATTCCAGCATCCAACAAGAAGTCCCATGAAACAATACAGAGAGACGGACGCTACCTGTAGAAGTTGTCATCTGGAACTCTTACCATCTGCTGGAGTGAGTACCGTGCAACTTAGAGAACATGGGATCTTCTCGTTAACACAGGTCTCTGTTTTCTGTCTGTTGTAGCGGAAAGGTGGGTAGATTGAGACCCCTGGACCATCACAAAGAGCAGAGGTCCTCCGCTGGCCATGAACGTGATGCTACATGCAACTTGTATTCTTAATATAAGCACTTTCGTGAGTGAATTAGTTTATATTAATCTATTGCTCCATTTGATGATTCAAATTTTCACAAAGCGTATTTTGATGAGAGTGGCCTAAGCGTTCTAGACAAGTTCTCCCTTGAATATCAGTTAAGCATGACAATAAAGGCATATTAACTGGAGGGAGTTAATATGTTCGTTTTGAAATTTACAATAACACTGACAATAACTACATACGACAAGACAACAAGCTGTATATATTATAAAACTTACTAATGGCTTCTGTGTTTAAAACGCCTAGGCCATTTATCATCTCTTTACCCTGGCCATAGAGTTGACATCCCTATGGTCTCGACATGTGATACTAGTCCTTAATGAAGTGCATTGTAAGTAGAATAATCATGTATTTGTGTAGATTACTCGCTCTCCTTAATGTCAGTTTAATATTCGCTTGTGTATCATGCTCATGAATTTAATGCAGTTAAAACTGTCAAAAATAGAATTATTATTAAGGTTTTTATATAAAATCATCTTCCTTTTTTCCCATATATTAGATGTAACTTATTGTGAAACAATGATAAATATCGAGTTTAACTACAAGTGTAGTCAAAGCCAGGGCTATGTGGCATGACTTTGGTTGCACTGTTCACGTGTCATTAGAGCCACACCACCACGTACAGGTGAGGAGACAGTCTGTGTAGCGACGTCATCACCCCACAGTGGGTATTGTTTCCTCACTCAGTGCTTACTAACACTGGTAGAACCCTCACAGAAGGTGTTGATAAAACCTAGTGGAAGTCAGTATAATTTAAACAAGTGTTTTTCACTAAAGTATATATTAAAAAGTCCAATATGTAAGATATTGGTGTGTTAAGAGTGAAACAAGCTACAGTGGTTGTGGTGGTGGTGTGGCGCTCGCTGGCCACATGTTATCAGCAGGATGGTGCCTCTTACTCATTATGGTACCTGATAATCGACTTTAGCGCCACTGAATATTCTTGTTTGTTTGTCTGTCGTCTAAATCTCCCGGGCACCCCCATTTGATTTGTCTTTCTTGTCCTATTATGGTTATTTGTTTAGTTTTTATGACGTCATATGTTGTCAGTAAATGTGTCCCGTTTCGTTAAGTGATGTCTACAAGTTGGCTGTATTATTATTATTTATGACTTAAAGACCTTTTTACTATTTTTTTCACACCATCCTGTCATTTTTTTCGATACTGTATTTTTCTGGACTCCAGAGGCTGAAGTGGTATACAGAGAAACCCTAACAATATCATGATTATAGTAGTCGTAATAACCTCTCTCGTAAGCTGTGCAGATCCCTGAGCAAGGAACACCTTCTGTAATGTTGTAAAATAATCAAATAGAACAATCAAATGTCTCTCACATCTGAGTATGCCATCTCAGACTATCCCTAAATACCTAGACGCCTGATTGACAAAATTAACTAATCTTTTACGCCAGTTCCAATTGGTGTATTTATATAACAGTGATGATGGTCGTGGGCTGTCTTGGTGTTTGGACGGCAGTGTGTGATCCACTGGGATAATAATATATGAATGTGTTTTTAAGCAGTCCCATCTTCACCTGTGTTGCTTCTTAACTTACTAAACTTAAAAAAAAAAGTTAGTGATTTCAAGAAGGAACGCTAGGTGCGCCTGTACATAGCCGCGCGCAAGTTCACCCACTACTACTACTACTTTCCCAGCCTTCAGTCTTCCCCATAGACCTCCCCTAAATCCCCCATATTCTCAGAAACACCATTTTGGAATATCTAAATATTAATCTGAAATTGCCGGAAGTTGTAATTCTTGCAACCAATATTTCCATCTCTTCTACTTTGTATCCTAAACTTTTCCCATAGTGTGTCCTCGACCACTATTTACCCAACAACCATCCCCACCTAGTGCAACCTCAGCCAACCCTCTCAACAACCAGCCTCTCCCGAGCCCTTCTGCTTCTACAATAACAGAGTGGAAAACAGAGCTGCTGTATAAAATAACTGTATAATAGTTTAGACCACAACCATCGCTGAATTTCTGTATTCGGTGTACGAAAATCTAATAAAATAATACTTGTTTATTTTTTGTATTTCATGTTTTATTTTCCCGTTAAAACCAATGTCTTTCTTACCAGTTTAAGCAAATATAAAAAATAGAAAGAGCGACAAATGAGGAAAAAAAGAAAATTAAAACAAAAATATTCAGCTCCAGTTGGAGAAAATACAAAACTAAATGTATAAAAATATATATCTATACCTGTATATGAAATATATAAAGAATATATAATACATATATTTATATATATACTATATAAATATATATAAATAGATATATATAAATATATAAAGGATAAAATAAATAAATAAATAAATAAATAAATAAATATATATATATATATATATATATATATATATATATATATATATATATATATATATATATATATATATATATATATCGGTTGTTTTGCAAAATTACCGGAATGCATATTGGTAATTTTGCAAAATAATTAACAAACAGTCTAACCAAAGTTAAAAAAGAACAGGACCACTTAACGTAATCTAACCTAAAATATATTTGAAAATATGAAAACATATATAAAAAATTATAGAAAAATATTTATATAAAAATATATATTAATATATAACATACATTATCTGGCCACTGTTAAGAAGGCTCCTCTTGGTCCCTTCAAACCAATCTGATGGAAACAAAAAAGGAAGAATGACTCCTACTCCTCGAGGGACAATAGGTTAACACAACACATGTTCCCAATAATAACCAAACCATTACAGTACAGTATTATATTTACTAAAGACACCTTGCACCATGGTGGGTTAGTGCGTGAGTGTAAAAGAAATAGTCAGATAATGCTACACCACCCCACCACAGAGTAGATTGTTGGCACCATTGTCAAAATTAATGTACCGTATGTAAGAAATGAACTAACATTAGGTGCTTTTAGTATTTAATAACACCTTGGTCCTTGTTATCACGTTTTAATTGTAGTCTTAATACCCCTTCACCTCACACTTACAGCAGTGAATACCATAGATAGTTTGAGGATCATATGAATCGTCAACCCAAATATTTCAGGTAGCTACACTATATAGTAAATTGTGTAGTCTAATTATGGTAAAACTCTGCTTATTTTGGAGGCGGTGCCCCCACGGACCCTACGAGGGACGTTGGCTCCCCCAGGGGCTGTCTTAGGGACAGCGGCGCTTCCAGAGGCCCTCCTAGGGACGGCGGGGCACCCAGGGGCACTGCCAGGGGCGCTTCCAGAGGCCCTCCTAGGGACGGCGGGGCACCCAGGGGCACTGCCAGGGGCGCTGGCGCCCACAGGGGCACTCCCAGGGGCTCTCCCAGGAAAAGCAACACCCCAGGGGCCCTCCCAGGGACAATGGAGCCCCCAGGGGCTCTCACAGTGGCCCTCCCAGAGACGGCTGCGCACCCAGTGGCCCTGCCAGGGGCGCTGGAGCCCCCAGGGGTTCTCCCAGGGACAGAGGCGCTCCCAGGGGCCTTCCCAGGGAAGGTGGCTCCCCCAGGGGCTCTCCCAGCGAGGGCGGAGCTCCCAGGAGACCTCTCAGGGGCGGTGGCGCCCCAAGGGTCCATGCCAGGGATATCGCCAATCCCAGGGGCCCTAACAGGGACGGCAGCGCCCACAGGGACTTTCCCAGGGGCGCTAGCGCATCAAGCGCCATGCCAGGAGCGCTGGCACCTTCAGGGGCTCTCCCAGGAATAGCGGCGCTTCCAGGGGCCCTCCGAGGGATGGTAGCGCCCCTAGGGGCCTTCCCAGGGACAGCGGCGCTCCAGGCGCCATCTCATGGGCACTGGCGCCCTCAGAGACTCTCCCGGGGACGGCGGCGCCACTAGGGGCCCTCTCAGGAACGGCGGCTCCCCCAGGGGCCCTACCAGGGACGGAGAAGCCCCCAGGAGCTCTACCGGGTACAGCAGCGCCCCCATGGGCCCTCCACGGAACGGCGGTGACCCAAGGGGTCCTTCCAGGGCCGCTGGTGCCACCAGGGGCGTTGCCAGGGGCGCTGGCGCCACCAGGGGCTATCCCAAGGACAGCGGCTCTCCCAGAGGCCCTCTCAGGGACGGCAGCTCCCACAGGGGCCCTGCCACGGGTCGTGGCGCCTTCAGGGACCATACCAGAGGCTCTCCCAGAGACAGCGGCACTCCCAAGGGCCCTTCCAGGGAGTACAGCACCCCAAAGACCCTCCCAAGGACGGCGGCACCCACAGAGGCCCTACCAGGGGTGGCGGCGCCCCCAGGGACTCTCCCGGGGACGTAGGCGCCCACAGGGGCCCTCCCAGGGGCCGTAGCGCTCCCATGAACAATGCCAGGGACAGCGGCGTTCCCAGGGATCCCCAAAGGGACAGCGGAATCACCAGGGTCTCTCAAACAGACCTCGCCGCCACCAAATTCCCTCTCAGGGGCGTAGACGCCTCAGGGGTCCTCTCACGGGTGTTGACACATCCAGTGGCCCTCCCAGTGGCGCTTGTGGCACCAGAGACTCTCTCAGGGACAGCGGCTCAACCAGCGGCCCTGCCAGGGACGCTTTCGCTCCCAGGGTCTCTCTCAGGGGCCCTCCCAGGGACTGCGGCGCTCCCATTAGCCCTGCCAGGGCCGCTGACGCCTCCAGGGTCTCTCCCAAGGACAGAGGAGCTCCAAGGCTCCCTGCCAGGGGCGATGGCGACCTCAGGGGCTCTCCAAGGAACAGAGGTGCTCACAGGGGCCCTCACACGGACAGCGGCGCTCCCAGGAACGGCAGCGCCCCCAGGGGACGTCCAAGGGACAGCAGTGCTCCCATGGGCCCTCTCAAGAACGGCGGCTCTCCCAGGGGGCCCTCTCAGGGATGGCGGCGCCCCCGGGGGAACTCAAGGCGCTCCCCATGCTTCCGAGGTGCAATTTCCTGGAAGTTATTAATTAGTTAAACACCTTAAATTCCCCCAGGGGTCCTGCCAGGGATGCTGGCGTCCTCAGGGGCTCTCCCAGGGACAGCGACGTTCCCAGGGGCAATCCCAAGAAAAGCGACGCTCCCAGGTGATTTCTTAGGGGCAGAGGCTCTTTCAGGGGCTCTCGTAGGGACGGCGTCGCACCCAGGGGACCTG